>NC_092150.1:67864455-68183207 GCF_045791955.1 Oncorhynchus clarkii lewisi | reverse complement strand
TATTTATTTATTATGTGTGGTGGAAAAAAAAAAGAAGACAGAAATAGTAGACGTAGCAATGCACGACAGAGCACAGAATGGATTTAAGAGATGGATATACAAACAAGCAGGGCTGATTTCATGTGGCCTTTCAAGAATTGTGTGTCATTGTGGGACGTAATGTCAATGGGATTTCAACATTATTGCTCTTTCCCCTCACACACATACACTGTGTACAAAACATTAGGAACGCCTGCTCTTTCCATGACACAGACTGACCAGGTGAATCCAGCTGAAAAGCTATGATCCCTTATTGATGTCACCTGTTAAATCCACTTCAATCAGTGTAGCTGAAGGGGAGGAGACGGGTTAAAGAAGGATTTTTAAGCCTTGAGACAATTGAGACATGGATTGTGCACGTGTGCCATTCAGAGGGTGAATGGGAAAGACAAGATTTAAGTGCCTTTGAACAGGGTAGGTGCCAGGCGCCCCGGTTTGAGTGAGTCAAGAACTGCAACGCTGCTGGGTTTTTCAAGCTCAACAGTTTTCCCAAGAATGGTCCACCATCCAAAGGATGTCCAAAGGACATCCAGCCAACTTAACACAACTGTGCGAAGCATTGGAGTCAACATGGGCCAGCATCCCTGTGGAACACTTTCGACACCTTGTAGAGTCCATGCCCCGACGAATTGAGACTGTTCTGAGGGCAAAAGAGGGTGCAGCTTAGTATTAGGAAAGTGTTCCTAATGTGTTGTACACTCAATCACACACACTGATCCCTGGGATACCATGTGCTGCCCTGAGGCCATAGCTGAGTAGTGAGAGAGCTGTTTGGCTGAGTCCACGCCACTAGTCTGTCCAGCTGGAGCTACGAGTCAACAGCTGGGCCTTTTGCTCGCTATCCCTCTCTCACCCCTTTCCTCCTTTTCATTTGACATATGTTCCCTTGGCAATCAGTATTTTATTAAGATATTCCAAGCAGAGAGGAAGCAGCCAGGTGTAGTGTTGCAGACAGTACTAGTTTTAACTGTAGACAGAGCAGAGGCACACAGAGCAGAGATCAGCTCTGGAACAAGAACAAACTGGACCTCTGCATTACTGAAGGGTCACCAGCACTGACCACAGAACAGTTCTTAACCCTGGTGGTGTTAGGCTATTCCACGACAAGGCTCGATGATGGATGGGTGTATTGGAAAGCTACTATGAACAGACAGTCATTTAATCATTGGGGTTATTTATAAAAGGAAAGAAAACAACAGTGACCTTTAAAATACACCTATCACTAAAGATTAGAGTGTGAGCTCATGGTTAAGCATGCCTGACCTTCAGGCTAAATCTAAGGCGGAATTATAGACCAACAAAATTGTTAGTAAAAATAAAGCACTTTCAGGGTCGGGGTCGGTAGGCTCCTGATAGTAAACTGACCTCTCAATGAAAGTGTGTGTGTGTGTGTATGTTCACCAGTGCGTGCTTGCATCCTGGTGTGGAGGTGTTTCTGCATGTGCATGTTTTTGAGAGAGTACGGATAAGTGTGTGAGCCTGCGCGGGTGTAGCCTATAATCAACCCTCTCCACTCCATCTCCCCAGGGTTGGTCGGGCAGGATTGTAGTGAGTTTGCGTCACCGGGATGACATCAGGCATTAAGCACCCAGGCCAGTTACATTGACTGCAACAGCTAAATATAGATGAGGGCCGGACCAGAACAGAAGAGTCAGAATGAGGGGGAGGCTCAGGGCCAGATCCATTACACACACTAAAAGAACTCCTTTGAACACATTCAGGCCTTTTGCGTTTCTGGAAGAGAAACAAAGATTGGGTCAGATATCCTTACAAGGAGTTGTCCTACTACTCACAGTAAAGGAATGCTTCCTCTAACACTAGAGTAGGGCGCTATGGCACAGACCGACACATTGCTATGTCAGGATTGTCTCTGTATGATGTCATACACCAGCCAGGGAACATTCAGAACATTTGGAACGGTCCAGGGACATTCTTTACCGGGAGAATATGGTGAAAAGGTTTTCCCCCTGAGGCATATGTCTGAATGTGTACTGTAAGTATTTTAGACAAGGTAATCACTCAGCAAGCCTATTAGGACCAGGCCACCCACCTCTCAAACCCCCCTCCCTGTGTCTGTGCGCCGCATGTTAGCATGGAGCAATAATCCAGCTTGTTAATGACAGGGTTAATATCAAATCCGTGTCAGGAAACAAGTTCACGACTTTCAGATGGCAGAGAGCGGGCTGGGTCGACTTTACGAGGCTCCAACATAAACAAGTCACTTCATGAATTTGTTCTCCAGTACAAACTTGCGCATACCCACGCACAACCACGCACACCTGTGTAACACTAAGAACAAGGCCATTAAAAAAGGCTAAAGTACAGGATATGAACCAGAGATGCGATATACTCTATGTAACTGCATCTGAGTCGAACCTGGATGGGTATGAATGATGAGAGATTTTACAAACATACGATACGACGACACATTCCCAAGGCAGTCGCTACCAATAAACTGTGGCCAACTAAATGATCAAGTGGCCTTACAGCAGGCCTTGGTGTCTCAGTGAGTCTGCTGAAACAAGATGATTCATTTCATTCAAAGTGTATGTGTTGGCGGAGTTATAAATGATTGGATGATGGTGGCAGGTTTCATTAGGGGACAGGAAGGGACCACAAAGAGACCAAAAAGGCCAGATACACAACGACCGGACTGACACACGCACGCAAACAGACGTACACAAACACACAGAATCTTCAAATTCTTTCTTACTCACTGAACAATCGTCACGGTTAATTGTCCATAACGACTAGTGGCTACTAAAGAAACCAAATCTAGGCCCATCAACAAACAAATGTCATGTATGATTTATCTTTTGACTGTAAAGCTGTTAAATGAAAAATCCCATGGGCAGGGTGTCTGGGATTGAAACGTCCCTGACTCACACAGAACCAGTTCCCATAATGAGAACCTTGTCTCTCCGTCTTAACTTCAAATCACTGCAGTTCCTATACAGTCTGAGATGCAGACGATATATACTGCTGCCTGCTGCCATACCAGGATTCAGAACTCTGTTCATCATTCATAACACAGTACAGCACCTTGACCACCACCAGCCGCTGACACTACAACCATCACACGCACTCTCCCCCTATACTACCTGTCAGTCAGACAGAATATCTAAATCCACAGCATATTTCTCTGTAACCGGCTGGAGAACAAGGAGAGAAGGCCAGGGCCAATCCAACCTCCCAACACTCACTACTGAACTGCTGTGACACAGGATATGGTAATGGGAGGAAAGGGAGTTGACTTCAGTCACCTTCAATCCGGGTGGTTATATTGTCACGATGCCACGTCTTTGTGTACACAGGGACAGGACAGGAGGCAGTCCCTGTGTGGGCCTGTGAAATTAGGCTGCATCTAATTAAATAACATGTTACAGGTTTCTGTGATCAGGTGAGAGAGCAGCTGGCTCAGATTAATACTGCTGCTACAATGCTACACTGCACTGCCCCCACTGACGAATAGGGGGTCTCTTCTCCACACAGAGAAATACAGAGTTAGCAGCATACACTCATTACTATTACCTACGGGGGAATAGGAGTCTGTCAGTTTAAGGAGAAGGAAAAACAATTACAGGTACAATATCCCCTCTAAGACCCGCAAAGCAGAACGGACTGCATTAACCACGAGAAAACACAACACACTTAACCTTCTGTGAAAGCTGAATATGAATACGGAAGAGATCTCATGCCACGCATTATTGAGTGTGCATGCGTGTAGCAGGAGGGAGGCTCAGAGGATTTAGAGCAGTGGGTTTTTAGAAGTGGAGAGAAAGCCTTAGCCGAGGTCTCCTGAGAGTGATAGGGGCTCGCTGTAGAATAGCTTTTCATTAAGAAGGCCTCTGAGTATCAGTCCATTTCAGATCCTCGCTCGCTCTCTCTCTTGTGTGTGTGTGTGTGTGTGTGTCTGTGTGTGTGTGTGTGTGTCTGTGTGTGTGTCTGTGTGTGTGTGTGTGTGTGTGTGTCTGTGTGTGTGTCTGTGTGTGTGTGTGTGTGTGTGTGTGTGTGTGAATTAAGCCAGCTCCTAACCTTGTGCTGTAAGTTTACCATTGTACTCAGCAGGGGATAAGTGTTTTGTGATTCCACCGGACATGCTGATGTGGTGCTTGTTTGCTACAGCCTGCTAGTCACAGCCCCCCCATCATCCTCCCACCCAGCCCTGCTTTGCTCTACTCCAGGGGTGTCTGCCGCTGTGCCTGAACACAAACTGGCAACCATCAGCCTCTCCCGGTACAAGAATGTTGGGCTCCCGAGTGACGCAGCGGTCTAAGACACTGAATTTCAGTGCTATAGGTGTCACTACAGACACCCTGGTTCGAATCCAGTCTGTATCAAAACCGGCCGTGATTGGTAGTCCCATAGGGCGGCGCACAATTGGAGCAGCGTCTTCCGGGTTTGGCCGGTGTAGGCCGTCATTGTAAATATGAATTTGTTCTTAACTGACTTGACTAGTTAAATAAAAGGTAAAACTTTTAATACAAATGTTAGAGAACACCGCCTGCAGGCAACCAGACTCTCCACCGCCTGCAGGCAACCAGACTCTCCACCGCCTGCAGGCAACCAGACTCTCCACCGCCTGCAGGCAACCAGACACTCCACCGCCTGCAGGCAACCAGACTCTCCACCGCCTGCAGGCAACCAGACTCTCCACCGCCTGCAGGCAACCAGACTCTCCACCGCCTGCGGGCAACCAAAGTCTCCACCGCCTGCAGGCAACCAGACTCTCCAGCGCCTGCAGGCAACCAGACTCTCCAGCGCCTGCAGGCAACCAAACTCTCCACCGCCTGCAGGCAACCAGACTCTCCACCACCAGACTCTCCACCGCCTGCAGGCAACCAAACTCTCCACCGCCTGCAGGCAACCAGACTCTCCACCGCCTGCAGGCAACCAGACACTCCACCGCCTGCAGGCAACCAGACTCTCCAGCGCCTGCAGGCAACCAGACTCTCCACCGCCTGCAGGCAACCAGACTCTCCACCGCCTGCGGGCAACCAAAGTCTCCACCGCCTGCAAGCAACCAAACTCTCCACCGCCTGCAGGCAACCAGACTCTCCACCGCCTGCGGGCAACCAAAGTCTCCACCGCCTGCAGGCAACCAAACTCTCCACCGCCTGCAGGCAACCAGACTCTCCACCACCAGACTCTCCACCGCCTGCAGGCAACCAAACTCTCCACCGCCTGCAGGCAACCAAACTCTCCACCGCCTGGTTAATATGGGAGGGGACTGAGGGAGTGGTGAGGCTGGAGAGATGACATGCTTTGGGATCAATAGACCGTCCATATCCACTCTAAAGTACTTGGATCAATATATTTAGGCGAGCAGGCGCTGTCGAGCAGGGCAACTGTCCAATTGGCTCATATTTGATTGAAACACTGAACTCAAACAGGGAATTCTACTCAGAAGTGTGTGTAACGTCACTGGGCTGAGGAATAGTGTTTTGTTTAGTGTTCTTGTGTTCATTGGCATTGTAGGCCTAGATCTTACCTTCTCTGCATCTCCAGGTCCTCTGGCGAAGGTCCATTCTGAACCTGGGGGCTCTGGGGGCTCTGTCTTGGCAACGTGGGGCCTGTAGAGAGAACACAGAGATGGTCACACATCTGCTCGGAGAAAATGGCCTCTGGACTCGTCGCTTTTAACTTAAATCTCAACTCCTAAACATTGACGACAATGTAGTCTGATTTCTATTCCACCAAGTCGTTTCTCAGCATTTCTTTCAAAATCAGGATAGATCAAACCCAAACCGCACTTCAACTACCTCCTCCTAAACTCTCTTTCCTTCTCCTTTTCAGGCCAAACCGATCCTTTCAAGCATAATTCACTGTCGGCCGGCTGGGTTGTGACCTAATGTCTGATCCACTCCCAGAGCTGTCCATCAGCCGTCTCTCAAAGGTACTCCAAACAATCAGCAATCATATCCACTGACGGCACTGGACCGCTGCCAAAGGGTCATGGAGTGACAAAACCATTGATTATCTGGGGATTGTAGAGACAAGGTCATCGAAAGAAAACACAAACACACACAATCAATCAGTGAGAGAGCTCCACATGTCAGGGACCAAATATATATTGCTGTTGACAAAAGGTATACATGCTAAAGTGGTTTTAAGTGATTCAGTGAAGCCTACGTTCGATAGGTGAAAAGCCTCCACGGGGGTGGCCAGACTAAGAGTGTGTCGACGGAAGTTGGAGGGCTTGGATCTGCCCAAAAGAGAAGAATCGTCAGAGGCTGTCAGTATTCTGGCTGACTAGTGTCTGTGTCGAGCAGTGATACATTGATATGCTATTCCAGACAGACAGAGAGCAGGACAACGAGGAGTAGAGGGAGGGCTCCAGATCTGAGAGAAGAATACGGATTTGATCTGGAACGGTTTGGCAGCAGTGACTCCTATATAACCTTCTGTCCATACACCAGACCTGCTAGTGACAGTCCATCACAACCACCAGGTACACTCCTCAGCCACAAGCCGATCTGCTGAACAAGCATGTACCACCTATGAACTGCTACAAAATGGAATATAGTGTTGTGGATAAAGTTCGAAATGACAATTGCATGTGTACAACGTCTAAAGACCTGCATCACCACACCGTATTTTGGAGCCTTTATTGGTGTGGTTTAAGTTGATCAAAAACAAGTGAAATCACAAAAAAGGTGTCTGGACCCTTCAACAACATGCTATTTACATCAAAAATAGAGATTTGGTCATACAAAAAGAAAACGTATCCTTTAAAAGGCTCACATAGACCCAGCCTGGCCTCTTTGGCATGGGCCTCTGGATCAATGCAGCATTCAACAGGTGATGGGGGGGCCCTTGAAGCTCAGAGGGGCCCTGTTTACCAGGTATGGAGGTACAGAGTATAGACAATTATGTGATGGAGCTGAGCTGAGCTGACATTTTCTGTCTGTTTTCTTCGCCTACACTAAACAGCAGGAAACAGTGGCAATGGGTTTGAGAGGAAGACAGATGGAAGACAGGAGAGATACCACTCACTCCATAACAGGGCTGTTGTCTGGGTAATGATGGCTGCAGCACAATGACTGCCAGTGGTGCTTTGTGTGAGCAGGGAAATAGTCAGAAACGGATCCCAGGCCTGTTATAACGAGAGGGGAAATGAAATGTGTGACGGACAGTCTCAGCGCTGTGGTCACTCTCACCAAACAGCGGAAATGGTCTCTGATGATAAAGTAGTATCTCATAGATCCCAGTGTAAACAACACCAGTCCCCCAGAGCATGACCGGCAGCAGGCCTGAGATGTCTGTCTGGACAGTAACAGTGTTGTGAAAGGGCCCCTCCCCTCGCAGAGAGTTAGAAATTGAGCTAAATTAATTTTGGACATGGGACTAGGAGCAATGCATTCAGATAATCACGTTATGTAATGAGAAACAATAAGTAGCTACATGGGGAAATGTGTTTTCTTCCTGTACACCAGCACTGAACAGTAAAGAAACTCCAGCTCTCATCTACAATGTCTCGATTTATGTTGTGGAACGAATCACCCAAACCTAATAACAAAGCAGTTTCCTTTTCCAACCACTAAATCAAGCAGTATTAAGTTAGTAGCTAGCCATCTGGAGCAGATAGCATCAGGCAGGGTGGTGTGGGTGAGGTTTGCTCCATCCTCTGTCCACAGCATTACTGAATTACAGTCAGCCCTGCTTCTGTTTATATGTTGACACAGCCCATGCGTCCAGGATGACCGCACCCTCCATCAACACAGCCACGGTGTGTGTCTCTGTGTGTGTGTGTGTGTGTGTGTACTCTACAGTCAACAACTCACTCCACAAAATGGAACCAACAGGCTTCACCACCTTCCTACCCCTTTATGTACCCCCCCCCCCCACCCCCCCCACCCCAAATGCTTCTGTAGCAGTATTCAGGGTATCCAGAGCCAGGTAAGATCAGCACTCCCGGCTGGCCGGCACCCAACAGCACTTAGTCTCTGTAAAGATAGGCACTGAGTTTTCCGCCTCTTTTCAATCCTCTCACATCATTAGATCCCATACTGGGACTGAAATACTTCTGCTGCATGGCTTTACAATCCATCCTAACAACATTTTCTATGGCTAAAGACCGACAACAGTGCATCCACAGTTAAATAAACCATGTTTAATCAAGACTTCCCCGTTACTGAAATACAGACCATACATGATTCTCTGATTAATGCCCAAGAATGTGTCACTGGACTGAGAAACAAAATGGTAAGATCGCTATACCTCACAAAACAAATGCACACAAACACACAAATCCAGTGTAACAGTAGAAGTCCCATTGAGCCAGGGAGCAGAGAGAGCATCATCACACCTACATGATGGCAGGGAGACTGCAGGCCTCTTCTGACAGCAGATATACTGCCACAGTCCATCATTCAGGCAGTCTTTACGTGCTCCGACCACAGCCCTGGACCTAGTCTTAACCATAGACACAGTACCAACTAAAACCCCAGATCCAGTCCCAAACTCAGTCCCAGGCATCATGGCTCCGCTGGCAGCCACCCCATCTGCAGAGTCCTGGGAGCTCAGATAGAGCACCATGTTTCTGGACACACACAGCGTCCCGAGCTGCTACTAACAGTACGCCACGCCTGGAGCCAGGGCTACGCGGATGCTCAGGTCAATAAGACACACAGCAGACAGGCAGGGAGGAGAGGAGGAAGGGAGGAGGGAGAGAGAGAGAGAGAGAGAGAGAGAGAGAGAGAGAGAGAGAGAGAGAGAGAGAGACAGAGAGACAGAGAGACAGAGAGACAGAGAGAGAGAGAGAGGGGAGGGAGGGAGGTATTTACAGGATGTGGTCCCACGCTCCAGTTGGTCCGCGCGGCACACTTCCTGTTCTTGATCAATTATTCATGGGTGAAGGGCAGAGAACTGCCCCCCACCCCCACATCGCCCTTCACCTCATCACACCGTGTGTGTATCAATTCTAGAAACAAACCAAGTCAAAAACCCAGAGGGAAGACATAAAGAAATGGAAACAGAGACACAGAAAGTGGCACACAGAGTAAGAAGAGAGATGTATACTAGAGAAACAGCTACAAACAAGAAACCAGAGCTTTCCTTTGATCACACTGCCTTGGTGCGTTTCCCCACCGGACCGTGAAGGTATTGTACAAACAGCCTGATGGGCTCTCTTCTAATGTGTTATTTTCTAATTAACGACATGTGTTGGTTTCCTCCCTGTTACATCACACAGGTCTACAAAGGAGATTAAAGGAAGAGAGGAAGAGATGAGGGTGGTCTCTGAGGTTTTCCTCTTTCTGTGAAACAGCCATGTTGTGTTCCAGCCCCTTCCAGCCCCTGTAGTGTCTCTCTATTCCTACTTCACTGTTCCTGGGTCAGGAAGACATGATCCAGTCATACTGCTGATGAAGAGGACAGGTAGAGCCCTATACATAGTGCTGATGAAGAGGACAGGTAGAGCCCTATACATAGTGCTGATGAAGAGGACCAGGTAGAGCCCTATACATAGTGCTGATGAAGAGGACCAGGTAGAGTCATACATACTGCTGAATAAGAGGACCAGGTAGAGCCCTATACATACTGCTGATGAAGAGGACCAGGTAGAGCCCTATACATAGTGCTGATGAAGAGGACCAGGTAGAGCCCATACATAGTGCTGAATAAGAGGACCAGGTAGAGCCCTATACATAGTGCTGATGAAGAGGACCAGGTAGAGCCCATACATACTGCTGAAGAAGAGGACCAGGTAGAGCCCTATACATAGTGCTGATGAAGAGGACAGGTAGAGCCCTATACATACTGCTGATGAAGAGGACCAGGAAAAAGTTGGAGAGGAAATTATGACTGATGTACTTTAGTTGAGCCAAAATTACTTTTTGGGAGGCCATCTCGGGTAATGGTTATTGATCAATCATGTTGAGAGACGGGAGGCCGGCTCCCCACTGACCTGAGAGACCACAGGCCCAGTCTAATTACCCACAGTCCTCTACATTCTGCTGACAGGCCCAAGGCAGGAGACACTCAGAGTGAAATTACACATGACTTGGCAAAACAAACAATTACCATTCCACTCCACATGCATTTTCTGGTCAAATATACTGCTAGAAATGTGGGCTGTTAATAGTGTTTACTGTTCAGTGCGCTTCGGTATCAGAGTGGCAAATACATGTTGAACCATTAGTTATTTTCTCTAGTGACCAGTAGTAAGTCATTATAGTATCATGTGCTGAGAAGCTCCTGCTCATTTCCAACTAATCTAATTCCACCAATCAATAATCTAAGTAACAGCAAGAGGACCAAAACAAGTCTTAATCGCCACCAAAACATCAGCTGATTCTCTCCGTCTCACCATACAGATAGAGGTAAGCCACTTATACGTGTCAACAACAGAAACCTAATGCATCCCCAAGTGTTCTATCACTTTCCCAGAGTGACATTAACACCTTCTGGCTGCCTGTCTCATTACTTCAACCCCAACACTACTGCTGTAACACTGCGTGCAACCCGCACATGAATCCCCCCAGACGAGTCAGGAGAGTCTCGCAGCTTAACACTCACAAACATGCAGTGTCCAAACAATGGCTTCCCCATTTGTGAAATGGAGTGCTGCTACTGTTAACAGGCTGACAGATGTATGGTGTGAGGGCGCTGGGAGAAAAACGAAGAGTCGTCAGGGTACAGATGATTGGCCCTCCTGACTCCCCAGGTTCGCTATCCCTAGGCTATAAGAGTTTCACTGTAGTTTGGGCTGCCAATCTGGTTAAGCAGCTGTGATGGATGATGCTAGGTGCTGCATGTCAGAACATCTTCCTTTACGGTTACAGAAACAGCTTTAGAGGAGTCTAGCTGTCTGCGATGGCAGGCGGCCTGTGATAGAATATTAATGACTGCAGTGCAAGCATTCCTGTCTTAGGAAGACAGACACACAGTACAGACATGTAGACAAATGTAATGACGGGACAGGCCATATACACTACCCACAAACCCTTGCACCTTTCCAAGGTGGGGTCTTATTCTGGGGCAGAGGGGGAGACAGGGAGTCTAGGTGATGGTAGGACAGTGACCTCTCCCCTCTACTCCCCCTTCCCCCTGTCCTTAACAGGGATATCAGCATTACCCAAGGGAGGGCCACTGATACAGACGCAGCACCCCACACCAGGCCAGCTCAGGTGGCCGGATGCTTCAGCTCAGGTCTGACGTAACATCACCTAATAAAAGCTGCTCTGCTTGGAAACACTACGGCCATAAGCAGACGCAGCGCATATCCCTCCCTCCATAGTAGAAGGTAAACATTGTATTTCTGGCTCAGCCACAACGTTAGGGGAGGCAACCAGGGCTATAGAGCCCCAGACCAGGCCAGGCCAGCTGGCACCTGTGGATGAGGTCATCATGGAGCTCTGCCAACGCCTCGGAACTAAGCCCCTACGGCGCACTAGACCCCAGCCTCAGAACTAAGCCCCTACGGAGCACTAGACCCCAGCCTCGGAACTAAGCCCCTACAGAGCACTAGACCCCAGCCTCGGAACTAAGCCCCTAAGGAGCACTAGACCCCAGCCTCGGAACTAAGCCCCTACAGAGCACTAGACCCCAGCCTCATAAACTAACAGCCCCTACGGAGCACTTGACTCCAGCCTTGGAAACTAACAGCCCGTACGGAGCACTAGACCCCAGCCTCGGAACTAACAGCCCCTACGGCGCACTAGACCCCAGCCTCGGAACTAACAGACCCTACGGCGCACTAGACCCCAGCCTCGGAACTAACAGCCCCTACAGAGCACTAGACCCCAGCCTGGGAACTAACAGCCCCTACGGCGCACTAGACCCCAGCCTCGGAACTAAGCCCCTACGTAGCACAAGACCCCGGCCTCGGAACTAAGCCCCTACGTAGCACTAGACCCCAGCCTCGGAACTAACAGCCCCTACAGAGCACTAGACCCCAGCCTCGGAACTAACAGCCCCTATGGCGCACTAGACCCCAGCCTCGGAACTAACAGACCCTAAGGCGCACTAGACCCCAGCTTCAGAAACTAACAGCCCCTACGGAGCACTAGACCCCAGCCTCGGAACTAGCAGCCGCTACAGAGCACTAGACCCCAGCCTCGGAATTAGCAGCCCCTACAGAGCACTAGACCCCAGCCACAAAGATCCAGCACCCATGGGATAACCTCAAATGCAACTGTTTTGCATTGTTAGGACATTCCCAATTTGATTAGTAACCATGCATTTAGAGACAAAGCTTTCCACAGGGCACGCCGTGTACCGAAAACACTCAGCTTGCTCTGAACACTCCGAGTTAGCTGAACGGAGCTAACTGAACACCGGTGCTGTAAAGACGAGTATGAGATGGAGCAGCCAGGCACCGTTTGTCAGTCTGCTGATTCAGTCTTTGAAACGGTGTGTGAATTTCACTCTAGCATTCAGGACGATGGCTATCTGTATCTGTTCTGTCAGTACTGGAGGGTTGTTCTGGTTGTGTGGACTCGACAGAGCCTGTGCGTCGCTGACTTTGCAGCTTGGAAACTCAGTGACAAATTTGATGTGATTTTTTATTTGTTTCAAAGATCAGCCATGCACAGAAGCAGAGGTCAAGGCTGCCCTCTCTCTCCTTGCCTTTTCTCCTTCTGCCAGAAGCTTACTGTTGGTTGCTATAGGGCACCAATGTATGGAACACAGCTTAGCCAATCAGGAGAAAGAGCAACTGATCTGTGACCAACCATAAGAGGACTCATGTTCCTTCTGGCAGAACTGTGTCCATCAGTGCATTTAGAGTAGATTACACTACAGGCAACTAAAACCTCGTTTTCACTGACACCTCAGATAGAGCATAACAAATGAATGTTATACAATTTACATAAAGACTTGTGTTCGCACTACTTGATAAGGGAGGCACTCTTTAACTACTGCAATGATCCAGAGCATGCTGTCGGCGGTTTGGTAGCCTTACCCTCCATCACTGGCCTACCCATTACGCCCATCAGCTGTCCCACTATACAACATCACCCTACCCCACCTCATGGCACCAATACGCAACCAAATCTGCAACCCCTTCACCCACCACCCTACCAGTGCAGCTCTACTCACTGCTGAGGATGATCTGAGCGCGACTGATCTTCTGCTGCGGCTGGAAGCGGCTCACTCTGGGAGCAGGCATGTCTGTGGATGCCTGGGAGGCCTTCTCCTCCTCTGTCTCTACAGCCCTACACCAAGAAGCAGCAGTCTCTCCCCCTCACAGAAGAGCTAGAGGCAGCAGTCTTAGGGAGTAGAGCACCAAACAGCACAGCACCAACCCTGGGCTGGATCACACCAGGGGCCCTCGCTCTCTGGTTCTCACTGCTCCTGATGTCTCTCCCTCTCTAGTCTCCTTCCCTGATAAGTACAGAGTTGTAGTCTCTTGTAGGCACAGTGCTGGAGTTTCTCTCTCTGGGCTGTGCTGGGCTGTGCAGGGCAGCTGTTCTGTCAGTTTTGTTAGTAGCAATAGTAGTAGTAGCAAGCTGGCTGCTAGCGGAGAACCTCGCAGCAGCGTGGGCTATGGCAGTCTGGTGCCAAAGAGCATGAGCTCGTCAATAAAAAGTGTGGCAGGCAGTCGGGCGTCACGTCACACAAACCTCCATATCTACTGGGCGAATGATGCAATGGGGATCACATGGTGGTATGAGTTAAGAAACAAACACATGCCAGACATCCTGAGACACTGTGGTAGGTGTCGGTGTCTGCACCCCCTCCCCTTCTCTGTCTGTCTGCAACCCTCAAAGCCAGTCCCTGGGGCTGCAAAAACAAACTCATTTTGGCTCAGGAATGCAGCTTGTTTCTATGACAGAGTCCCTGGCATGGGTAGGCCACACACACACACAAACACATCCCAGACCTGGGTATAAATATGTATATTTGAGTATTTGTTATTTAAATCTTGTTTTATTTGTATTTGAATGGTTATTTGTAAAAACCAAATATTCAACCAAATTGTACTTGAAAGTATTTTCAAATACTATTTTCAAATACTTGGGTTAAATGCATGGGAGTTTGAGTGCATTTGAGTATTTTCAAATACATTCCAATATTCAACTACTTGAACGACTTGCACATGCCGCCGAGACGGGCTGTAAAGGCTCAAAATACTAAACAACTTGACATTTTGCCATTGTCCAAGGAAAACACAACTTCAAGGTCCAGACACAAAAGGAGACGACAGGGACCCGGGACCAACATGACAGACTATCAGTCAGCCCTGCTCCTGTGTTGTTCTCACACACTGAGGAGGTCATGGTAACAGGCATACTCGCTCTGTATTCTTCTCTGTCAACAGGCCATCACAACATGGTATTAATACCACAAAGATGCACGTTGATAAATCTACCCCTGATCCCTGACACCATGCTGGGTTGTGTTGCTAGGGCTGTAGAGGGCAGAACGGGGGCAGCACGGGGTGGTGGTTGAGGGGGGCCAGGGGACCCATAAAGAGAGGGACCCCACTGTGTAGAATCAGTGTGTTCAGCTGTTTGTCCCAGGGCACAGACCGGCGTCTGTCAAAATGAAGGTCCAAACAGAAGCTGTGGAGTTGACTGAAACACGTCTGAAAAGCACTGTCCCTCCGCCTTCTAACTTGTGTTTTGTAGCCTTACATGGCCCTTTCTCTCCCACACTGCCTCCTTTCTCTTCTCTCTCTACATCAATCTGTCCACAACCAGATGAAAAGGAGGGATTACAGCCAGACCACAACACCGACAGGCGTCCAGCGGCCTGACCATCCCTTCAGTCCAGTCCTCTTTTACCCATTTTAGGAGAACAGAGAGGAGTCCGACGGAGGACGGCTGTATGTCTGTCTGTATGGGTTACTGGACATGACTGACCAATCACAGAGTGACCTCAGGTCACAGCCCAGAACTAAGGTCCGCTACTGCCCAAAACATTTACCAGCAGACTGGCTCTCTGACTTTATACATAGGGATGGTCAGGCATGTTAAAGCTGAGATCTGCATAAGGTGAAACAGCGCCCCTGGTTGACCCAGGTGCAGTTGTTATTGTTTTGTTTTTTAAACCGAGGAGATGAGCTTCATGGTAGAAAAGAAAATCGGGGTACATAGTCTGCTGTTCTATCATGTGTGCAATGATGTTCAGTGATGTTCAGTGATGTTCAATGATGTTCAGTGATGTTCAGTGATGTTCAGTGATGTTCAGTGATGTTCAGTGATGTTCGAGGGGGGAAATAATGTTGTTTGAAGTAGCGTGGTGGTTTCCACACTAAGGATTCCAGCTTTGAAGTTAGGGTTTAATGTTGGACCTAGACATGGGGAGAAGACGGTTGCTTTGGTGTGACTGGAGAAGGGTCACAGACCTCCATCAGACTTAACCCCTCATCAGTCACCTGACTGAAATGTATTACCAAACTTCACATGGCCTCACCAGACCACAACCACCGCTTTGTCTCCGATCGTAACCGATCGCTCCTTTGTCCTGGTGCACACACACACATTCCTTCCTGGCAAAGAGGAAGAGAAAAAAAACACACCAATGCTGTTACTGTCCTGTTCTGACAACGGTTCAATTCACAGCACCTGGGACTCGAGAAGCAGAATAGGTGAGGTCTGCCAAGGTGTGGTCTAGCTGGTTTCTATGTAAACCAAATCCCACATTAAAAAATGTCCAATATGACCATTTTTAACTTGCTATCAAATAATTTCTGGCTAACAATTAAGTTCCTTACTGCGATAGTTTTAAATTAAAATGGTCAAAGAGAAACAAAATAGCTTCTTAGCAAAGAGCAATTGCTCAAGCAAGATTTTTTTCTAGGACTGTCTGGGAGTGGATCAAATGGGGAGGGGAAAACTGAAAACTAGCTGTTATTGGCAGAAAGGTGTGGAACTCTTTCTTATTGGTCTATTAACTAATTCACCGGGCAAGTCTACATCCAACCAAAACAGGCAAACATTTCAGGCAGTCTTCAAAACAGCTCTTAAACTAAAAGGGAATTATCATCATCATTATCATCATTTTCACAATTTCACAGTATTATTCCAACCTCAGTGTGGAAAAATATATAAAACACAGAAGGATCTCGTTTTTGACTGCAGTGGGCCTTTAAGCATTTCCACACAGACAGTCAGACAGCTCATAGTTAGATTATGCACTCATGTCTGTCAGCAGGCTACACCACCTTGTCACAGGCCTTATACAGAGCAAACATTACATTTAACCCCCGACCTCCCTGACCCTGACCTCCAGCAGTTCATCCCTTCTCTGCCCAGTGGTCCAGTGTGTTATCTGACTGGGAGGGAAGGTGGCAACAGACATTTTAGAAAAGCCCACATGCCTGAGTCTCAGACAGTAGCAGCACGGTGAGCACACAGCTCCTGTGTCAGCGTCACACTAACCAGACTAGCGCCGACTGCCTGCCATGTGATTCCAAGGCACACATTTCACTCTGCTAAAATTAGACAAGCTACTGTAGAGACTCCAGGGATATACAGAGCCTTCAGGAAGTATTCATTACCTATTGACTTATTTCACAGCCTGAATTCAAAATGGATTAAATATTGTTTTTCTTCTCTCCCATCTACAAACAATACCCCGTAATTAAAGTGAAAACATGTTTTTAGATATTTTAGCAAGTTTATTGAAAATGAAATACAGAAATATCTCAATCACACTAGTATTCACACTCCTGAGTAAATACTTTGTAGACTCTCCTTTGGAGCTGATTACAGAAAGAGTCTTTCTGGGTACGTCTCTAAGAGCTTTGCACACCTGGATTGTACATTACTTGCCCATTACTATTTTTAAAATTATTTAAGCTCTGTCAAGTTGATTGTTGATCATTGCTAGACATCCATTTTTAAGACTTACCATAGATTTGTAAGTCAAAACTAAATAGGCCACTCAGGAATATTTCATGTCATCTTGGTAAGCAACTCCAGTGTAGATTTGGCCTTGTGTTTTAGGTTATTGTGCTGCTGAAATGTGAATACATCACTCAGTGTGTTGGAAAGCAGAGTGAACCAGGTTTTCCTATAGGATTTTGCCTGTGCTCAGCTCCATTTTGTTTATTTTTATCCTAAAAAAAACTCCCTTGTCCTTCCCGATGACAAGCATACCCATAACATGATGCAGCCACCACCATGCTTGAAAATATGAAGAGTGGTACTCAGTAATGTGTTGGCCCCAAACATAACACTTTCTATTCAGGACAAAAAAGCATGTTTTGCAGTATTAATTAAGTGCCTTGTTGCAAACAGGATGCATGTTTTGAAATATTTTTATTCTGTACAGGCTTCCTTCTGTTCACTCTGAAAAGTATTATGGCTTGGGGGTAGATGCTGTTTAGAAGCCTCTTGGACCTAGACTTGGTGCTCTGGTACCGCTTGCCATGCGGTAGCAGAGAGAACAGTGGCTGAAGTCTTTTTTTTCTCTTTTTTTTTATTTTTTTTATTTAACCCTCTTTTCTCCCCAATTTTGTGGTATCCAATTGTTAGTATCTTGTCTCATCGCCACAATTCCCGTACGGGGCTTGGGAGAGACGAAGGTCGAAAGCCATGCGTCCTCTGAAACATAACCCAACCAAGCCGCACTGCTTCTTAACACAGCGTCCAACCCCACAGCATCCAACCCGGAAGCCAGCAGCACCAATGTGTCAGAGGAAACACCGTTCACCTGGCGACCTGGTTAGCGTGCACTGCGCCCGGCCCGCCACAGGAGTCGCTAGTGCGCGATGAGACAAGGATATCCCTACCGGCCAAAGCCTCCCTATCCACTTGTGTGTCGCCCCACGGACTTCCCGGTCACGGCCGGCTGCGACAGAGCCTGGGCGCGAACCCAGAGTATCTGGTGGCCCAGCTAGCATTGCGATGCAGTGCCCTAGACCATTGCGCCACCCGGGAGGCCCCATGGCTGGAGTCTTTGACAATTTTTAGGGCCTTCCTCTGACACCGCCTGGTATAGAGGTCCTGGATGTCAGGAAGCTTGGCCCCAGTGATGTACTGGACAGTACATACTAAACTCTGTAGTGCCTTGCGGTCAAAGGCCAAGCAGTTGCCATACCAAGCACTGATGCAAACCAATGCTCTCGATGGTGCAGCTGTAGAAACTTTTGAGGATCTGAGGACCCATGTCAAATCTTTTCAGACCTGCCATGACCTGACCTGCCTTTCAAAGCACTTCATGGCTACAGACGTGAGAGCTACGGGTCGGTAGTAATTTAGGCAGGTTACTAATTAATGGCATTAGTGCAGCGTATGCAACAGAACAGACAGCAGCTGCATCTACATTCAGCCTGCATGACCAGAGACCCAAACACAGACCACAGCAGGCCTCAGTCAACCATGTCAATACTGGATTTAGCCAGCTGTGAAACAAATAACAAGTCTCATAAAAAGATTGACTAGTGACTCCATTCCTCTCTTGTCCGGTGATGATCACCCAGTCTGGGAGTGAATGATATTGAGTCGCATGTGTCATTGAAGGCTTATCATGTCTAAAAGGGACACCTATTAGAATAGAAGTATCATCACCTAGGTTGATAAGAATATACTGTAGAAAACACTGGGGTGTTAAAACCTCTGGTAGTCATTGCTTCTGGGTGCAGTTCTATGTACGACCAACAGGGGGTAGAGAAGAGCAGAAAATCAGATCCATATCTCAACCACAGTCCTCAAACAAAGTTGCTCACACACAGGGTTGCTGTACCTCAGCTGTAACCTGTTCCAGCCCTCAGTGGTCGCTGTAGCCCCATCTAGTCAGTCCCAGCCCCGTGCTGGAGTATGCTGCTGTAAACAGCTTACTCAACACAATGGAACTTTGACTGAGGCAGGGCCAATTAAAGTGTCCAATCGGGCTTCGCCTCCCCTCTGTCCGCCTGGTAGGGCTTTGTCAAGGCCAGGCTAACACGCTCTGTATCCCAAAGCCTAGCCCGGGGGAGGCCTGATGAGGCAAAAGGTTCTTGGTTAAGACAGCTCACATTACAAACATTGTTGCAAACAGACAGACAGGGGAAATGGAGAAGGCAGAAATATCCCCACTCTCTCACACACATTGAGGATATCCTTATAGACCGTCAAAGTTCCAGCAGCCCCCAGGGTCTCCTCCTGTCAGCAGCAGGCTGCACCAGGCTCTGATAGTGTGATAACACCCACACCACTGGAGAATGCCTCATTAAAACAATTTCCATAACCAAGCACATCACTATCAGCTTATTATCACAGGCTATTAGAGAGCAGTGAGAACCAAGCATCCAGCCTCAGAGAGAGATAAGGGCTAGAAGTCAATGGGGTAAACAGGAAATGGTCTAGGCAGGAACAAAGAGATGAAGGACAGGGAGAGAGGCAGAGGGGCATAATGTTATCAGCAGCTAGGCTATTCAATGTTCAACGTTCCCTTATCAACTGTGTTAAACCTGGATTAATTCATACACAGTTGGGTCAAACCATCTTCTGACCAGTCAGTCTTGTTCCAAACACCTTGACAAGGACACTGAAATAGAGTGACTGCACTCAGAGCGGTGGCTGCTGCAATACGTTCATGACAGTGACTCTGAACTGAAAACACACTTTGAAACACAACCACCGTCGGATCCTTTCAAATGGCAGAAGATCCAAGCCTGCTCTGCAACCATCCTACCAAGCCTGCTCTGCAACCATCCTACCAAGCCTGCTCTGCAACCATCCTACCAAGCCTGCTCTGCAACCATCCTACCAAGCCTGCTCTGCAACCATCCTACCAAGCCTGCTCTGCAACCATCCTACCAAGCCTGCTCTGCAACCATCCTACCCAAGCCTGCTCTGCAACCATCCTACCCAAGCCTGCTCTGCAACCATCCTACCAAGCCTGCTCTGCAACCATCCTACCCAAGCCTGCTCTGCAACCATCCTACCAAGCCTGCTCTGCAACCATCCTACCAAGCCTGCTCTGCAACCAACCTACCAAGCCTGCTCTGCAACCATCCTACCAAGCCTGCTCTGCAACCATCCTACCAAGCCTGCTCTGCAACCATCCTACCCAAGCCTGCTCTGCAACCATCCTACCCAAGCCTGCTCTGCAACCATCCTACCAAGCCTGCTCTGCAACCATCCTACCAAGCCTGCTCTGCAACCATCCTACCCAAGCCTGCTCTGCAACCATCCTACCCAAGCCTGCTCTGCAACCATCCTACCAAGCCTGCTCTGCAACCATCCTACCAAGCCTGCTCTGCAACCATCCTACCAAGCCTGCTCTGCAACCATCCTACCAAGCCTGCTCTGCAACCATCCTACCAAGCCTGCTCTGCAACCATCCTACCAAGCCTGCTCTGCAACCATCCTACCAAGCCTGCTCTGCAACCATCCTACCAAGCCTGCTCTGCAACCATCCTACCAAGCTTGCTCTGCAACCATCCTACCAAGCCTGCTCTGCAACCACCCTACCAAGCCTGCTCTGCAACCATCCTACCAAGCCTGCTCTGCAACCATCCTACCAAGCCTGCTCTGCAACCATCCTACCAAGCCTGCTCTGCAACCATCCTACCCAAGCCTGCTCTGCAACCATCCTACCCAAGCCTGCTCTGCAACCATCCTACCAAGCCTGCTCTGCAACCATCCTACCAAGCCTGCTCTGCAACCATCCTACCCAAGCCTGCTCTGCAACCATCCTACCCAAGCCTGCTCTGCAACCATCCTACCCAAGCCTGCTCTGCAACCATCCTACCCAAGCCTGCTCTGCAACCATCCTACCAAGCCTGCTCTGCAACCATCCTACCCAAGCCTGCTCTGCAACCATCCTACCAAGCCTGCTCTGCAACCATCCTACCAAGCCTGCTCTGCAACCATCCTACCAAGCCTGCTCTGCAACCATCCTACCAAGCCTGCTCTGCAACCATCCTACCAAGCCTGCTCTGCAACCATCCTACCCAAGCCTGCTCTGCAACCATCCTACCAAGCCTGCTCTGCAACCATCCTACCCAAGCCTGCTCTGCAACTATCCTACCAAGCCTGCTCTGCAACCATCCTACCAAGCCTGCTCTGCAACCATCCTACCAAGCCTGCTCTGCAACCATCCTACCAAGCCTGCTCTGCAACCATCCTACCAAGCCTGCTCTGCAACCATCCTACCCAAGCCTGCTCTGCAACCATCCTACCCAAGCCTGCTCTGCAACCATCCTACCAAGCCTGCTCTGCAACCATCCTACCAAGCCTGCTCTGCAACCATCCTACCCAAGCCTGCTCTGCAACCATCCTACCCAAGCCTGCTCTGCAACCATCCTACCAAGCCTGCTCTGCAACCATCCTACCAAGCCTGCTCTGCAACCATCCTACCAAGCATGCTCTGCAACCATCCTACCAAGCCTGCTCTGCAACCATCCTACCAAGCCTGCTCTGCAACCATCCTACCCAAGCCTGCTCTGCAACCATCCTACCCAAGCCTGCTCTGCAACCATCCTACCAAGCCTGCTCTGCAACCATCCTACCAAGCCTGCTCTGCAACCATCCTACCAAGCCTGCTCTGCAACCATCCTACCAAGCCTCTCTACAACAAAAACACACATCCCTCCCTCTGTCCAAAACAGCCAGCCCTCATTGAGAAATAGCACCAAATCCATTGTGTGGATATTACTCAGGATAGTCCACAAATTAAGCTAAGGGAGTGCAGACAAGCAGCATAGTCTCCGTTTGTTCTAAGGCCTCTCTGTCTGAGGTCACTCTATGGGCTTGGCGCAGCACAGACTGCTGGAAATGGAAATGGAAGATAAGTTGCTGAGGTGGAAACCATTAAGTGGAAACTTTAGAGGGAAGAAACTACACCCGATTCAAGGTTGCCACGTTCACGTCTGTTAACTTCGATCACGCCGGCTGAGGTGAAAGTCTCAGCGGGAGCCAAAGACCTTAGGTGAAACTCGCATTTTATTCCAGTTCATTTTACATCTGATTCACAAGGACCTTGATTATATGATCATAAAAGCATGTCCAATAACCGTTTATGGGTAGTAGACTACAACCCGTTACACTATAGCTCAGCCAACTCGTTAAGGTACATAGACTAACAAGGCTCAAGATTCAAGGCCTGGTTATTCATATTAAATTTGATATATAAATATAAATATGAAACCCATAACGGTAGAGTCTTCCTCAATGGGCTTGACACCTTGTCCGGATGCCCGATAAACCTGCCCGCTCAACCCCATCCCCTTATCCAGACCATCTTTGGAGACCTTCTCCCATTCCGGACCATTGGCTGCGTGCACTCTGACTTTAAAATAGCCAGATTTGCTCCCCTCCTCAAGAAACCAACACTCAACCCCTCTGAGGTCACCTACAGACCGGTAACCCTTCTTTCCAAAACACTTGAGCATGCAGTCTTTTTTTGTTTTACTTTTTATCTCCAATTTCATGATATCCAAGTGGTAGCTACAGTCTTGTCCCATCGCTGCAACTCCTGTACGTACTCGGGAGAGGCTAATGTCGAGAGCCATGCGTCCTCCGAAACACGACCCACCAAGCCGCACTGCTTCTTGACATACTGCTCGCTTAACCTGGAAGCCAGCAGCACCAATGTGTCGGAGTAGACCCCGTAAAACTGGCGACCACGTCAGCATGCATGCACCCGGCTTGTCACAGGAGTCGCTAAATGGGACAAGGACATCCCGGCCGTCCAAACCCTCGCCTAACCCAGACGATGCTGGGCCAAATGTGTCTCCCGGTTGAGGCCGGCTGCGAAAGTCCGGGATCGAACCCGGATCTGTAGTGACGCCTCAAGCCCTGCAGTGCCTTAGACCGCTGAGCCACACTGGAGGCCCTATAGCATGCATTCTCTGACCAACTCTCTCATCTCTTTCAGAACCATCTTCTTAACTCTAACCAATCAGGCTTCAAGATGGGTCACTCAACCGAGACTCCTCTCCTCTGTCACAGAGGCTGTCCTTGATCTATTCGCTGCTTTCGACACCGTGAACCATTAGATCCTCCTCTCCACCCTCTAAGGGCAGGATGTCTCAGCCTCTGTACACTCTTGGATTGCATCCTATCTGGCAGGCCGCTCCCTCCAGGTGACGTGGAGAGGATCTACAGTACCAGTCAAAAGTTTGGACACACCTACTCATTCAAGGGTTTTTCTTTATTTTTACTATTTTCAAGATTGTACCATAATAGTGAAGACATCAAAACTATGAAATAACATATGGAATCAGCAGTCCCGTTCTGTGAGCACAAAACCATGCAATCTCCACAGACAAACATTGGCAGTAGAATGGCCTTCCACTTCACAATAACAGCACTTACAATTGACCGGGGCAGCTCTAGCAGGGCAGAAATATGAAGAACTGACTTGTTGGAAAGGTGGCATCCTATGACAGTGTCACGTCAAAAGTCACTGAGCTCTTCAGTAAGGCCATTCTACTGCCAATGTTTGTCTGTGGAGATTGCATGGTTTTGTGCTTGATTTGATACACCTGTCAACAACGGCTGTGGCTGAAATAGCCGACTCCACCCATTTGAAGGGGTGTCCAAATATTTTTGTATATATAGTATAGCTTACTTAGTCGTCCAATTCTTATTTCTCGTGCGTTTATGTTCTACTTTATTTTATAGTACTACTGATATTGATTAATGCATTGTTGGGACAGAACTTGCAAGAAAGGCATTTCACTTTACTTGTTAGAGCCAGGACGCAATATTTTTTCCATGGCCAAAACAAAAACACAAAGTAGACTAAACTGTTTGGTACTTTAAAAAGCTACTGTACGTAAAATACTGCATTCTATAGCTTGGAAAATACATGTGACTCTGGATGACAACATAACTATGCTTGTTTCCAACATTTGGGCTGTTTTCCTAAAGAAGTTCAATCCACTTTGTGTTTTCTTTCCTTGCCACAACAGTGATATTGGTATCGTCCCGGCTCTAGTACTTGTGCACGTGACAAAACTTGAAACATACCAGAGTTCCCCTATCACACACACACTGACCACTGTCAGCCAAGACATACATCACAAGACATACATCAGAACAACTAATTACATCAAATTTTACAAGAGCAGGTCCTCACTTAACATATGACCTCACTCTACTGAGGACAAAAGAGTTATTCTGCCAAACCAATATAAACAGTGGTTCAAAGAGAAATATACGCAAATGTAATTTTTTCAGCTTAGTGAAGCAAAAAAAAAAAACCAGCAAAGTCAGGTAAAACTTTGATGAGTCATCTGTGTGGACTTTAAACACTCAAACATTAAAGTGCCTTTGGAAAATGTCTGGCCAAGTACTGCAGTTTTAGTGTTATGCTCAAGTGTGATATGAATGATAAACAGTGTTTGATAACACACAAATAGAGGGTTCCAGCATCTCTCTGACTCTTGGGTCCTGCTCAAATACCTAGTCACGTTCACCCGTTCCACTATATACAGGTTGAAAATGGCAGATTGTCAGTGATAAACGCCTAAATGTTTAACCCAGTTGCTGTACAGTAACATGCTATACATGACATTAGAGCCAATGTTCACTCAAATCTTTCTCGGCATTGAGCAAATTGTAGGTCTGCTGCGTGCAAACTTCAATGTTGTGAACATTCTGTGCAACTTCCAACGTGCGTTTACTGTGAACACGGAAGCTGTACCTGTTGAAGTTACAGTTTTAACAGTGGCCAATAGGCTACTGAGGCTAGTTGATCATATTGTAGGCCTATCAGAGTGGCCTACCATAAAAAACAATGGAGAAAATACATCCCATTACATTGTAACATGGAAATAGCTGTTCTATCGTTCAGCCTACAGTATCAGCCAATGTGTGGTGTTCAATGTAGGCCTACATTCCATGAGACTTTTGGAAAAAATTCAATAAAATCATGAAGGGCTTGACATTAACCTGTTAATCCACTTGTCCTTCAGAGAAGGAGGTGACTGAAAATTGTGCTGTGTTTGATGCAAGAAACCACTTTACAAAACAATATGCATTATTCCCATATCATTATTACAGAGAATCAGAAAAAAATATGCTACCCTATGCCTAATGGCTTCTTAGCTTATACAAGACTGTCTCAAAATACAACACTACCCCATTAAGATTAAAAAAAACTCTTTACCTGACTCTTTTCATAGATGTCGAGAAAGGTACACGTTATGTGCTCTTGTAGGAAGCAATCCCTCCCCAATTGCTGACTACACATTATCTATAAATGGGCTAATAAGTCTAACTAGCAAAGGATATGAACAAAATTTGCACACGCGGCTACATGCAGTTCTCGCTTTGATCTCAAAACAAGCACATCTCCTCACGACCGCTCATGCTGTAAGCACAGTCCAGATCAAAGTAAATGACACAGATCCATATATGGCAATGGTCAATTTGCACATAGGCCTACTGCAGCTCTGATTAGTTATAACGCACCGGTCTGTGTAGATTACAGGCTGAGTCATGCGTGCAATATATTCTTACTTTGAGGCGTTCTACAACAAAATGTCTTGCATGTTGTTTTTTTTTGCATGTTGCATTGAAATCTCCACATCCTTTTGGAGAGATTGGAAACTCATATTGGTCTACACGGACAAGTTCTGGCCTGGTTTAGATCTTATCTATCGGAAAGATATCAGTTTGTCTCTGTGGATGGTTTGTCCTCTGACAAATCAACTGTAAATTTCGGTGTTCCTCAAGCTTCCGTTTTAGGACCACTATTGTTTTCACTATATATTTGACATCTTGGTGATGTCATTCGAAAACATAATGTTAACTTTCATTGCTATGCGGATGACACACAGCTGTACATTTCTATGAAACATGGTGAAGCCTCAAAATTGCCCTCGCTGGAAGCCTGTGTTTCAGACATAAGGAAGTGGATGGCTGCAAATGTTCTACTTTTAAACTCGGACAAAACAGAGATGCTTGTTCTAGGTCCCAAGAAACAAAAAGATCGTCTGTTGAATCTGACAATTAATATTGATGGTTGTACAGACGTCTCAAATAAAACTGTGAAGGACCTCAGCGTTACTCTGGACCCTGATCTCTCTTTTGACGAACATATCAAGACTGTTTCAAGGACAGCTTTTTTACATCTACGTAACATTGCAAAAAGCAGAACCTTTCTGACCAAAAATGATGCAGAAAAATGTATCCATGCTTTTGTTACTTCTAGGTTAGACTACTGCAATGCTCTACTCTCCGGCTACCCGGATAAAGCACTAAATAACCTTCAGTTAGTGCTAAATACGGCTGCTAGAATCTTGACTAGAACTATTTTTAAAAATCATATTACTCCAGTGCTAGCCTCTCTACACTGGCTTCCTGTTAAGGCAAGGGCTGATGTCAAGGTTGTACTGCTAACAAAGCATTACATGGGCTTGCTCCTACCCATCTTTCCGATTTGGTCCTGCCGTACATACCTACACGTACGCTACGGTCACATGACGCAGGCCTCCTAACTGTCCCTAGAATTTCTAAGCAAACAGCTGGAGGCAGGGCTTTCTCCTATAGATCTCCATTTATGCATCCCAAATGCAAATTAATTACTTAAAAATCATACAATGTGATTTTCTGGATTTTTGTTTTAGATTCCGTCTCTCACAGTTGAAGTGTACCTATGATATAAATGACAGACCTCTACATGCTTTGTAAGTGGGGAAAACCTGCAAAATCGGCAGTGTATCAAATACTTGTTCTCCCCACTGTATATCTGGAGTATTTCTCCTGTCTTATCCGGTGTCCTGTGTGAATTTAAGTATTCTCTATCTCTCTCTCTCACTCTGAGGACCTGAGCCCTAGGACCATGCCTCAGGACTACCTGGCCTGATGACTCCTTGCTGTCCCCAGTCCACCTGGCCGTGCTGCTGCTCCTGCGGCTATTGAACCCTGACCTGTTCACCGGACGTGCTACCTGTCCCAGACCTGCTGTTTTCAACTCTCTAGAGACAGCAGGAGCGGTAGAGATACTCTGAATGATTGGTTATGAAAAGCCAACTGACATTTACTCCTGAGGTGCTGACCTGTTTCACCCTCGACAACCACTGTGATTATTATTATTTGACCCTGCTGGTCATCTATGAACATTTGAACATCTTGGCCATGTTCTGTTATAATCTCCACCCGGCACAGCCAGAAGAGGATTTGCCACCCCTCATAGCCTGGTTCCTCTCTAGGTTTCTTCCTAGGTTCTGGCCTTTCTAGGGAGTTTTTCCTAGCCACCGTGCTTGCTGTTTGGGGTTTTAGGCTGGGTTTCTGTACAGCACTTTGAGATATCAGCTGATGTAAGAAGGGCTTTATAAATACATTTGATTTGAAAGTGGCCAATATTGCGTTGATTCGATCACACTTTTTAACTGACAGACGTTATAAAGTTGAGCACCACGCGACAAGATGCCCCCCATCCCTCCCACTGATTGGGCTACTTTTGCACATAGTTGTTGACCAAGTGGGAAATGCTGTAAATCGAGAGGAGTTGATGTGTTCTGAAAGAAGAGACGTTGAGCATTATAATTAATACTGCATTGATGTCATACAAGCAAACCACACATCCATGAGTCCAAATGTGCACTTCACATTTCTATATTTGAAAAAACTCACGTCATTTGTTATCAACGTTTATGTTTGATCCACAGTTACAGGGATGACACGTGTAATACCCTGGGTTTTCCTAAACAGAATGAGTGTTTGTCGTGTTGGGAAGAAAATGAGCCGAGCAACACACACTTGAAGGCACTCATGACTCCATTCTATGTGCACCAAAATTACATTCGGTTTGTCTGAAGTGCCTTTCGAAAGCCTAACACGGCAAGATAATCTAACTTAGCTAGCCATGTTGGCAATAGAATAGGCTTTCAAATGAAGCCCACCTGACCCAGATTTATAACGGAACGTTTATGGATTGCGTAGACAGCATTTGAGTGAGGGTAGGGAGACGTGACCTCTCTGTAATCATTTATTCTGATCTTGCACCTACTCCAAAATGCCAATGAATATTCTTATTATGTTACTGAATGTATCCAGTATTTGCAGATTTCGTCATTGACAAACGCTGTGAAAAGCACAGTGAACTTAAAAAGGCACATGAAATCAACAGTTTAGTGTTTGGATTCAGTCTTATGCCAGATGAACTGTTTTGTCCTCACCGTCGGCCTGATAATTTCCCCATGAACTCCAAAGTGTTCTTTCATTTGCTACCATGGTCATGCATATGCTTTTTATACTTATTCTGTTAGAATCATTTCAATTTGGCCCCGTCCATATAGACCACTTTCCACAAGCGTAAGGGGTTAAGCAGCTGTGCGTCTGAGCAAAGCCCTCCTAGCCTAACCCATACCCATCTCCTAGATCAGCCATAAGGTTTGCATGCCTGCCTACTTACCATGCAGGACACCTCTCACTCCAACCACTGCAGTGAGTGAGGCAACAGGATGGCAACAGGCAAGACCACCTCTCATTTGTTAAAACCCAACAAACAGCTGATTGGATGACTCAGGTCTTTACAGCAGTCTTCCTGCCAGTTAATGAAGCTTACCTGCACCTGTGTCCTGAGAGTTGAGCACCTCCAGGGCATGCATCATGGCACTGGCGAATACGTTGGCATCCTCCTTGCTGCCAAAGTTGAGTCCGTAGACCTGCCTGGCATCGCGCCACTGGTGGAAGGTCTGTGTGGCCTGGTTGTACTTGAGCCCCTTGGGAATGGCACAGTTTATTACCACCTGGAGAGGGGGGGGGGGGGGGGGGTTATTCTGAAGTACTGAAAGGACTATTTGTGTTACTCAAAACAAGTTTATCTCACTTACAGGGAGAAGGAGAGGTGAGATGGTTTTGAGACAGCTTTTCTGAAGCACGGAAAGAACTGTGTTGCTCAGAACGCGTTTATCATGATAACAGGAAATGCAGCTTTCTAGAGCACACAATAGGTCTACTCTATAAAGTGAGTCACACATTACAGCCAATACACCTCAGTCAGTCTAAAAGCAGTCTAAAAGCACCACACTCACTACAGTAAAGTACGAGCCACCTTGAAATGTTATATGTGTGGTTATTTAATCACTTTGGCACATGACCAAGAAGAAACGCTGTGTCAGTCTTCAGGTCAGAGAAACATGAGCACACCTTTCATAAATAAATGGAGGGAATCAAATGAGCTGCGTTTAGCTCCCAAGCAATCATTCAAAGCGTGAGGATCACGCTAGTTCTTCAGTTCTAGAATGTTAGGGTTGGCGAAAGCTGTGGAAAAAATACCTGTAATATCCGCACCACGTTTATTTTAAATATCTAGAATTGAATTATCCTTTGGCTCTTGAAAGTGAAGATGTGTTGGTTACTAGCTTTTTTTCCCCTCTGGGCTGCCAGGCCAGAGATTTACATAATCTGTTCTCTCATTTCTTGTTGATGAGCACACTGAGGCACACAACGGAGCAGAGAAAACAAAACAGGCTGTCGGTTCAACTCCAGTTAGAGACAGAGGAACAGTAGAGGAACGGCGCATAACAAATACAGTTCATCTAGCCCCTATCAGAAACCAGCAGTACTGTACCCCAGCCAAGAAACACTCAGGAACTCTGTTAGTTCTTCAGCCTAGTCAGGGTCTGAGTGGTATTCAAGGCCGAGGCTACAGATCTCACTGCTGCAGTCACCAGTTGAAAGAGTTGAAAGAGTGCAAAGGGGACAGTATGCCACAGTATATTGCTACCTTACAGTCTAATAAAGACGCATCAATTGAAGAATAATCTGAAATGTGCAAAGTACATTGTGCCTATTCATCATCTTTTGATTTTCTAAAATGATTTTAAACCAACTAGTTTCAACTTCAGCCGTCATAAGTGTCTGAAATGACCTCGACAAGCCAAAGCCTCCACACTCCAGATAGACAGTCCATCTTCCTGTGATCGATTCTCTGCACTAGACAGACGCAGACAGGTGGCTGTATCAGTCGAATAATAATAAGCAGCATCAAGTCTTCACCCGTCTTGCCTCCATACCGTCTCATTTTAGATAAGTCAATAATCACATTTTATTGATATTAATCAATATTAATCACACAGTGCAGTGTGTGTAGTGTTGCAAATCTCGGCTCATAATAATTAGAAACCAGAAATCCATCAGAGGGCCTAATTAACATGCATCTGGATTGCTGTCGGATTAAAGTCTTTATTAAAAGAGTTATGAAGAAATATAAAAAACATCTCCATTCATGATCAGCTTATTGACTTACTAAGTAGAGAGTGACGACTTTACATCTGTGACAACAGAAATCCTACATCAGGTCCGTGTTCGTTAAGCCTTTAGTGGTCCTTGGGCTACTAACCAGTTTGCTGCCATGAACCCATAACAGGGTGTCAACATGACCTTTCAATGGAGTCCAAGGATCATCTGAACCCAGTTCTAAGAGCAGTCAAGTTCCTCCTACATGTTAAGGACACATGTCGCTGTGAGTGTCTATAGGGGTGGCGTGAAGGACCTTTCCCATTGTGTTGAAACAAACAACAACAGCAGGAGAGCGGGGCCTCGTAATGACCTATCCTCCTCTCTTCCCACGGGATGGGAGACGTCAGGGAGAAGACGGAGAGGGTTCTGGGATTGCTGATGAAGCACATGCAGACCGGCGAGCACTCCCTCGCCCTCCCCTACAGGAGGAATGCTGTGTGTTAGATGGATTCTCAGTCCCGCCTCGCCGTCATACAGTGTCAGCGGACAAACAGCCTTCCGTGACTGCACACACACGCGCGCACACACACACACACACACACACACACACACACACACACACACACACACACACACACACACACACACACTCCTGGTGTCACGCCCTGACCTTAGAGAGACGTTTTATTTCTCTATTTGGTTAGGTCGGGGTGTGATGTGGGGTGGGCATTCTATGTTTTGTTTTCTATTTTTCTTTATTAGAAACTGTGGCGTCTGTTTTTGATATCTACATCAAGTTGTCCTTCACACACAGTATAGGTCTACAGCAATTGTAAGGACAAGTGTGAGACCAAGAGAAGGAGGGGGCCAGCAATAGCTTTTTATTAGATTGGTCAAATTAAACCAATAACGTTGAGGTTTTTTCACTGTGTTAAATCCTTCTGCTCCAGTTTGCTGCTCTACATTAAGTAATAGACCGGCGGAAACAGGGTCGGGCATTACAGAAATAAGGCCTTCAAGGTTAATGGGGGGTAGGAACTCTAAATTAGATTCTTAAAAAGTGGTCAGGGTTTATTGCTTCAGGGGGAACAAATAGCGACTACTGAGTTTTTAAAAAATAAAGTTTTCAAAGAAAGAAAAACATGCCAGAGTGAAATATTACTTGGCACCCTGCATCAGGGCCGGATTTGATGTCATCCTTAACTGGCCTCTGTGGTGTAGGTTCTGAGGGGAGCGAGGTGCTGCACTGGGATTCCAAACCTCCAGGATTTACTGGCATTATGGTAGAAAGTACTTATTTAAAAAAAAAAAATATTGATTTAACTAGGCAAGTCAGTTAAGAACAAATTCTCATTTACAATGACGGCCTACCCCTGGCCAAACCCTAACGACGCTGGGCCAATTGTGCGCCACCCTATGGGACTCCCAATCACGGCCGGTTGTGATACAGCCTGGAATCGAACCAAGGTCTGTAGTGGCGCCTCTAGCGCTGAGATGCAGTGCCTTAGAGTACTGCGCCACTCAAAGTGACTGATTTCTTCATCCCACGCTCAGCTTTTCATACCGCTCCCGCTGGCTTTCTGTCCGACTCCCACCCGCTCCCGCTGGCTTTCTGTCCGACTCCCACCCGCTCCCGCTGGCTTTCTGTCCGACTCCCACCCGCTCCCGCTGGCTTTCTGTCCGACTCCCACCCGCTCCCGCTGGCTTTCTGTTCGACTCCCACCCGCTCCCGCTGGCTTTCTGTCCGACTCCCACCCGCTCCCGCTGGCTTTCTGTCCGACTCCCACCCGCTCCCGCTGGCTTTCTGTCCGACTCCCACCCGCTCCCGCTGGCTTTCTGTTCGACTCCCACCTGCTCCCGCTGGCTTTCTGTCCGACTCCCACACGCTCCCGCTGGCTTTCTGTCCGACTCCCACCCGCTCCCGCTGGCTTTCTGTCCGACTCCCACCCGCTCCCGCTGGCTTTCTGTCCGACTCCCACCCGCTCCCGCTGGCTTTCTGTCCAACTCCCACCCGCTCCCAGAAGAACTGGTCCCGAACCCAACCGCAGTCCCACAATGTTATCTTAGGCATATGTAACGAAGCTAACTTGCCAGCCATTTTCCAGGAATTTTGCACCCTATAGGCAATATCAAGAGTTGTTAAATTACCAGCAATTCTCACGTGGCCCATTATATTAGGCTATCAGTATTACTGGGATACATCAGCCAATAGGATAGATGTAGTTTGAAGAACGCAGAGTGGGTGAGAGAGAGGACACTTCTGCACTTTCTCTCAAGCTACATTTAGCATATAGCCTACCTTTTAGGAGTGTTTTCAGATGAAGACAAATATAGGTGATCAATATTTCTTTCCAGGCAATTTAGTAAACTTTAGCCTAAATCATATTTAGGAAGTTCATTTCCTTGGAAAGACAACTGCCACCTGGCTCTGCGCCCATGCATAGGCAGCCTACTCCATTTCAAGGAGAACACAAATACTGTATAGGCACACTTGATGTTGATCACGCCCAACTAGGAGAGGAGGTAGGCTACTGAGTGTGTGAATAACATGACAAAGAGGTGGTTTTAATACAATAGGCAAGCCTAGGATAACACATAGTAGCAAAACAGAAAGAAGACCGTTTCCAAACAATCTGCGGGACAAAAAAAAACTATTTTCATCTCAAACTCGTCTGACCGTCCGCAGCATGAAAAATGCAGACTGCACTGCAATGATCTCCGTCAGGGCCCGCAAGTCCAGCAGGATGGAGGTTCTGTTGGAAGTTCTGTGCACCAAGGGGCCCACTGTGACCTGCATGTTCATGTCTGACCACTACGCTCCAACAGCTCTGTCTCGATCACTGCATGGTCCTGACCAGAAACACGTCAGAGGGACTAAACGGCTGAGTCCAGTAGCTATCTAACTCAGCAAAAAAATACACTGCCCTTTTTCAGGACCCTGTCTTTCAAAGATAATTTGTAAAAAAATCTAAATGACTTCACACATCACACCTGAACATCACACCTGCGGGACAGGTATGGGATGGCAACAACAAGTGCCTGAGTTGCACCAGGAACGCACAACCCCTCCATCAGTGCTCAGACTGTTTGCAATAGGCTGAGAGAGGCTGGACTTGTAGGCCTGTTGTAAGGCAGATCCTCACAGACATCACCGGCAACAACGTCGCCTATGGGCGTGGACCAGACAGGACTGGCAAAATGTGCTCTTCACTGACGAGTCGCAGTTCTCTCCAGGGGTGATGGTCGGATTCGTGTTTATCGTCGAAGGAATGAGTGTTACACTGAGGCCTGTACTCTGGAGTGGGATAGATTTAGAGGTGGAGGGTCTGTCATGGTCTGGGCTGAGTGTAACAGCATCATCGGACTGAGCTTGTTGTCTTTGCAGGCAATCTCAATGCTGTGTGTTACAGGGAAGACATCCTCCTCCCTCCTGTGGTACCCTTCCTGCAGGCTCATCCTGACATGACCTTCCAGCATGACAATGCCACCAGCCATACTGCTCGTTCTGTGTGTGATTTCCTGCAAGACATGTCAGTGTTCTGCCATGGCCAGCGAAGAGTCCGGTTCTCAATCACATTGAGCACATCTGGGACCTGGGTGAGGGCAAGGGCCATTCCCCCCAGAAATGTCTGGGAACTTGCAGGTACCTTGGTGGAAGAGTGGGGTAACATCTCACAGCGAGAACTGGCAAATCTGGTGCAGTCCATGAGGAAGAGATGCACTGCAGTACTTAATGCAGCTGGTGGCCACACCAGATACTGACTGTTACTTTTGATTTTGACCCCCCTCCTTTGCTTAGGGACACATTATTCAATTTCTGTTAGTCAAATGTCTGTGGAACTTGTTCAGTTTATGTCTCAGTTGTTGAATCTTGTTATGTTCATACAAATATTTATTTACACGTTAGGTTTGCTGAAAATAAACACAGTTGACAGTGAGAGGGAGTTCATAATGCTTCTGGGATAGTAAGATAATCCTAATAAACAAGGATACTAGACCCAGAACAAAAATATGCTTTTAGAGTTAACCGGCCAACAAACAGTGCCTATATTCTCCACTCGTCTGACCTGTCCTACGCTGCTCCATCTCTCCATTGGCCTCTCCTGAGACAGGAGTTTTTAACAGGATCTGCTACTGCAGAAAAGGCCCCTGGCCCGCAGCGGCTCTGGATGTAGACAGTGCCTCAGTGGACTACACTAGTACTGCACTCAGCCATCTCCACAAACACTCTTCCTGCATGGCAACAAGGCCCTGGGAAACAGCACTGATGTTCTGGGATGCAACAGACTGGATCCTATAGTGATCATCCCCCAACTAATGGACTGGCAGAAGTGCTCTCTGTGCAAGTTTATCCGCTAGCACCGTTACAGTGAAATCTACTAAATCCCAACAGTCTGATGCACTGACAGAGAGATACTCCCAGACATGTAGAGTTAACTCTTACAGGACACACGCAGGATCCATCAGACCAAGCTAACCATCTGTTCAGTCCCAACCCAGGCAGTATAATAAACCTCTACTAAAACCTATTCACTCTCAATGCTGAAAGCAGCCCATCATGGCTTCCTTTAAGTCTATTTAAGGGAAACCACTCTAAGGGAAACCCATATGTTTGTAATGAGAATAACAGGCGACAAAGAGGGAAAACAACAGTTCCCGCTGACATAACTGAATTTAGAGGGGAATTCAGTTAAAACCCCAGGAGATGGGTTTGGGCAAGGGTCAGCTGCATTGTGTAAGCTAGCAACACACACAGAGGGCTACCAAATACCAAACAAACACCAAACAGACAACAATCAGCGCCAACACTAATCCAATCGGAGAGGTGTAGTCTGGTACCGTGGAAACAATTCAGCAGCACCTAGTGTCTTGCTTCTCCAAATATGTATCCTATTTTTCCTAAAAACAGGCCATCCACTCATTTTCCACATAAATGTTCCCTTCATTAAATGCAGATGTGTATCTCTGGCTGCCTGGCCAGATCATATCGTACAGAGTAAAAGCAGTAAACCAGTCAGAGAGAGGAGAGGAATACAGGAGACTAACGTTTCCTCTCTGGCATGGATCTATATTGCTGTTGTTGTCTATTGACTCTTTAGCTGACCATGGGCTTTACTCTTGGACAAGAGACAGACACACTGACAGGTGTATGTTTGTGAGAGCTTGGCTCTAGCAGTCCAGTCACGGCTGTGATGTGACGGTGACTAGTGGAGCAGCAGAGCTCTCCTATCTGTTTCCAATTACAGAGCTGGATCATTCCTGAGAGACACTGAGACAAGCAAGATGGCTGCCAGGCTACTACCCCAAATGAAACACGTCAGAGACGGAATAACGTAAAGAACTCCGACCAGCGCAGGGTTCAGCCACGTGAAATCCTGGTCCCACTTCAAACAAATGACAACTTCTAAAGTATTTCTATTGTCTTCTCAAGCACTACATACTCCTCAAATCATCCAGTCCTGTGCTGTCCCCACTGACTCACCTGATGGTCCTGTATTTTGCGTCCCACCACCCGGAAGGCGTTGTTGCCCGTGTGGTGGTATATGTGCACTCTGCTGAAGCCCGTGGAGCCGCCGGCTGGAACCCATTTCTTATTGGCATCGTCATACACCATGACAGCGGCCCGCGCCTGACAGATACTCTGTTCACTGTAGAGACGAGAGAGAAACAGGGGGGCACACGTTAAACAGCAGTACACAAGGGGACATTGGTTTCTAGCCCAAACAGTTGATCAGAGTTAATCAAGCCTGTCCAGTACAACAACATTTGTGGTCTCCTGAAAGTCAGGAACTGGAAGAGTGGGTGTCTGAGAGGATAATGGTATTAAAGGGAATCGTTTACATGATGGGATCTGACATGATTAAAAGGAGAATGGTCTAAGGGGGTGTCAACTATCCATTAAGATACACTACAAGGACCAAAAGTATGTGGACACCTGCTAGTCAAACATCTCATTCCAAAATCATGGGCATTAATATGGAGTTGGTCCCCCTTTGCTGCTATAACAGCTCTTCTGGGAAGGCTGTCCACTAGATGTTGGAACATTGCTGCGGGGACTTGCTTCCATTCAGTCACAAGAGCATTAGTGAGGTCGGGCACTGATATTGGGCAATTGGGCCTGGCTCGCAGTCGGCGTTACAATTCATTCCGAAGGTGTTACATGGGGTTGAGGTCAGGTTCCAGACCAGTCAAGTTCTTCCACACCAATCGACAAACCCTTTCTGTATGGACCTCGCTTTGTGAACGGGGGCATTGTCATTCTGAAACAGGAAATGGACTGTTTCCCCAAAGTTGGAAGTACAGAATCGTCTAGAATGTCATTGTATGCTGTAGCATTAAGAAGTCTCTTCACTGGAACTAAGGGGCCTAGTCCAAACCATGAAAAACTGCCCCAGACCATTATTTATCCTCCACCAAACTTTATAGTTGGTAGTTGACACTATGCATTGGGACAGGTAGCATTTTCCTGGCACCCACTAAACCCAGATTAGTCCATCGGACTGCCAGATGACGAAGTGTGATTAATCACTCCAGAGAACGCGTTTGTACTGCTCCAGAGTCCAATGGCGGCGATCTTTACACCACTCCAACCGATGCTTGGCATTGCGCATGTTGATCTTAGGCTTGTGTGCGGCTGCTCGGCCATGACAACCCATTTCATGAAGATCCTGACGAACAGTTCTTGTGTTGACGTTGCTCCAAAGGTAGTTTGGTAGTGAGTGTTGCAACCGAGGACAGTCAATTTTTACGCGTTTCAGCAGTCGCGTTCTGTGAGCTTGTGTGGCCTACCACTGCTGTTGCTCCTAGGCGTTTTCACTTCACCATAACAACAGCACTTACAGTTGACCAGAGAAGCTCTAGTAGGGCAGAAATTTGACAAACTGACTTGTTGGAAAGGTGACACCCTATGACAGTGCCACATTTTAAGTCCCTGAGCTCTTCACTAAGACCATTCTACTGCCAATGTTTGTCTATGGAGATTGCAAGGCTATGTGCTGAGATTTTATACACCAGCCAGCAACGGCTGTGGCTGAAATAGCCGAATCCACTAATTTGAAGGGGTGTCCACATACTTTAGTATATATAGAGAGCATATCAGGGTGAGTGTGCAATTGTTTACTCCATGTGTAACTCTGTGTTGTCTGTTCACACTGCTATGCTTTATCTTGGCCAGGTCGCAGTTGCAAATGAGAACTTGTTCTCAACTAGCCTACCTGGTTAAATAAAGGTGAAATAAAAAATAAAAAAATACATGGGCAGTTCACCTGCAGAAGGGAAACCATTCAGCCTAGGCCTAGTATTTAACAGAGTCTTGGTAACTACACACACCACCACACTCCTGCATCCCCACAAGGGCTCTGGTCACAACTAATGCACTATATAGGCTGCAGTAGTGGGTGTCATTTGAGACTTGGCCAACTCTGTTACCGACCAGCAGAACAAAACAATTAGGCCAAGGCCCTGTCAGGCAGTAAATTATTCACCAACATCCTTCACCCTCCCTCCCACTCCATAGCAACTACTCCAACAGGAGGAGACAGACAGGAGAGAGAGGGGCAGAATGTGAAGAGAGAGAGGCAAAGAGAAAGAAAGACAGGAGGAGAAAAATAGTGAGAAAGAGAGAGCGAAAAAGAGAGAGGGTAGAGGCCCTGGGGAAGAGAACCGCCACATAACCTCTCTCAGGTGAGTGTCAGCATGGGAGAAGGGAGTGTTGTCGACAACATTAAACCATGCAGGGGAAAGCCTGTTTTCCACTTTTGTCTTTGAAAGAGGCTTGAAACATGCATCTCCTCTCCGCAGCGTGATACATCAGACTCAATTTCATCTAGCGGTCGTTTCCTGATTATTGATCTCTAGTCAGACCGGGGATGGCAGAGAGACCTGAGACTTTGTGGAATTGCTCTCGAAGGTAGAAAAGAAGAGAATAAGAGGAATTGCAAAGCTGGCGAAACACGAACAGGCCCTAGAGGGAGGCGCAGAGCTCCCAGACTTGATGTGGGAAGCGGATGCTTTGGAATGGAAGAGGGAGGGTCTCTTACTCAGCAGTACCTTTGTCATCTCACTCCCTCTGCAAGGGAGAAACCAACCCACACCTCACTGTCAGCACCCATCAGCATATAGCAGTATAACAAATGAACTATGCCCTGCCAAACAGACATAGCCATGAAGGTCACAGCCTCTCACTTCAAAGGAAAACAGCTATAAACACAAAGCAACCTCTTGCTCACTGAGACAAGCATCACTCTATCTACGACACGATGACCCATGAAAGCAGGGTAGGCACAGACATAACAGCTGTGGTTACTGGCTGTCCATTAAAAGGTAATTGCAACAAGCAAATTCCTTTGTCAACAACAGGGAACCTGAGTCTCAGCACCAATTACTCTTTAAGACCACTCACAGATTGTTGTTTTTTTTATTTAAAAAAAACAGTATTGTAACTAAAGCGCATTATATTCGTGGCGGCGCTAGAAGGTGATCTATGCTCTTTCATCTGAGAAAATCATCATTCCATTTTTACTTTCCATTAGCTACCCTGACTATCTTCAGACCTGAATTGCTTTCGCCCGGCAGTTCTATATCTGCCTGCCTGCTGTAGTCTGTCTGTAGTGACAGAGTACTGATAACCTGCCAAGAGACATGAACCCACTTATCCCAATACACAGCCAGCGTCCTAGTCACACACACACACACACACACACACACACACACACACACACACACACACACACACACACACACACACACACACACACACACACACACACACACACACACACACACACACACACACACACACACACACACACACACACACACACACACACGACAGCTCCTAATGGACAACAATAGAAATCCTACAGTCTTCAGTAGAAAATAACTGGTGAATAACACATAATGGTGACATGGAATAGTAAAGGACATGGTCAAAATCAGTTATACTCTCACGGCGACCACGAACTAGGGCATAATATACAATGCAAATGAATGGAGAAGAACAATGGAAATAAAACACTAATTTATTCATGGGCTACTGCTCTAATCAGTACTCAAATACATTTGATAACCAAGCTCTTATTACAAGATTCCCTTGTTCCACATTTCCACCGGTTTCCTTGTTTCACGGGACTCTTGTAGGAGTCGTGTAATAAAGTATAGTGCTCTCTTCTAAACCACCAGAGAGAATCTGGAACCTAACTAAGGCCTTTGGCTCCGATCCACCACCACTTTCCCACCACAGGAAACTGAAACCCAGAGGAATCCAACCCCAAACCAAGTGTCCAAGGCAGGGGGAACATGCCTTCTAGTGCATTCTCAGCCCTCCGAGTGAGCTTGAGGCAGCAACATGGCATTGGTGGTGGACTGCCCTTACCCATAAAAATCAGCGGTCGGATCAGAGGTTGCTCATTACCCCTTAATTTTCACTTCTTTCACCCCAAAATCTGCACAGTCATCTAAGCAATGGCTGCCATTGGCTGACCACCCTCCCAAACACATATGGGTTGAGTAATGCGTGTTAGTGTACCACGGCTTACTGTTGTCATAACACAGAGACTGAGAGACCCCAAAAGGCTCTTCACATCACTGTGAAGCTAATGGGAATAGGAAGAATGGCTGTAAAGAAAAGAAGCTAGCTTCTCAATGGAGGTTGTTGTGGAGTCCTGCCTACCTAGTAGATGTGTCGCTAGCTGTGTAGGAAAACAAAGCGAAAGGACAGTGGCCTGTCTCTCTCTCTCGTATCGTGTTGCCTTAATGCTAAGTTGAGTAGACCCAGACTCCCTCATTAAGGTCCTGATTCCATTCAGAGCCTCTCTTCTCCCCATTAGTTCCTCTCAGTACACCTATACAGCTGCCTCTGGGCTCTCTGAAGGACAAGGTAGTAGAGTACTCCACTCTGAGTACCACTAACACCATCCCCTTATACACACACACACACACACACGCCAGTACAGTACAGTACAGTACAGTACAGGACACACACACACCACATTTAGACGTGTATAAACACACACATGAAGCTGTAACGTTGAGCCGGTGGAATTGGAACAGGTATAGCAGAGGGTTTCTCTCCCTTCATTAATGCTAAGGTCTCTATCAAAATATAACATCAAAGAGCTTGGCTGTGAGAGAGCAGGCAGCTAGCGCCTCCAGCAGAGCTGTGAGAGAGCAGGCAGCTAGCGCCTCCAGCACAGCTGTGAGAGAGCAGGCAGCTAGCGCCTCCAGCAGAGCTGTGAGAGAGCAGGCAGCTAGCGCTTACAGCAGAGCTGTGAGAGAGCAGGCAGCTAGCGCCTCCAGCAGAGCTGTGAGAGAGCAGGCAGCTAGCGCCTCCAGCAGAGCTGTGAGAGAGCAGGCAGTTAGCTCCTCTTGACGTCAGAGCCAACAGAGCTGTGAGAGGCGCTCCAGGGACTAGCTAGGCCTGCTTATGCAATACAGCACCTGCCTTCTATATCCCTACCAAAGAATAGATGGCAAATGGATCACCGCTCTGATTGTTATTGCTAAGTACAGGAAGGCAAATACTTTTTGAAGGAACACTCCAATATTTAGGTTTGTAAAAGGCTCCAAATCATTATTTTCTTCAACACAGTCGAATGAACAGACCCCATGGCGGTTCGTCAGCAGACAGACATCACTCCCTCCACCGCTTCCTCTGTCCCCTGTAGGCGCAACACCAAAGAGAGGCCTTGGTCCGTGGCTGTGTATTTTCCACATGGCCACAGAGAGAGCAGAGGAAATCCTGATCTCTAAATTGTGTACTTGCATGCAGTGGTTAGGATTTAACAAACAGGAATGTTGGCATAGGTATCTGTCCGCAGTTTTAATGCCATGGCTATTGTTGGCTTTAATAAGAGGCTGAACTAGGCTCTACACTCATAGTCTGGGCAGAGGCCCGTTTCCAAGCTGAAAAAAAGAGGACAAACCCTGTAAAATCTAAACAAAACAAAGTAAGACAAAGAAACACGAAGGACAGTGTTTTTCCCCCACAACTAATGTTGTAGGCTCTTAGTAGATTTCGATAGAACATGTTTGTTTTGGGCTTTGACTCAGCTCTGAGGCCCGAAGACAGAAGAGAATGGAATTTCCATGGTGTCTGCTCTGACTCACAGAGGATGCTGGGGACCACATCTATGTGGTTCCTGTGGCTGGATGAGAGGACCAGGGTTGAGGGCTGGGGGGCTGTTCATGGAGCAGTGATGAGAGACAGGCACATCCGGCTCCAACCCGTCCACAGAACACTCAACACTGGGGCAGATTTACTGCCCACTGCAGACAGAGATGGCAAGGGCGTAGTAGCATCCAGAAATAAACACAGGGAGGCTGTACAACCCTACTAGACGCTACCTAGAAACAGTCAGATAAGTAGTCAGAGTACCTCAGTCATCTAATGAGGGCTCATTTACCTGGAGAGGGTCTCATGAAACACGCCAGGGGGATTTATCATCTCCACAGTGAACCAACACAATATGGATGTGTCAGTTCAGCATTCTGCCTGACATGATTACATGTCAACCACATGTCAGTGAGGGGAAACAAGAGCCTTCTTCCAGCCAGTCAGTCCATCTGTAAGGCATTAGGGGATGGGAAAGGATGTAGGGGAGGGTCTGGTTCAAAGTTAGGGCTGAAGACTTCAACTGGACGCAGAAATTCCAGTAGAGTCTGAGTGAGGACTCCTACGGGACACACCGACGCATACAGTGCATTTGGAAAGTATTCAGACTCCTTCCCTTTTTCCACATTTTTCTACATTACAGCCTTATTCTAAAATTAATATTTTTTTCCCTCATCAGTCTACACACAATACCCTGTAATGACAAAGCGAAAACAGGTTTTTAGAATTGTTTGCAAATGTATTACAAATAAAAACAGAAATACCTTATTTGCATAAGTATTCAGACCCTTTGCTATGAGACTCGAAATTGAGCTCAGGTGCATCCTGTTTCCATTGATCATCCTTGAGATGTTTTTACCTGTCGTAAATTCAATTGATTGGACATGATTTGGAAAGGCACACACCTGTCTACATAAGATCCCACAGTTGACAGTTCATGTCAGAGCAAAAACCAAGCCAGGAGTTCGAAGGAATTGTCCATAGAGCTTCAAGACAGGACTGTGTCGACGCACAGATCTGGGGAAGAGTACCAAAAAATGTCTGCGGCATTGATGGTCCCCAAGAACACAATGGACTCCATCATGTTTAAATGGAGAAAGTTTTGAACCACCAACTCTCTTCCTAGAGCTGGCTGTCTGGCAATCGGGGAACAAGGGTCTTGATCAGGGAAGAACTCAATGGTCACTCTGACACAGCTCCAGATTTCCTCTGTTGAGATGGAAGAAACTTCCAGAAGGACAACCATCTCTGCAGCACTCCACCAAATCCGGGCTTTATGGTAGAGTGGCCAGACGGAAGCCACTCCTCAGTAAAAGGCACGACAGCCTTTTACTGAGAAACAAGATTCTCTGGTCTGAGGAAACCTGGCACCATCCCTACGGTGAAGCATGGTGGTGGCAGCATCATTCTGTGGGGATGTTTTTCAGTGGCAGGGACTAAGAGACTAGTCAGGCTCGAGGGAAAGATAACAACGACCCTAAGCAAACAGCCAAGACAACGCAGGAGTGTCTTCCGGACAAGTCTCTGAATGTCCTTGAGTGGCCCAGCCAGAGCCCGGACTTGAAGCCAATGGAACATCTCTGGAAAGACCTGAAAATAGTGTGCAGCAATGCTCCCCATCCAACCTGACAGAGCTTGAGAGAATCTGCAGAGAAGAATGGTAGAATCAACCCAAATACAGATGTGCCAAGCTTGTAGTGTCATACCCAAGAAGAGTCAAGGCTGTAATCGCTGCCAAAGGTGCTTCAACAAAGTACTGAGTAAAGGGTCTGAATACTTATCTAAATGTGATATTTAATTTATACAATTTTCTTGATAAATTTGCAAACAAATCTAAACCTGTTTTTGCATTGCCATCATGGGGTATTGTGTGTAGATTGATGAGGGGAAAAAATGTTAATCCATTTTAGAATAAGAATGTAATGTAACATGGAAAAGGTCTGAGCACTTTCCCAATGCACTGTAGATTGTAGACAAACACCACTGGGGCGAGCCTAGAACGCTTTGATCCACCAACGGCTGGTTGCCAAGATATTTCCCAAACCCAGAAAGTGCAAACGCATACACACCGCAGCTGGAGTGTGCAGCAGGACAGCACACCTCCCCACATGGACATTCAGTGCAGCAGAGTGAGAATGCCAGTACAGTACTAGTCCCCACTTTGCCTTACAACCAGCCCCTCTCAGGTGGCCCCCGGCTAGTGTCAATCACACAGGAGTGAGGAGGAGCAGAAGCTCAAGGTTAGCCTGACACCAGAGTACTGCTAGCTAGAGATGGGACAACAATTTAAAAGCAGCTTAACTTCTGTGAAAAGGTTTATTAAGTTGTTAAATAAAAGTTATTCAAATCTCAAACAGCAATACTTGATGTTTGTGATTCTGTCTTGTGTGCAGATAGTGGACTGTTCCATTTCAAGAGCTCTTCCTTCAACAGATCACAGAATGTGGCACGATTGTTTGCTCAGCAAACATCCACAGAGGTAGTTTATACACTCCTCCGGTTCACCACCTACAAACCTGGAGCAGACAACACTCTACATTCCTCTCAGCATATAGTAGAAGAGCAGAAGGGAAGCGGTGAGAAATGCCACTGCTGAAAACTCAGTGATGATTGAGGTGCCAGAAGCCTGCTGGTCCTCAAACTGTTAGAGGCCCATTGTAGGTGGAGGTGTTGGGTTTCAGAGCCTTAACATAATGTTGGGTTTCTATCTGAGATATACCCTAGTGTTTAACCCAAAAGGCTCAGACTTGTATTTTTCTATCTACGCGGGCCGGCACGCCTGTCTCACTGGACCATGGCTCCGGGTGGACCTGCTCTGACTTGGGCCAATGCCGGGCCACTGGTGCTCTTCAATGGCGTTTACATAACAAACCATGTCTGTGAACTTTAACACCTTCTCACAAAGCAACAGTGTTGATGCAGAGGTTGTTAATTCTGCTCACCACAAGTCTTTAGAGTCCCACTCCTGATGGAAACACAACAACACTAGAGTTCACATTGACATAAAACAGTGGTGACACACAGGTCTTAGTAGAGTCCCAGTCAGGTGGAGGTGTTCCACTCGTCTAGAAGTAGGACCAACAGCACCTGGCCTCTGCTGTTAAATATATGGGAGATGCAGTATCAAGGCTGACGCCAGCAGGGTAATCACGGACACATCGTGCCCTCTCCCTCCGCTTCGACGTGTATACAACTTAAGACACCCGAGTGACGATGTCATCAATAAGGAATTAATTTGCTTCGTGAAACGGTTCATCAATAGTCTGGTCCCATCTGTATGTGGTCTAGCAAACATGTCTGGCATGACAACAGTCCGTGGCAGATCGTTATAAGAGTTGGCTAGACAACATAGCGATCTGTAGCCAGGATCGTTTCTAGCAGGAGCATTGGAGCACTTTGTGGTCTTGTTAGCACTGTCAGTCCCAGTGTAAGAAATAAATACCATGAATGCACTACATTTTTTGGAACTGACTAAATAATGTAACAGAAATAGAAAGAATAGCCTTGGTCATCAGGAGTAGAATTACTCAACAGCAGATTCAGGAGTTTCAGTCCAAGCTGTTGCCTTAAAATGGTTACAATTTGTACTGACAACATTGACTGGTCCTAAAAGACAAGGTTGTGTGTGTGTGTGTGTGTGTGTGTGTGTGTGTGTGTGTGCCTACGCATGTGTGTTGCTCTCCATCCCCTCCACAGCATGTCAGAGTGCAGGGGGAACATTCCAAGTGGAAAGAGAGAGCAGAAAAGAAATTCCTTTTCATTCCCATAATATCCCCCTCTGAGTTTTCACTGCACGCCCCTCAATCTCACCAGGTGAAACTAGTAACGAGGATGGGGGGGTAGACTATGGGGGTAAGGGGTTAGACTATGGGGGTAAGGGGGTAGACTATGGGGGTAAGGGGGTAGAATATGGGGGTAGGGGGGTAGACTATGGGGGTAGGGGGGTAGACTATGGGGGTAGACTATGGGGGTAGGGGGGTAGACTATGGGGGTAGGGGGGTACACTATTGGGGTAGGGGGGTAGACTATGGGGGTAGGGGGGTAGACTATGCGTGATAAATGTCAGTTCCTCATCGTCTAATTGCATGTTGTAGACATATGTAGTGAGTCCCCTCCCCTCAGCCCTGCTACACTAGTCACAATCCTTCATTGACATTTCCTCCAGTCTTTTAATAGGCTGAGAGAAAATACAGCCATCGCCTTAGCAACACTGTGTGTATGTGGGTGGGTTTTTAATGTGGATCCCTAGCTGCTTCCACATAGCTGTGAGAGTGAGACACTCCTAGACTAAACCATTAATCTCTCACTATTTCACACACACACACACACACACACACACACACACACACACACACACACACACACACACACACACACACACACACACACACACACACACACACACACACACACCTGATGAATATCAGACAGGAGGGACTGACCTATTGCCTTTGTGTGTGTGACGGTGTGTGTGACGGTGTGAGTGTGTCACTATGTCCACGGGTGGGGAGGGAGAGTGAAGAATCGAGAGAATGTAAAACAACTGTTACTACGCACAGCGAGTAAGACTTATGGCCACAGCCTGGACTCTGTCATTACACAATGCAGTCTGATTATCCTCCACGACAGCCATACACAGGCAGCCCACTCCTCCCCACCACCAACCCTACCCAACCCAGTACAGCACAGAGGGAGCTGACGGCACTCACTGCCATGAGTCATCCATAACACCAGCAGATTTGGTGGGAAGAGAGGGATAGATAGACAAAGATGGAAAGGGAGAGATAGCGAGAGCCAGTGTTCATTCATGCTGCTCACTAGGCAGGACAATGTGAGGCATGATCACTGTAAAAACAGGCGGGCGGGCCCCTTAGGTGATCTCTTCTAGCTGGCATGCTGGGGCCACAGCTCCAGTAGATGGGCTGTGTTGACGAGCCAGGGGAGGCAGCTCTTAGTCGACTGGCACACAGACAGGAACACACTCTAAAAAAGGGACAGTTGGGAGGCGACTGACTGAGCGCTAATACCTTTATAACGATGACTTTGTGGGCTGTTCACACTAGGCCTCATGCAGTAGAGGCGAGCGCAAAGTACAATTAACATGTGAAATGTAGCTCAGCTGGAACAGGAGGCCTTTGCTTGCTTTCAGGAGATTAGTGGAAATGGGACTCAACTTGATTCGCTTCTGTGAAGCTTCGTTCTGAACATGTGAAATTCTCAGTGCATCTTCAGGCCAGATAACAAGAGTCAGTACCTTCTCTTGTTCACCTGAGCAAGCTTGTTGAGTGGTGCCTCAACACTTACAACACAGAGTAACACTGGATTCAAGTAACTGCGTCAGGTCCAAGGAAGTCAAATTCAAATGGACCTTTTCAGGGAAAAAACATAATGTGAAGAACACTGAAAACATCCCTGTGGATTCAGTTCCACCCTAATGAAGCCATTCACCATACGACCCAGAGGAGCACTAGATTACTGGGGTCCTTCCCTGGTGTGATCAACAGGTAGACAGACGGCTCTCATTGGCTATAATTGGTCTGACCTTCGACAGCACCATGCCAACGAGCGCCAGAAAGACCCCCTGGGGAGTGGCGGAGGAAACACTGTGTCGTTCTGGGGTTCTGAATACCAGGAAGGGACTAGTGGTGAGGCGTGGGAGAGACATCATAATCCATTGTTGTCATACCAAAACTGTCCTCCTCTGCGTTCACCAGGTGTGACGGAATCATAACTCAAATCACAAAGCAAAAAAACAACCCAAAACTGGTTCCACATCAACAAAATGATGACAGAGACAATGCAACCCAAAGAAAAACATGTCGTCATACAGAAGGTGTTTGAGGGGAAACTTAGTTTGCATGCTGCCCCAACCCACCGGAAGCTTTGACCTTGTGAGCACACTGCTAGCGTGTGTGAGTGACAGCAGCAGCACTGTGTTTGTGAAACCGCCAACCTCATCAGGTGTTTACAGGGTGGCTGGCGGGGCGGTGAGAAAGTAGCAGGTGAGCAGTTCCTCTTCTGGAGTTTTTTCACTGGATGAGTCCTATGTGGCCATTCAGCCAGTCACAGAGAGGGATTCATATGGAAGACAGCAATCAATCTCCCATCACCCCGTGGGCTAGCAGAGCAGGCCCTGTTGGGCTGCATGGGAACTGGCTGGGAACTACTGGTTTTCATTAGGCTCGGGGTTGACTGGCCAAGTTGTTTGTTGTTGTTGTTGTTGTTGTTGTTACTGAACATGGGATTTCGAAAGCTAGACTCGTTCCTAATGCATCAATCCACAGTGGAACGTTCAAATGAAAGGGAGAGAACACTGGTGAGGCCTACATTTTTTTAACTTGAAAACATGCCTGAAGTGACATTCCCAAATGTATATGCCTAGTTACAAACAAGGATTTTGTGTCAGCGCACATTGGGTTGACATGTGAACAAACTGATATAAATATTTGACGAGGATCCTCCTTTGCTTACCATGATGTATTGCTTATGTTCCGGCGGCCACATGCAGTAGAGTACATGTCCGCAGCTCCTTAGGGAGCGATGCAGCAGAACGATACGATGAACAGAGAAACCGCAGCATCTGGGAACCACTCATTGTAACAGTAACAACATCCCCGTCAAAAGAAGATATCCAACATCATACCAGGGGAATCATTTCACAATAGACATTAACGGCCCAAACTCTTCCTTCGCCTATATCTCTGTCATACATCAAGGCTTCATGTGAAGCCACTCCTGTCTAACCCATGAAGATGTGTTCAAGACAACAAAAGCCAAGAGGCTCTGTTTGGCATGAATATGCAACAGTTGCTTTGATGAGGAAGACAAGACTGACAGGCACCAGGCACATTCTGTACTGAGAGACAACCCATCCAAGATCCAACGCAGAGGAGGGATCTAGTACTATATTAGACTATACAGTACAGCAGGCAGGCAGGCAGGCTACAGTACCTACCGGTAGATATCCATTTTGGAAGACAAGACGCATGCTCTTTCATTGAGGATGAAGCTGGAAGCCTTGCAGTGTGTGGAGGTGTGGAGCTGCATGGTTCTCCCCCAGGCCCCCCTCCACCCCACCTCCACGCTCCCCAAGACTCAGTGCCCAACGGTTGTTACTGCTGCCAGACGCTCTGTGGTGCAGTCCGTCCCTCCCTCCACCTTCCGCTCTACCACCCTGTCTGATTCATGTTGATGCCCACTTCTTAAAAAGGCATTCGTGAGTCATGATGAAGCGATGCATGGGTGCTGCAAGTCAGCCAGTCAGCCAGTCAGCCAGTCAAGCAGCCAGTCAGTGATGCTCCTCCATGCTAGCCTAGCTTTGTGATGTGAACGGCTGCTGATGCTGAATCCGGCTTTTCACAGTGGTAGAGGGTAACCTGGCAACAGGCGCTCTCCTCTCCATCCCTCGCAGGCAGCCAGTTGTTAAAGGAAGATCACGTTTGGAGAAGATGAAATCACAGCACACACAGCAGATATTTCTTCTCCTCCCCCCTCTCTCTCTCTCTCTCTCTATCCCAACCCAGTCGTTCCTCTCTCATCTGCATCTCCCTCCAGAATATACTCATCATAATAACCAGGCAGAATTATCTGTGTTTCGAGCCTGAACCAAGCGTTGTCATGACACGTTTGACAGGGAGGAATTCTCCCTTCCTGCAGGTGATAACGATTATAAAACTACAAAGCTAAGGAGGAGCCGTTGTCTGAAAATGAATGCACCTGACCAGAATCATCTGTGTTAAAGGCTTATGTAACATGTCTGCATGTAGGCTCCAGTATAGAAAGAACACTAAGGGTAAGGCATTGCTCCTGGGGTCGGGAAACTGGCCTTTCTCTGCACGTCAACACACACCCTTGAGCAAACATTCTCCCACACACAACCTTCAGCCAACAACATTCACCTGGACACACACACACTTCTCCTCCTGTAGGCCATCATTGTAAGTAAGAATTTGTTCTTAACTGACTTGCCTAGTTAGAGAAAGGCTACATACGAGCTACTCCATGTTTGTTAGAAACAGTCTGTCAGCACAGTGAGAGAGGACAGGATTAACCATGCCGTAGCCCCTACAACAGGGGGATATTTTTAACCCTGGCTGATTAAACCATAGAACCCTACCACTTGCTCACCGTCACTTTAACAGCTTGAGGTCAAAGTTGTCTTTAACCACAGATTTAGGATCAGATTACCAGACCCATAATCCTAATCTTAGTCTAAGCATTAGAGGGGTGAAAAATATCTGGCCCTGTATCAGTGGTTTGAGACAACATCTACCAACTCCAAAGATTCTACTTCCCCCGTCCATAAGGCCCCAGGAGGTCTGACAGAACAGATGCATTCTGGTCATGGCGTGAGGCGAGGGTGGGCGGCAGAGAGAGGAGGGATTCCAGACCTCACCGCATGTGAAGCGGCTGTTGGTTCGCCATGGGAACGGGAGTGAGTGTTAAATCAGCTACAGGATAAGGACCCAGTCGGTCACAGGACAGAGCAGGGCTGGCCCAGCAGATGCACAGTCGTTAATCAGGACCCCAGTCACCCTTGCACCCATAAACACTGCTGTTAATCTGTTGTTGATTGGGCACTTCCATTTCCAGAAACATTTCCATACCTCGTTTATGAGACTCATCTCACTATAGATCACTGGTTCTCAGTCCTGGTCCTGGGGACCCAAAGGGGGGCACATTTTAGTTTTTACCCTAGCACTACACACCTGATTCAAATCATCAAAGCCTTTTGATGAGTTGATCATTTGAATCAGGGGTGTAGTGCTAGGGGTAAAAACTAAAATGTGCCCCCCTTTGGATCCCCAGGACCAGGACTGAGAACCAGTGATCTATAGATGACTAAATCACTGAACATCACAGAGTGTGTTTACATGCTAAACAAAAAATGACAATGAATTGTGACAATATTGTCCACCTCGGTTTCTGTTTCCTCAGTATAAAACCCCGGTTGAGAAAAAAATACATCTGCCCTGGTAATTCATTTCAAAGATGAATAAAAGCACTTACATGAGAGCTATTCCTCACACGTTCAGCAACCTGCAAAGTCAATAACTGTCAAAACACTGGTCTCACATTAAGAGCTGTACGATTCAATTAGGGCCTGCACTCACAAAGGAGAACCAAACATGTACTGACAACAGACACGTTTACTGTCACAGAATGCCCAAAAAACTGAGTGCAAATGATCTATAAATGAAACGCAACATACATATGTTTGGTACCTCAACCACCACAGCCATAAACTGACAGCAGGCAGTGGTATTCACCTGTGTAATGCCAAGCCCCTAAAGCTAGGCAAGCCAGGCTGACCATATGTGAGAAGGAGTTCTGCCTTCTCCCACCCCTGCCTCCCCTCACTCCCCCACCACCTCTCGGGAGCACACATGGTGCGAGGGAGGGGGGTGTGAGACTCCTCTGTGAAGGTATTTTGAGTTTAGTGCCACAACAGGTGGCTGGGGCATGCTTGGCAGGTTACTCAGTCAAAGACATCTATCTCTCCACAGCCTTGAAAGAAAGAGAGAGCGAGAGAGAGGAGATAGTGAAGAATAGGAAGAGAGCGATAGTAAGAGAAAGGGGGAAAAAGGAGGGAGGTGTAGAGAGAGATAAGACCACTCAAGGAGGCATGAATGATTCAGTTCTTCACTTCTACAGCCTGCAGCTAAGATGCCAGACCGAGAGCGAGAGAGAGAGAGAGAGAGAGAGAGAGAGAGGGGGGTGTGTGAGAGAGAGAGAGAGAGAGACTGAGGTGAGAAAGGTGTGTGAGAGAGAGAGAGGCTGAGGTGAGAGAGGTGTGAGAGAGAGAGAGAGAGAGGCTGAGGTGAGAGAGGTGTGAGAGAGAGGTGAGAGAGTGAGAGAGGTGAGAGAAAGAGAGACTGAGGTGAGAGAGGTGTGAGAGAGAGAGAGAGAGAGAGAGGGAGAGAGAGAGGGAGAGAGAGAGAGAGAGAGAGAAGCGAACGAGAACAGGAAGAGAAAGGAAGAGAGAGAAAGAGTGAAAGAAAGACGGAGGCAATACAAAGTGTAGAGAGAGATAAGACCACTATCAAGGAGGCATGAATGATTCCGTTTTTCACTTCTACAGCCTGCAGCTAAGACACAGCCACAATGCCAGACAGTCAGAAGAGCTGAAATTGAACATTATATTCACATTGGGATTCAGGGCCTGAAACAGTGATGGAGTATTAAGATTTTCCTCCTTCCTTGACCATACAAGAGTCACAAAGAAGATGGTGGTCCTTACTAAAAGCACAAACAAATGAGTGTTTTTCCATTGGTCATGTTCACAATAATCACAGCCATCTAGGCTCCAGTACCTCACAGATAGGGGGAAGACATAGCTACACACATTCAGACAAGCATGACATCACTGACAGGAACCAATTGTTCAGTAAAATGAATGGCGCAGGCAGCTGAGGACGACAACATCATAGATCTTCCTGGATCTTAAGTAAAGAATCCCGAAGGGACTTTGAGGAGGCTCTTATTCCCAGAAGCACCAATACCATGCAGGCGGCAGATGATCACATGATCTACTTCAGCGTTATCACTTTGTGGGTGAGACTTGACGAGGAGCCATTCATCACTCAACTGTACAGGACCACCGACACCTTGCTTAGATCACCTTCACCCTTTCCAGCTGCGCTCCATGACTACATGACATCCGAATGCCCGGGAATCAATACCCCTTTAAAGGAGCCCTTCAACCCTAGCCCACTGAAGGGACATACATCAGGACTGATATACCAGTATCCCCTCTGTCTTCCCCGCTATCTGTCCAGCATCTGAGCATGTCTGGATGAAAGCTGAGAAACTAAGAGTAGAATGAGTAATCAAGCAGTAAGTCAGCACTCTTCTGCCCACGGGTTGGGAAAAGGGTCACAGCTGAGTCTGACCAGTGACAGGCAACCGAGGCAGTTCACAAGGAAATGTACAACAGAGAGAGAACGGCAGGGAAACTACAGAGTGCTGAATAAATGTGTCTTTTGTTGCTAAACTAAGGACGACACCCAGCTGCCCAAATGCTCTTCTCGTTCACTTATGTTCTCTGCACAGACAAGCCAAGTCAGTCGCTGATCAGATCAACATCTCTGCTGCACTTTAAGAAGTCACGACCAAGAGGAGGAAACATGTAGATGAGGAAAAGATGGAGGGAGAAAGGGAGCAAGGGAAGGAGTAGAAGTGGGGTCTTGTGTTACAGTGCATACAGCTGTTAAACATTACTGGGTCAGTGGCCACGCTGGTGGCGAACATATCCCTACTGCAGTGTAACATCAGACCCCAGGCCTCCATGAAGCTCCCCTGAAGCCTAGGCCTCTCGGACACAGAAGAGACTATATGGAGGAGACTATATTGAGCTTCAGCATCAATCAAATCAGCAGAGTAAATCACCACGAAGGCTAGAGCCTGGCGCCTACACTGTCACCTCACTACAGGACATCATAACCAGAGTGAGAAGGGAAGGGAGGGAGAGAAGAAGAGAGAGTCCGGAGACAGGAGCAACAAATAGGGGAGAAGTTAGGAAGGAGGACAGAAAGGGCCAGAACGCATGAAACAATTCATGATATCAAGAATGATCAGAGAACAAGGTGGGGAAAGTGAAAGAGAGAAGGGGTTGAGAGGTAAAGACAGAGATAGGTCAAGATAGAGTGTGAGAGTAAGAGAGAGAGTTGAGGTAGAAGTTCTGCCAAGGCTGGGTTTTAAAAGGAGCTCGCCAAGCTAGGTTAGCGACACCGTTCAAAGTATTAGGGCTGTCACACGCCCAGACAGAGGTAATGGATAACCAACACATGGAAAAGACTCCCTGCTCCACCAGATGCCTTTAACAGCTCTGCAGACAGTTGTGCTGCAACAGTTTTTACATTTACAAAAAAGTATTTGTGTTATTTGTGTTACTGATGGTAGGCTTAGTTTCTTTGGTCCCAGCTCTCTGCAGGTCATTCACTAGGTCCCCCCGTGTGGTTCTGGGATTTTTGCTCACCGTTCTTGTGATCATTTTGACCCCATGGGGTGAGATCTTGCGTGGAGCCCCAGATCGAGGGAGATTATCAGTGGTCTTATATGTCTTCCATTTCCTAATAATTGCTCCCACAGTTGATTTCTTCAAACCAAGCTGCTTACCTATTGCAGATTCAGTCTTCCCAGCCTGGTGCAGGTCTACAATTTTGTTTCTGGTGTCCTTTGACAGCTCTTTGGTCTTGGCCATAATGGAGTTTGGAGTGTGACTGTTTGAGGTTGTGGACAGGTGTCATTTATACTGATAACAAGTTCAAACAGGTGCCATTAATACAGGTAACGAGTGGAGGACAGAGGAGCCTCTTAAAGAAGAAGTTACAGGTCTGTGAGAGCCAGAAATCTTGCTTGTTTGTAGGTGACCAAATACTTATTTTCCACCATAATTTGCAAATCAATTAATAAAAAATCCTATAATGTGATTTTCTGGATTTTTTTTCTCATTTTGTCTGTCATAGTTGAAGTGTACCTATGATGAAAATTACAGGCCTCTCTCATCTTTTTAAGTGGGAGAACTTGCACAATTGATGGCTGACTAAATACTTTTTTGCCCCACTGTCTGCTGAGCACATGTTGGCTGCTTTTCCATCACTCTGCGGTCCAACTCATCCCAAACCATCTCAATTGGGTTGAGGTCAGGTGACGACAACAAAGTTCTCACTATGGTGTGGCCATGAAGAGATAAACAATTATAGCAATGCAAGAAGAAAAACAACCATGCCAAACAAGTTCATAACCAACTCAACCAGGAATAAAACACCCCATAAAAACATGTCTTGAGAAAATGGCTCAACCAGTCCCTCAATAACAAGAAGTTGACTGTCACACCGGTTCCATAAAACCACGGTGATCTATATACTAACTCTTGATGAAATGGACTACCACCCTAACGCCATCTGTTCATGCCTTTGACATATGGCAATGTGTCCAATTTTCTGTAGCTGCATCTCCTCAGAAGCACCGGGGAGGGCTCTCTAAAGTGCAGCTGGTTAGGAACATGACCATCGGGGGAGCGAGACAAAACACACAGCTACGGCAATTAAGTCAAATTGATTCCACAAACCCGGGGGAGGCTACAGCCACACTTCAGCAGCTGATACACGTGTTCTGTAGAACAGCACAGCACACAACGAAAGACAATATACACATTATACCACGTCCCATTGTCCTGTACACTAATGTAAAAGACCTACATATAGAACACATGGCTGAACATACAGTACATATACATCAGTGGAGGCTTCTCAGAGGAGGAAGAGTATCATACAAATAAAAATAGTGAAACATTTAAAAAAGTGATCCTTTTTTAGATAAAACTATACTATATATATTAACATCACCAAATAATGTATTTAAACACACTGTTTTCCAATGAAGGTCTACAGTTGCCTCAATAGAACTCTGCAGGGTAGCACCATGGTGTAGCCGGAGGACAGCTAGCTTCAGTCCTCTTCACTTTCACTTACTTAGCTAGCCAATGCAGCTAGTTAGTTTGGCCTACTCAAACATATGGCTCAAACAGAGAGGGATGCTATGTTAGCTAACTGGCTACAGCTATCCACACGTGAAGGGAAAAGGTGAGAAGAGTGTACATGTGAGAAGGAATTCCACAACAAGCAAAATGATCATACTGTTTATATGTGGCTGCTATGAAAGTGAACTGTGTTTGTGTGTGATATGGGGTGTATTCATTCCGGCTATTCTGTTGAAAAAAAAAAAATCTTAAATGAAGCGAACGGGACGAAATAGGGATAAACACACCTTAATTTGTACAAGCAAGAAGACAAGTACATTAGAGTGTCTAGTTTGAGAAACAGACGCCTCACAAGTCCTCAACTGGCAGCTTCATTAAATAGTACCCGCAAAACACCAGTCTCAATGCCAACAATGTCAATAATGAAGAGACGACTCCAGAATGCTGGCCTTCTAGGCAGAGTTCCTCTGTCCAGTGTCTGTATTCTTTTGCCCATCTTAATATTTAATTTTTATTGGCCAGTCTGAGATATAGCTTTTTCTTTGCAACTCTGCCTAGAAGGCCAGTGTCCCGGAGTCACCCCTTCACTGTTGACAGTGGGGACTGGTGTTTTGCGGGAAATACTTAATGAAGCTGCAAGTTGAGGACTTGTGAGGCGTTTGTTTCTCAAGCTAGACACTCTAATGTACTTGTCCTCTTCCTCAGTTGTGCACCGGGGCCTCCCACTCCTCTTTCTATTCTGGTTAAAGCCAGTTTGCGCTGTTCTGTGAAGGGAGTAGTACACAGCGTTGTACGGGATCTTCAGTTTCTTGGAAATTCCTCGTATGGAATAGCCTTCCTTTCTCAGAACAAGAATATACTAATGAGTTTTAGAAGAAAGGTCTTTGTTTCTGGCCATTTTGAGCCTGTAATCGAAACCACAAATGCTGATGCTCCAGATACTCAACTAGTCTAAAGAAGGCCAATTTTATTGCTTCTTTAATCAGAACATCAGTTTTCAGCTGCGCTAACATAATTGCAAAAGGGTTTTCTCATGATCAATTAGCCTTTTAAAATTACAAACTTGGATTAGCTAACACAACGTGCCATTAGAAAACAGGAGTGATGGTTGCTGATAATAGGCCTCCGTACGCCTATGTAGATATTCCATTAATAAGTTTCCAGCTACAATAGTCATTTACAACATTAACAATGTCTACACTGTATTTCTGATCAATTTGATGTTATTTTAAAGGACAAAAAAATACCTTTTCTTTCAAAAACAAGGACATTTCTAAGTGATCCCAAACTTTTGAACAGTAGTGTACATACATATTTACAGTACATACATGAACACTCATGCACGCCCCCAGGGTAGGACTTAACTAAACAGCTTTTTATGAACTCATACCGAGTGTGCATCAATAAATATAGACCCACAGCAGCAAGCAGCTGAATGCTCCAGTCACTTCATCACAGGAGAAATACTGTCCTGTAACTGGACAGGAACTAGATCTGAATGGATTCTAAGAGGACATGGTCTATTAATATGAGCTATTCTGCTGGTAGATAAAAGCCCCTATTAGACTAGGCTCTATTAATGAATCAGTTCTGGGATGGAGAGTAGAGAGGCTCACCAGTCAGCAGCTATGAAATCAGCACAGACAGACTCTGCCCTAATCCAAACTGGGAATAATGTAGTCACTGACTAGGTCAACTCTAGAGCCTTCTTAAAACAGAGACATAAGGAGAAGAGGACTCAAAGGAAACCGCTTGCTAACATTACAAACCCACTACGTTCCCTTCCCACTCTTCCCCTGCTCGACAGAATCGCCACAGCAAGGACTTACGAGTCACGTGTCATGGCGGTGGAGGCAGCAACAGGTGTATCCAGCACCAACAACTGAGAAACGTCTGTCTGTCTGAGAGGGTCTGCCTTCGTCTGTGTCCTGCGAGGTCCAGAGAGGTGTCCAAAGAAATGCCCGACAGCACAGTGAGGCGACTGTGTAGACTAGAGGCTCCAACGGGCCTGCTGTCACTATGACCCCTCCTCCAGGGGGCTAAATCGGGCACTCAGGCAGCCCCCCACAGAATGAATCCCTCACCCCAGGAATAAACATGCTGACTGAAAGGCGTCATTGGGACGGTTTTGTCCAGGGGCTTTTCTGAGAGAGAGCACCCCACCACCTCACCTCTCAGGGCTCCTCCCTTGCTCCAAACCCATCCTACCCCCTGCCCAACAACCCTTTAGCACTCACAGTACAGCGCTCTGATATGTTGGTCCGGTGAGCAAGGGGGACATTTTAGATATGACTGACAGACAAGCCAATGTATATTTGTCTGTAAGGCTGTATCACCATGGAGTATCAGTTTGGCCATACAGTATCACCCAACTCAGTCCAAGTCTCTAGCTAAATCAATGGAACCATGTGACATAATGATAGACCCTTGACTTCACAGAGAGACATGATATAGGACTTATCATACAGCGTGTGAAGCACTGCCTCATCGTATTGATTCATCAGACTCCATTCTGAGGTGTTTTAAAACAACATCTAGTCATGTGACATAATTGACTTCACAGAGAGACATGATATAGGTCTTATCATACAGCGTGTGAAGCACTGCCTCATCGTATTGATTCATCAGACTCCATTCTGAAAGGCCAACCTAATTCAAATAGGAAATGTGGGTCAAGACTTTAGTGTGTTATATGTCAAGGACCAAAAGGTCACAAGGTCCCTTTCCAGACCGCCAGGGCTAGGAGGAGTTTACAAGAACAATGGGGTCCTAAATCAGCACCCAAATAGAATCCATACTCACTGAACCCTCAGCAGAGCAGGCCACTGGCCCCCCACCCTAAACCTTCACAACTATTGTAAGAGGATTAATTAATACTTTGACATTTGCTGACCCTCAGACTACAGGAGCTGAAGTTGCCCATAGACAGTGATCTAAGGGTAAAGCGCCCTTGCCCGCCCTCTGGGACTTTCTCCTGTATGTATGGGGAAGATGGCACCACCATGAGAGTGGACTGACGAGAACAAGAGGAGGAGAAACTGGCAACTGTGACTGAAACAAAAACCCATCAACACAATAAACAAGTCACTGTCTTAAGACAGAGATCAAATATATCACTTCTTTATAAAAAGAGCTCTCTCCCTCCCCAGTTAACATTTTATCCTTATGGTCCATTGATCCTGTTTCTATGGTGACGTGGCCCTTTCATTCCAACGCAGGGAAATGGGCCAGTGGATTTTCAGGATTAGGGAGACATCCTTCTGCCTCTCAGATGCATTGTGTGTGTGTCCTTCTTTTGTCCTGGGTTAAAAACATCCTGCTCTGCTAAAAACACAGAATGAAGACCCGGTTCAGTCCAGGTCAGTAGTCAGGTGGGTTGGTACTAAACACAGCTCACTCTAGGCCAAGTCTCTTAACCTTTCAGAGGGAGGGAGGGCACAGGGCCTTGCAGATCACCAGGTTGACATTCTCCCACCCCAACAAAAAAAAACGCAACAACGCGCCCATGCAAAGCCCTCACTCTGACACTCAGAAACATATTCCAGTGTCTGCCTGCAAGCTGAAAATCTTTGCCAGTGTGTGCGCGGGCATGTTTACGCTACCTGCCACTCCCCCATCCGAACGTCAGGCTACTGTACTGATGTTACGAGCATAATTCAGAAGACAGGGAGATTTTTTTTATTAGCTAGAGAAGAATGGATTCACATTTCAGAGCTAGTAAAGGATGCTATAGGCATAGTTAGCTAGCTAGCTAGCTAGCTCAAAGGACATTCAAAGTTCCTCCATAGAAGCCGCTCCTCCTATGTACAGTCGGGGCCAAAAGTTTTGAGAATGACACACATATTCATTTCCACAAAGTTTGCTGCTTCAGTGTCTTTAGATATTTTTGTCAGATGTTACTATGGAATACTGAAGTATAATTACAAGCATTTCATAAGTGTCAAATGCTTTTATTGACAATTACATGAAGTTGATGCAAAGAGTCAATATTTGCAGTGTTGACCCTTCTTTTTCAAGACCTCTGCAATCTGCACTGGCATGCTGTCAATTAACTTCTGGGCCACATCATGGCAGCCCATTCTTGCATAATCAATGCTGAGAGTTTGTCAGAATTTCTGGGTTTTTGTTTGTCCACCCGCCTCTTGAGAATTGATCACAAGTTCTCAATGTGATTAAGGTCTGGGGAGTTTCCTGGCCATGGACCCAAAATATCAATGTTTTGTTCCCCGAGCCACTTAGTTATCCCCTTTGCCTTATGGCAATGTGCTCCATCATGCTGGAAAAGGCATTGTTCGTCACCAAACTGCTCCTGGATGGTTGGGAGAAGTTGCTCTCGGAGGATGTGTTGGTACCATTCTTTATTCATGGCTGTGTTCTTAGGCAAAATTGTGAGTGAGCCCACTCCCTTGGCTGAGAAGCAACCTCACACATGAATGGTCTCAGGATGCTTTACTGTTGGCATGACACAGGACTGATGGTAGCGCTCACCTTGTCTTTTTTTCCGGATCGGAAGGGATTCGTCAGAGAAAATGACTTTACCCCGGTCCTCAGCAGTCCAATCCCTGTACCTTTTGCAGAATATCAGTCTGTCCCTGATGTTTTTCCTGGAGAGAAGTGGCTTCTTTGCTGCCCTTCTTGACACCAGGCCATCCTCCAAAAGTCTTCGCCTCACTGTGCGTGCAGATGCACTCACACCTGTCTGCTGCCATTCCTGAGCAAGCTCTGTACTGGTGGTGCCCCGATCACGCAGCTGAATCAACTTTCGGAGACTGTCCTGGTGCTTGCTGGACTTTCTTGGGCGCCCTGAAGCCTTCTTCACAACATTTGAACCGCTCTCCTTGAAGTTCTTGATGATCTGATAAATGGTTGATTTAGGTGAAATCTTCCTGGCAGCAATATCCTTGCCTGTGAAGCCCTTTTTGTGCAAAGCAATGATGACAGCATGTTTCCTTGCAGGTAACCATGATTGACAGAGGAAGAACAATGATTCCAAGCACCACCCTCCTTTTGAAGCTTCCAGTCTGTTATTCGAACTCAATCAGCATGACAGAGTGATCTCCAGCCTTGTCCTCGTCAACACTCACACCTGTGTTAACGAGAGAATCACTGACATGATGTCAGCTGGTCCTTTTGTGGCAGGGCTGAAATGCAGTGGAAATGTTTTTTTGGGGGATTAAGATCATTTGCATGACAAAGAGGGACTTTGCAATTAATTGCAATTCATCTGATCACTCTTCATAACATTCTGGAGTATATGCAAATTGCCATCATACAAACTGAGGCAGCAGACTTTGTGAAAATTAATATTTGTGTCATTCTCAAAACTTCTGGCCACGACTGTATAATTCTGTGGACTTAAGTCAGATGATGCAGGTCATAAGATGTCCAGCCTTCGAGCCTCCTCCTCAAATGTTCTCGCTCTATTTCAACCTGCAAAATTTCAGTTGCATCTTGCGCCATAGGCTACACTTGTCCATCACGCACGTAAACAACTAGCTTGCCTGCTCTATCAGCACTGATTGGAGGAGTCATTTCATTTGCTAAAAGTTTAAAAAATGGATTTCACAGTAAAACATTTTTTTTTTAAATAAAAAGTTACAACACCTGTTAAAAATGCAGCAGTAAGTGGAATTGCATCTGTGAGATGCCGGAGAGGAAATTATCCCATGGAGGGAATCACAGTTGTGTCTGAATCCGCACATAAATCAGAGGCCTGCTGAGCTAGCTGGGTGGCTGGGGAGAAGCTTGTATTATTTGTTAGCAACCAGCCGTTGCTACAATAACCTTGAAACTGGTTGTGAATATTTTACTGATGCACAGCAGAGAGCTGGGGGGGAATCTGAGGACACTCATGTCTGTCTGCATACTATTCCTAACACGCACAATGAGCTTAAAGTCAGCCACTATCTTAGTACTGTGAGTAGAGTCTGACCGATGTAATGTAATGAGATAAATGTTTTAAAAAAAATGTTATTTCACAGGTTAAAAAAGGAACAGAAAGGAACGATATAAAGCAGTACTTTTTTGGGGTTCAAACCTAGATATGCACTCAGACTCTTTGTGTATATGGGCCCTGGTCTGGTCTGGTCTGTGTAACTAACTGCCAAAGAGCTTTCTGTGTTGAGCAGTAAAGAGCTGAGTGATGAGGGCTGGTTGTGCCTCTATGGCCCTGATCTCTGTGGCCCAAACACAGTCACTGTTTTCATTGCAAACGTACATATGCTTGGGAATCCAGCAGAGACTGTTAGTGTCTGTCTAAAGCGGAGGGGACTGGGTTGTGGTGTGAGAGATGTCGAGGTAAAACCACCACAGGGACATTTTCTCCTGAACTACAACACAAGCATCGCTTAGAGATTGTGAAGACACCATGCTGTTGTGTAATTGCACCCAACAAGCAAATGTATCTGTGATGCACCCAAATGCACCCAAATGTATCTGATGAAGGGCTAAATCGCAACAGTGATTACTTCTCTACATTTCCCCTGATCGATAGAAGACTTACACGACGGGAGAGCTAGCCATCTTAAGACGAGAATGCACTAACTGTAAGTCGCTCTAGATAAGAGTGTCTGCTAAATTAATCGAATATAAAAATGGATAGGTGGGAAGGTCTGCTGTGTCTTTTCCCTGGCATCACAGACGGGCACCCCTGGGACCCTCGGCCTAGTTGATAAATGATCCTTTGAGGCCCCCTGAGTGACAGGTCAACAGAAGCAGTAGTCTGCCTTGTGGGTTCTATCAGTCAGCTTGTCAGCAGACTTCCCAGCCTGGTCACAAGCTGGATCTGGCCCACTGCAACGCTGAGACCGTAATCCCTAAATCTTTTAATATCATGTTGAAAATGCTCTGCTGTATGGACAGAAATGCCACGATGGACAAAGATCAGGTTTCACAGCAACGGTGAGGTTGGACTCTGGGGTTGGGCTGAATCTGACAACCCTCGAACATGCAGCACTCATACACACGGCAAACCTCAAGGCCTATGCTACTGTAGTCAACTATAAATCGGGCCTTAACGTATCCCTGTAACCTCCAAAGACACCTTATAGAGAGAAGAGGCAGAAGCAAAGCTTTACAGTATATGGGTAATATGCAGAGTCAGTGAACTAAGCAAAGTCAATATACACAAACTGAAAAATCAATATATTGAGGAATTGACCTTAAAAACATCCACTTAGCAAATTGACTCCGTTGGTCTGATAATTAATAGCATCAATGCTCAGTGCTACCCATCAATGTGGATCTACAGCAGTGGAGGCTGCTGAGGGGAGGACGGCTCAAAATAATGTCCGGAATGGAGTGGATGGGAATGGCACCATGGAAACCATGTGTTTGATGTATTTGATACCATTCCACCTATTCTGCTCCAGCCATTACCACGAGCCCGTTCTCTCCAATTAAGGTGCCACCAACTTCCTGTGATCTACAGCGTACTAAAACAAGTTAGGGCTGTACTTTTGTTAGACTCAATAACAGCTATAGAGTACAAACATATATTGATGGAAGGAAGCCATGAATCTCAGTGAGATAACTCCCACATGAGTGGAATTGAGTGAGTGAGTGGAATTCCACAGTCAGCATAAAGCCAGTTCCAGAGGTGTTAAACAAACAAGAAATCTGCTTCTGATTAAAATAACACAAACTGGTCAGGAAGTAAACCTTCACAGCAGACATCTGTCTGCTTGTTTGGGATAAGAGGAGTTTACACATTGCAACATCTGAAGTGGATGCGGGCAGAATTCTGCAATGCAAATTTAACGAGACGACCGCTTGCTGTGCTTACTAAAGTGGTATAAATTCAGACTTTCCTGTACGCAAAGTGGACCGTGAGGAAATGGCACCTAAAAGATCCCACCATCTGAACTGTCAGTATCACCGCTAGAACGTTCTCTATGATGAGCACTACAGTACCAACATAGAGTTAACAGAACAATTAACAACTAAAGGTTATTGAATAAGTATAATGTACTCCTCTCTCCTCCAGGTTAAGGAGAGGTGTTTTACTGTCTGGGATGTTAGTCTAATCCTCTCCTCCAGGTTAAGGAGAGGTGTTTTACTGTCTGGGATGTTAGTCTAATCCTCTCTTCCAGGTTAAGGAGAGGTGTTTTACTGTCTGGGATATTAGTCTAATCCTCTCTTCCAGGTTAAGGAGAGGTGTTTTACTGTCTGGGATGTTAGTCTAATCCTCTCTTCCAGGTTAAGGAGAGGTGTTTTACTGTCTGGGATGTTAGTCTAATCCTCTCCTCCAGGTTAAGGAGAGGTGTTTTACTGTCTGGGATGTTAGTCTAATCCTCTCCTCCAGGTTAAGGAGAGGTGTTTTACTGTCTGGGATGTTAGTCTAATCCTCTCCTCCAGGTTAAGGAGAGGTGTTTTACTGTCTGGGATGTTAGTCTAATCCTCTCCTCCAGGTTAAGGAGAGGTGTTTTACTGTCTGGGATGTTAGTCTAATCCTCTCCTCCAGGTTAAGGAGAGGTGTTTTACTGTCTGGGATATTAGTCTAATCCTCTCCTCCAGGTTAAGGAGAGGTGTTTTACTGTCTGGGATATTAGTCTAATCCTCTCCTCCAGGTTAAGGAGAGGTGTTTTACTGTCTGGGATGTTAGTCTAATCCTCTCCTCCAGGTTAAGGAGAGGTGTTTTACTGTCTGGGATATTAGTCTAATCCTCTCCTCCAGGTTAAGGAGAGGTGTTTTACTGTCTGGGATGTTAGTCTAATCCTCTCCTCCAGGTTAAGGAGAGGTGTTTTACTGTCTGGGATGTTAGTCTAATCCTCTCCTCCAGGTTAAGGAGAGGTGTTTTACTGTCTGGGATATTAGTCTAATCCTCTCCTCCAGGTTAAGGAGAGGTGTTTTACTGTCTGGGATGTTAGTCTAATCCTCTCTTCCAGGTTAAGGAGAGGTGTTTTACTGTCTGGGATATTAGTCTAATCCTCTCCTCCAGGTTAAGGAGAGGTGTTTTACTGTCTGGGATGTTAGTCTAATCCTCTCTTCCAGGTTAAGGAGAGGTGTTTTACTGTCTGGGATGTTAGTCTAATCCTCTCCTCCAGGTTAAGGAGAGGTGTTTTACTGTCTGGGATATTAGTCTAATCCTCTCCTCCAGGTTAAGGAGAGGTGTTTTACTGTCTGGGATGTTAGTCTAATCCTCTCCTCTAGGTTAAGGAGAGGTGTTTTACTGTCTGGGATATTAGTCTAATCCTCTCCTCCAGGTTAAGGAGAGGTGTTTTACTGTCTGGGATGTTAGTCTAATCCTCTCCTCCAGGTTAAGGAGAGGTGTTTTACTGTCTGGGATATTAGTCTAATCCTCTCCTCCAGGTTAAGGAGAGGTGTTTTACTGTCTGGGATATTAGTCTAATCCTCTCTTCCAGGTTAAGGAGAGGTGTTTTACTGTCTGGGATATTAGTCTAATCCTCTCCTCCAGGTTAAGGAGAGGTGTTTTACTGTCTGGGATGTTAGTCTAATCCTCTCCTCCAGGTTAAGGAGAGGTGTTTTACTGTCTGGGATATTAGTCTAATCCTCTCTTCCAGGTTAAGGAGAGGTGTTTTACTGTCTGGGATATTAGTCTAATCCTCTCCTCCAGGTTAAGGAGAGGTGTTTTACTGTCTGGGATATTAGTCTAATCCTCTCCTCCAGGTTAAGGAGAGGTGTTTTACTGTCTGGGATATTAGTCTAATCCTCTCCTCCAGGTTAAGGAGAGGTGTTTTACTGTCTGGGATATTAGTCTAATCCTCTCTTCCAGGTTAAGGAGAGGTGTTTTACTGTCTGGGATATTAGTCTAATCCTCTCCTCCAGGTTAAGGAGAGGTGTTTTACTGTCTGGGATATTAGTCTAATCCTCTCCTCCAGGTTAAGGAGAGGTGTTTTACTGTCTGGGATGTTAGTCTAATCCTCTCCTCCAGGTTAAGGAGAGGTGTTTTACTGTCTGGGATATTAGTCTAATCCTCTCCTCCAGGTTAAGGAGAGGTGTTTTACTGTCTGGGATGTTAGTCTAATCCTCTCCTCCAGGTTAAGGAGAGGTGTTTTACTGTCTGGGATGTTAGTCTAATCCTCTCCTCCAGGTTAAGGAGAGGTGTTTTACTGTCTGGGATGTTAGTCTAATCCTCTCCTCCAGGTTAAGGAGAGGTGTTTTACTGTCTGGGATATTAGTCTAATCCTCTCCTCCAGGTTAAGGAGAGGTGTTTTACTGTCTGGGATGTTAGTCTAATCCTCTCTTCCAGGTTAAGGAGAGGTGTTTTACTGTCTGGGATATTAGTCTAATCCTCTCCTCCAGGTTAAGGAGAGGTGTTTTACTGTCTGGGATGTTAGTCTAATCCTCTCTTCCAGGTTAAGGAGAGGTGTTTTACTGTCTGGGATGTTAGTCTAATCCTCTCCTCCAGGTTAAGGAGAGGTGTTTTACTGTCTGGGATATTAGTCTAATCCTCTCCTCCAGGTTAAGGAGAGGTGTTTTACTGTCTGGGATATTAGTCTAATCCTCTCCTCCAGGTTAAGGAGAGGTGTTTTACTGTCTGGGATGTTAGTCTAATCCTCTCCTCCAGGTTAAGGAGAGGTGTTTTACTGTCTGGGATATTAGTCTAATCCTCTCCTCCAGGTTAAGGAGAGGTGTTTTACTGTCTGGGATGTTAGTCTAATCCTCTCTTCCAGGTTAAGGAGAGGTGTTTTACTGTCTGGGATATTAGTCTAATCCTCTCCTCCAGGTTAAGGAGAGGTGTTTTACTGTCTGGGATGTTAGTCTAATCCTCTCTTCCAGGTTAAGGAGAGGTGTTTTACTGTCTGGGATGTTAGTCTAATCCTCTCCTCCAGGTTAAGGAGAGGTGTTTTACTGTCTGGGATATTAGTCTAATCCTCTCCTCCAGGTTAAGGAGAGGTGTTTTACTGTCTGGGATATTAGTCTAATCCTCTCCTCCAGGTTAAGGAGAGGTGTTTTACTGTCTGGGATGTTAGTCTAATCCTCTCCTCCAGGTTAAGGAGAGGTGTTTTACTGTCTGGGATATTAGTCTAATCCTCTCCTCCAGGTTAAGGAGAGGTGTTTTACTGTCTGGGATGTTAGTCTAATCCTCTCCTCCAGGTTAAGGAGAGGTGTTTTACTGTCTGGGATATTAGTCTAATCCTCTCCTCCAGGTTAAGGAGAGGTGTTTTACTGTCTGGGATATTAGTCTAATCCTCTCTTCCAGGTTAAGGAGAGGTGTTTTACTGTCTGGGATATTAGTCTAATCCTCTCCTCCAGGTTAAGGAGAGGTGTTTTACTGTCTGGGATGTTAGTCTAATCCTCTCCTCCAGGTTAAGGAGAGGTGTTTTACTGTCTGGGATATTAGTCTAATCCTCTCTTCCAGGTTAAGGAGAGGTGTTTTACTGTCTGGGATATTAGTCTAATCCTCTCCTCCAGGTTAAGGAGAGGTGTTTTACTGTCTGGGATATTAGTCTAATCCTCTCCTCCAGGTTAAGGAGAGGTGTTTTACTGTCTGGGATATTAGTCTAATCCTCTCCTCCAGGTTAAGGAGAGGTGTTTTACTGTCTGGGATATTAGTCTAATCCTCTCCTCCAGGTTAAGGAGAGGTGTTTTACTGTCTGGGATGTTAGTCTAATCCTCTCCTCCAGGTTAAGGAGAGGTGTTTTACTGTCTGGGATATTAGTCTAATCCTCTCCTCCAGGTTAAGGAGAGGTGTTTTACTGTCTGGGATGTTAGTCTAATCCTCTCCTCCAGGTTAAGGAGAGGTGTTTTACTGTCTGGGATGTTAGTCTAATCCTCTCCTCCAGGTTAAGGAGAGGTGTTTTACTGTCTGGGATGTTAGTCTAATCCTCTCCTCCAGGTTAAGGAGAGGTGTTTTACTGTCTGGGATATTAGTCTAATCCTCTCCTCCAGGTTAAGGAGAGGTGTTTTACTGTCTGGGATGTTAGTCTAATCCTCTCCTCCAGGTTAAGGAGAGGTGTTTTACTGTCTGGGATATTAGTCTAATCCTCTCCTCCAGGTTAAGGAGAGGTGTTTTACTGTCTGGGATGTTAGTCTAATACTGTCTCTCTCCTCCAGGTTAAGGAGAGGTGTTTTACTGTCTGGGATGTTAGTCTAATCCTCTCCTCCAGGTTAAGGAGAGGTGTTTTACTGTCTGGGATATTAGTCTAATCCTCTCCTCCAGGTTAAGGAGAGGTGTTTTACTGTCTGGGATATTAGTCTAATCCTCTCCTCCAGGTTAAGGAGAGGTGTTTTACTGTCTGGGATGTTAGTCTAATCCTCTCCTCTCCAGGTTAAGGAGAGGTGTTTTACTGTCTGGGATATTAGTCTAATCCTCTCCTCCAGGTTAAGGAGAGGTGTTTTACTGTCTGGGATGTTAGTCTAATCCTCTCCTCCAGGTTAAGGAGAGGTGTTTTACTGTCTGGGATATTAGTCTAATCCTCTCCTCCAGGTTAAGGAGAGGTGTTTTACTGTCTGGGATATTAGTCTAATCCTCTCCTCCAGGTTAAGGAGAGGTGTTTTACTGTCTGGGATATTAGTCTAATCCTCTCCTCCAGGTTAAGGAGAGGTGTTTTACTGTCTGGGATGTTAGTCTAATCCTCTCCTCCAGGTTAAGGAGAGGTGTTTTACTGTCTGGGATATTAGTCTAATCCTCTCCTCCAGGTTAAGGAGAGGTGTTTTACTGTCTGGGATATTAGTCTAATCCTCTCCTCCAGGTTAAGGAGAGGTGTTTTACTGTCTGGGATATTAGTCTAATCCTCTCCTCCAGGTTAAGGAGAGGTGTTTTACTGTCTGGGATATTAGTCTAATCCTCTCCTCCAGGTTAAGGAGAGGTGTTTTACTGTCTGGGATATTAGTCTAATCCTCTCCTCCAGGTTAAGGAGAGGTGTTTTACTGTCTGGGATATTAGTCTAATCCTCTCCTCCAGGTTAAGGAGAGGTGTTTTACTGTCTGGGATATTAGTCTAATCCTCTCCTCCAGGTTAAGGAGAGGTGTTTTACTGTCTGGGATATTAGTCTAATCCTCTCCTCCAGGTTAAGGAGAGGTGTTTTACTGTCTGGGATATTAGTCTAATCCTCTCCTCCAGGTTAAGGAGAGGTGTTTTACTGTCTGGGATATTAGTCTAATCCTCTCCTCCAGGTTAAGGAGAGGTGTTTTACTGTCTGGGATATTAGTCTAATCCTCTCCTCCAGGTTAAGGAGAGGTGTTTTACTGTCTGGGATATTAGTCCAGGTTAAGGAGAGGTGTTTTACTGTCTGGGATATTAGTCTAATCCTCTCCTCCAGGTTAAGGAGAGGTGTTTTACTGTCTGGGATATTAGTCTAATCCTCTCCTCCAGGTTAAGGAGAGGTGTTTTACTGTCTGGGATATTAGTCTAATCCTCTCCTCCAGGTTAAGGAGAGGTGTTTTACTGTCTGGGATATTAGTCTAATCCTCTCCTCCAGGTTAAGGAGAGGTGTTTTACTGTCTGGGATATTAGTCTAATCCTCTCCTCCAGGTTAAGGAGAGGTGTTTTACTGTCTGGGATATTAGTCTAATCCTCTCCTCCAGGTTAAGGAGAGGTGTTTTACTGTCTGGGATATTAGTCTAATCCTCTCTTCCAGGTTAAGGAGAGGTGTTTTACTGTCTGGGATATTAGTCTAATCCTCTCCTCCAGGTTAAGGAGAGGTGTTTTACTGTCTGGGATATTAGTCTAATCCTCTCCTCCAGGTTAAGGAGAGGTGTTTTACTGTCTGGGATATTAGTCTAATCCTCTCCTCCAGGTTAAGGAGAGGTGTTTTACTGTCTGGGATATTAGTCTAATCCTCTCCTCCAGGTTAAGGAGAGGTGTTTTACTGTCTGGGATATTAGTCTAATCCTCTCCTCCAGGTTAAGGAGAGGTGTTTTACTGTCTGGGATATTAGTCTAATCCTCTCCTCCAGGTTAAGGAGAGGTGTTTTACTGTCTGGGATATTAGTCTAATCCTCTCCTCCAGGTTAAGGAGAGGTGTTTTACTGTCTGGGATATTAGTCTAATCCTCTCCTCCAGGTTAAGGAGAGGTGTTTTACTGTCTGGGATATTAGTCTAATCCTCTCTTCCAGGTTAAGGAGAGGTGTTTTACTGTCTGGGATATTAGTCTAATCCTCTCCTCCAGGTTAAGGAGAGGTGTTTTACTGTCTGGGATATTAGTCTAATCCTCTCCTCCAGGTTAAGGAGAGGTGTTTTACTGTCTGGGATATTAGTCTAATCCTCTCCTCCAGGTTAAGGAGAGGTGTTTTACTGTCTGGGATATTAGTCTAATCCTCTCTTCCAGGTTAAGGAGAGGTGTTTTACTGTCTGGGATATTAGTCTAATCCTCTCCTCCAGGTTAAGGAGAGGTGTTTTACTGTCTGGGATATTAGTCTAATCCTCTCCTCCAGGTTAAGGAGAGGTGTTTTACTGTCTGGGATATTAGTCTAATCCTCTCTTCCAGGTTAAGGAGAGGTGTTTTACTGTCTGGGATATTAGTCTAATCCTCTCTTCCAGGTTAAGGAGAGGTGTTTTACTGTCTGGGATATTAGTCTAATCCTCTCCTCCAGGTTAAGGAGAGGTGTTTTACTGTCTGGGATATTAGTCTAATCCTCTCCTCCAGGTTAAGGAGAGGTGTTTTACTGTCTGGGATATTAGTCTAATCCTCTCCTCCAGGTTAAGGAGAGGTGTTTTACTGTCTGGGATATTAGTCTAATCCTCTCTTCCAGGTTAAGGAGAGGTGTTTTACTGTCTGGGATATTAGTCTAATCCTCTCCTCCAGGTTAAGGAGAGGTGTTTTACTGTCTGGGATATTAGTCTAATCCTCTCCTCCAGGTTAAGGAGAGGTGTTTTACTGTCTGGGATATTAGTCTAATCCTCTCTTCCAGGTTAAGGAGAGGTGTTTTACTGTCTGGGATATTAGTCTAATCCTCTCTTCCAGGTTAAGGAGAGGTGTTTTACTGTCTGGGATATTAGTCTAATCCTCTCCTCCAGGTTAAGGAGAGGTGTTTTACTGTCTGGGATATTAGTCCAGGTTAAGGAGAGGTGTTTTACTGTCCTCTCTTCCAGGTTAAGGAGAGGTGTTTTACTGTCTGGGATATTAGTCTAATCCTCTCCTCCAGGTTAAGGAGAGGTGTTTTACTGTCTGGGATATTAGTCTAATCCTCTCTTCCAGGTTAAGGAGAGGTGTTTTACTGTCTGGGATATTAGTCTAATCCTCTCTTCCAGGTTAAGGAGAGGTGTTTTACTGTCTGGGATATTAGTCTAATCCTCTCCTCCAGGTTAAGGAGAGGTGTTTTACTGTCTGGGATATTAGTCTAATCCTCTCTTCCAGGTTAAGGAGAGGTGTTTTACTGTCTGGGATATTAGTCTAATCCTCTCCTCCAGGTTAAGGAGAGGTGTTTTACTGTCTGGGATATTAGTCTAATCCTCTCTCCAGGTTAAGGAGAGGTGTTTTCCAGGTTAAGGAGAGGTGTTTTACTGTCTGGGATATTAGTCTAATCCTCTCCTCCAGGTTAAGGAGAGGTGTTTTACTGTCTGGGATATTAGTCTAATCCTCTCCTCCAGGTTAAGGAGAGGTGTTTTACTGTCTGGGATGTTAGTCTAATCCTCTCCTCCAGGTTAAGGAGAGGTGTTTTACTGTCTGGGATATTAGTCTAATCCTCTCCTCCAGGTTAAGGAGAGGTGTTTTACTGTCTGGGATATTAGTCTAATCCTCTCTTCCAGGTTAAGGAGAGGTGTTTTACTGTCTGGGATATTAGTCTAATCCTCTCCTCCAGGTTAAGGAGAGGTGTTTTACTGTCTGGGATATTAGTCTAATCCTCTCCTCCAGGTTAAGGAGAGGTGTTTTACTGTCTGGGATGTTAGTCTAATCCTCTCCTCCAGGTTAAGGAGAGGTGTTTTACTGTCTGGGATATTAGTCTAATCCTCTCCTCCAGGTTAAGGAGAGGTGTTTTACTGTCTGGGATATTAGTCTAATCCTCTCCTCCAGGTTAAGGAGAGGTGTTTTACTGTCTGGGATGTTAGTCTAATCCTCTCTTCCAGGTTAAGGAGAGGTGTTTTACTGTCTGGGATATTAGTCTAATCCTCTCCTCCAGGTTAAGGAGAGGTGTTTTACTGTCTGGGATATTAGTCTAATCCTCTCCTCCAGGTTAAGGAGAGGTGTTTTACTGTCTGGGATATTAGTCTAATCTCTCTCCTCCAGGTTAAGGAGAGGTGTTTTACTGTCTGGGATATTAGTCTAATCCTCTCTTCCAGGTTAAGGAGAGGTGTTTTACTGTCTGGGATATTAGTCTAATCCTCTCCTCCAGGTTAAGGAGAGGTGTTTTACTGTCTGGGATATTAGTCTAATCCTCTCCTCCAGGTTAAGGAGAGGTGTTTTACTGTCTGGGATATTAGTCTAATCCTCTCTTCCAGGTTAAGGAGAGGTGTTTTACTGTCTGGGATATTAGTCTAATCCTCTCTTCCAGGTTAAGGAGAGGTGTTTTACTGTCTGGGATATTAGTCTAATCCTCTCCTCCAGGTTAAGGAGAGGTGTTTTACTGTCTGGGATATTAGTCTAATCCTCTTTTCCAGGTTAAGGAGAGGTGTTTTACTGTCTGGGATATTAGTCTAATCCTCTCCTCCAGGTTAAGGAGAGGTGTTTTACTGTCTGGGATATTAGTCTAATCCTCTCTTCCAGGTTAAGGAGAGGTGTTTTACTGTCTGGGATATTAGTCTAATCCTCTCTTCCAGGTTAAGGAGAGGTGTTTTACTGTCTGGGATATTAGTCTAATCCTCTCCTCCAGGTTAAGGAGAGGTGTTTTACTGTCTGGGATATTAGTCTAATCCTCTCTTCCAGGTTAAGGAGAGGTGTTTTACTGTCTGGGATATTAGTCTAATCCTCTCCTCCAGGTTAAGGAGAGGTGTTTTACTGTCTGGGATATTAGTCTAATCCTCTCCTCCAGGTTAAGGAGAGGTGTTTTACTGTCTGGGATATTAGTCTAATCCTCTCCTCCAGGTTAAGGAGAGGTGTTTTACTGTCTGGGATGTTAGTCTAATCCTCTCCTCCAGGTTAAGGAGAGGTGTTTTACTGTCTGGGATATTAGTCTAATCCTCTCCTCCAGGTTAAGGAGAGGTGTTTTACTGTCTGGGATATTAGTCTAATCCTCTCTTCCAGGTTAAGGAGAGGTGTTTTACTGTCTGGGATATTAGTCTAATCCTCTCCTCCAGGTTAAGGAGAGGTGTTTTACTGTCTGGGATATTAGTCTAATCCTCTCCTCCAGGTTAAGGAGAGGTGTTTTACTGTCTGGGATATTAGTCTAATCCTCTCCTCCAGGTTAAGGAGAGGTGTTTTACTGTCTGGGATGTTAGTCTAATCCTCTCCTCCAGGTTAAGGAGAGGTGTTTTACTGTCTGGGATATTAGTCTAATCCTCTCCTCCAGGTTAAGGAGAGGTGTTTTACTGTCTGGGATGTTAGTCTAATCCTCTCCTCCAGGTTAAGGAGAGGTGTTTTACTGTCTGGGATGTTAGTCTAATCCTCTCCTCCAGGTTAAGGAGAGGTGTTTTACTGTCTGGGATGTTAGTCTAATCCTCTCCTCCAGGTTAAGGAGAGGTGTTTTACTGTCTGGGATATTAGTCTAATCCTCTCTTCCAGGTTAAGGAGAGGTGTTTTACTGTCTGGGATGTTAGTCTAATCCTCTCCTCCAGGTTAAGGAGAGGTGTTTTACTGTCTGGGATATTAGTCTAATCCTCTCCTCCAGGTTAAGGAGAGGTGTTTTACTGTCTGGGATGTTAGTCTAATCCTCTCCTCCAGGTTAAGGAGAGGTGTTTTACTGTCTGGGATATTAGTCTAATCCTCTCTTCCAGGTTAAGGAGAGGTGTTTTACTGTCTGGGATGTTAGTCTAATCCTCTCCTCCAGGTTAAGGAGAGGTGTTTTACTGTCTGGGATATTAGTCTAATCCTCTCTTCCAGGTTAAGGAGAGGTGTTTTACTGTCTGGGATATTAGTCTAATCCTCTCTTCCAGGTTAAGGAGAGGTGTTTTACTGTCTGGGATATTAGTCTAATCCTCTCTTCCAGGTTAAGGAGAGGTGTTTTACTGTCTGGGATATTAGTCTAATCCTCTCCTCCAGGTTAAGGAGAGGTGTTTTACTGTCTGGGATGTTAGTCTAATCCTCTCCTCCAGGTTAAGGAGAGGTGTTTTACTGTCTGGGATATTAGTCTAATCCTCTCCTCCAGGTTAAGGAGAGGTGTTTTACTGTCTGGGATATTAGTCTAATCCTCTCTTCCAGGTTAAGGAGAGGTGTTTTACTGTCTGGGATATTAGTCTAATCCTCTCCTCCAGGTTAAGGAGAGGTGTTTTACTGTCTGGGATATTAGTCTAATCCTCTCCTCCAGGTTAAGGAGAGGTGTTTTACTGTCTGGGATATTAGTCTAATCCTCTCTCCTCCAGGTTAAGGAGAGGTGTTTTACTGTCTGGGATGTTAGTCTAATCCTCTCCTCCAGGTTAAGGAGAGGTGTTTTACTGTCTGGGATATTAGTCTAATCCTCTCTTCCAGGTTAAGGAGAGGTGTTTTACTGTCTGGGATGTTAGTCTAATCCTCTCCTCCAGGTTAAGGAGAGGTGTTTTACTGTCTGGGATATTAGTCTAATCCTCTCTTCCAGGTTAAGGAGAGGTGTTTTACTGTCTGGGATGTTAGTCTAATCCTCTCCTCCAGGTTAAGGAGAGGTGTTTTACTGTCTGGGATATTAGTCTAATCCTCTCTTCCAGGTTAAGGAGAGGTGTTTTACTGTCTGGGATATTAGTCTAATCCTCTCTTCCAGGTTAAGGAGAGGTGTTTTACTGTCTGGGATATTAGTCTAATCCTCTCCTCCAGGTTAAGGAGAGGTGTTTTACTGTCTGGGATATTAGTCTAATCCTCTCCTCCAGGTTAAGGAGAGGTGTTTTACTGTCTGGGATATTAGTCTAATCCTCTCTTCCAGGTTAAGGAGAGGTGTTTTACTGTCTGGGATATTAGTCTAATCCTCTCCTCCAGGTTAAGGAGAGGTGTTTTACTGTCTGGGATATTAGTCTAATCCTCTCCTCCAGGTTAAGGAGAGGTGTTTTACTGTCTGGGATATTAGTCTAATCCTCTCCTCCAGGTTAAGGAGAGGTGTTTTACTGTCTGGGATATTAGTCTAATCCTCTCTTCCAGGTTAAGGAGAGGTGTTTTACTGTCTGGGATGTTAGTCTAATCCTCTCCTCCAGGTTAAGGAGAGGTGTTTTACTGTCTGGGATATTAGTCTAATCCTCTCTTCCAGGTTAAGGAGAGGTGTTTTACTGTCTGGGATATTAGTCTAATCCTCTCTTCCAGGTTAAGGAGAGGTGTTTTACTGTCTGGGATATTAGTCTAATCCTCTCCTCCAGGTTAAGGAGAGGTGTTTTACTGTCTGGGATATTAGTCTAATCCTCTCCTCCAGGTTAAGGAGGGGTGTTTTACTGTCTGGGATATTAGTCTAATCCTCTCTCCTCCAGGTTAAGGAGAGGTGTTTTACTGTCTGGGATATTAGTCTAATCCTCTCTTCCAGGTTAAGGAGAGGTGTTTTACTGTCTGGGATATTAGTCTAATCCTCTCCTCCAGGTTAAGGAGAGGTGTTTTACTGTCTGGGATATTAGTCTAATCCTCTCCTCCAGGTTAAGGAGAGGTGTTTTACTGTCTGGGATATTAGTCTAATCCTCTCTTCCAGGTTAAGGAGGGGTGTTTTACTGTCTGGGATATTAGTCTAATCCTCTCTTCCAGGTTAAGGAGAGGTGTTTTACTGTCTGGGATGTTAGTCTAATCCTCTCCTCCAGGTTAAGGAGAGGTGTTTTACTGTCTGGGATATTAGTCTAATCCTCTCTTCCAGGTTAAGGAGAGGTGTTTTACTGTCTGGGATATTAGTCTAATCCTCTCTTCCAGGTTAAGGAGGGGTGTTTTACTGTCTGGGATATTAGTCTAATCCTCTCCTCCAGGTTAAGGAGAGGTGTTTTACTGTCTGGGATATTAGTCTAATCCTCTCCTCCAGGTTAAGGAGGGGTGTTTTACTGTCTGGGATATTAGTCTAATCCTCTCTTCCAGGTTAAGGAGAGGTGTTTTACTGTCTGGGATATTAGTCTAATCCTCTCCTCCAGGTTAAGGAGAGGTGTTTTACTGTCTGGGATATTAGTCTAATCCTCTTTTCCAGGTTAAGGAGAGGTGTTTTACTGTCTGGGATATTAGTCTAATCCTCTCCTCCAGGTTAAGGAGAGGTGTTTTACTGTCTGGGATATTAGTCTAATCCTCTCTTCCAGGTTAAGGAGAGGTGTTTTACTGTCTGGGATATTAGTCTAATCCTCTCTTCCAGGTTAAGGAGAGGTGTTTTACTGTCTGGGATATTAGTCTAATCCTCTCCTCCAGGTTAAGGAGAGGTGTTTTACTGTCTGGGATATTAGTCTAATCCTCTCCTCCAGGTTAAGGAGAGGTGTTTTACTGTCTGGGATGTTAGTCTAATCCTCTCCTCCAGGTTAAGGAGAGGTGTTTTACTGTCTGGGATATTAGTCTAATCCTCTCCTCCAGGTTAAGGAGAGGTGTTTTACTGTCTGGGATATTAGTCTAATCCTCTCTTCCAGGTTAAGGAGAGGTGTTTTACTGTCTGGGATATTAGTCTAATCCTCTCCTCCAGGTTAAGGAGAGGTGTTTTACTGTCTGGGATATTAGTCTAATCCTCTCCTCCAGGTTAAGGAGAGGTGTTTTACTGTCTGGGATGTTAGTCTAATCCTCTCCTCCAGGTTAAGGAGAGGTGTTTTACTGTCTGGGATGTTAGTCTAATCCTCTCCTCCAGGTTAAGGAGAGGTGTTTTACTGTCTGGGATATTAGTCTAATCCTCTCCTCCAGGTTAAGGAGAGGTGTTTTACTGTCTGGGATGTTAGTCTAATCCTCTCTTCCAGGTTAAGGAGAGGTGTTTTACTGTCTGGGATATTAGTCTAATCCTCTCCTCCAGGTTAAGGAGAGGTGTTTTACTGTCTGGGATATTAGTCTAATCCTCTCCTCCAGGTTAAGGAGGGGTGTTTTACTGTCTGGGATATTAGTCTAATCCTCTCCTCCAGGTTAAGGAGAGGTGTTTTACTGTCTGGGATATTAGTCTAATCCTCTCTTCCAGGTTAAGGAGAGGTGTTTTACTGTCTGGGATATTAGTCTAATCCTCTCCTCCAGGTTAAGGAGAGGTGTTTTACTGTCTGGGATATTAGTCTAATCCTCTCCTCCAGGTTAAGGAGGGGTGTTTTACTGTCTGGGATATTAGTCTAATCCTCTCTTCCAGGTTAAGGAGAGGTGTTTTACTGTCTGGGATATTAGTCTAATCCTCTCTTCCAGGTTAAGGAGAGGTGTTTTACTGTCTGGGATATTAGTCTAATCCTCTCCTCCAGGTTAAGGAGAGGTGTTTTACTGTCTGGGATATTAGTCTAATCCTCTTTTCCAGGTTAAGGAGAGGTGTTTTACTGTCTGGGATATTAGTCTAATCCTCTCCTCCAGGTTAAGGAGAGGTGTTTTACTGTCTGGGATATTAGTCTAATCCTCTCTTCCAGGTTAAGGAGAGGTGTTTTACTGTCTGGGATGTTAGTCTAATCCTCTCTTCCAGGTTAAGGAGAGGTGTTTTACTGTCTGGGATATTAGTCTAATCCTCTCCTCCAGGTTAAGGAGAGGTGTTTTACTGTCTGGGATATTAGTCTAATCCTCTCTTCCAGGTTAAGGAGAGGTGTTTTACTGTCTGGGATATTAGTCTAATCCTCTCCTCCAGGTTAAGGAGAGGTGTTTTACTGTCTGGGATATTAGTCTAATCCTCTCCTCCAGGTTAAGGAGAGGTGTTTTACTGTCTGGGATGTTAGTCTAATCCTCTCCTCCAAGTTAAGGAGAGGTGTTTTACTGTCTGGGATGTTAGTCTAATCCTCTCCTCCAGGTTAAGGAGAGGTGTTTTACTGTCTGGGATATTAGTCTAATCCTCTCTTCCAGGTTAAGGAGAGGTGTTTTACTGTCTGGGATGTTAGTCTAATCCTCTCCTCCAGGTTAAGGAGAGGTGTTTTACTGTCTGGGATATTAGTCTAATCCTCTCCTCCAGGTTAAGGAGAGGTGTTTTACTGTCTGGGATGTTAGTCTAATCCTCTCCTCCAAGTTAAGGAGAGGTGTTTTACTGTCTGGGATGTTAGTCTAATCCTCTCCTCCAGGTTAAGGAGAGGTGTTTTACTGTCTGGGATATTAGTCTAATCCTCTCCTCCAGGTTAAGGAGGGGTGTTTTACTGTCTGGGATATTAGTCTAATCCTCTCTCCTCCAGGTTAAGGAGAGGTGTTTTACTGTCTGGGATATTAGTCTAATCCTCTCTTCCAGGTTAAGGAGAGGTGTTTTACTGTCTGGGATATTAGTCTAATCCTCTCCTCCAGGTTAAGGAGAGGTGTTTTACTGTCTGGGATATTAGTCTAATCCTCTCCTCCAGGTTAAGGAGGGGTGTTTTACTGTCTGGGATATTAGTCTAATCCTCTCTTCCAGGTTAAGGAGAGGTGTTTTACTGTCTGGGATATTAGTCTAATCCTCTCTTCCAGGTTAAGGAGAGGTGTTTTACTGTCTGGGATATTAGTCTAATCCTCTCCTCCAGGTTAAGGAGAGGTGTTTTACTGTCTGGGATATTAGTCTAATCCTCTTTTCCAGGTTAAGGAGAGGTGTTTTACTGTCTGGGATATTAGTCTAATCCTCTCCTCCAGGTTAAGGAGAGGTGTTTTACTGTCTGGGATATTAGTCTAATCCTCTCTTCCAGGTTAAGGAGAGGTGTTTTACTGTCTGGGATGTTAGTCTAATCCTCTCTTCCAGGTTAAGGAGAGGTGTTTTACTGTCTGGGATATTAGTCTAATCCTCTCCTCCAGGTTAAGGAGAGGTGTTTTACTGTCTGGGATATTAGTCTAATCCTCTCTTCCAGGTTAAGGAGAGGTGTTTTACTGTCTGGGATATTAGTCTAATCCTCTCCTCCAGGTTAAGGAGAGGTGTTTTACTGTCTGGGATATTAGTCTAATCCTCTCCTCCAGGTTAAGGAGAGGTGTTTTACTGTATGGGATGTTAGTCTAATCCTCTCCTCCAAGTTAAGGAGAGGTGTTTTACTGTCTGGGATGTTAGTCTAATCCTCTCCTCCAGGTTAAGGAGAGGTGTTTTACTGTCTGGGATATTAGTCTAATCCTCTCCTCCAGGTTAAGGAGAGGTGTTTTACTGTCTGGGATGTTAGTCTAATCCTCTCCTCCAGGTTAAGGAGAGGTGTTTTACTGTCTGGGATATTAGTCTAATCCTCTCCTCCAGGTTAAGGAGAGGTGTTTTACTGTCTGGGATATTAGTCTAATCCTCTCTTCCAGGTTAAGGAGAGGTGTTTTACTGTCTGGGATATTAGTCTAATCCTCTCCTCCAGGTTAAGGAGAGGTGTTTTACTGTCTGGGATATTAGTCTAATCCTCTCCTCCAGGTTAAGGAGAGGTGTTTTACTGTCTGGGATGTTAGTCTAATCCTCTCCTCCAGGTTAAGGAGAGGTGTTTTACTGTCTGGGATGTTAGTCTAATCCTCTCCTCCAGGTTAAGGAGAGGTGTTTTACTGTCTGGGATATTAGTCTAATCCTCTCCTCCAGGTTAAGGAGAGGTGTTTTACTGTCTGGGATGTTAGTCTAATCCTCTCCTCCAGGTTAAGGAGAGGTGTTTTACTGTCTGGGATGTTAGTCTAATCCTCTCCTCCAGGTTAAGGAGAGGTGTTTTACTGTCTGGGATATTAGTCTAATCCTCTCCTCCAGGTTAAGGAGAGGTGTTTTACTGTCTGGGATATTAGTCTAATCCTCTTTTCCAGGTTAAGGAGAGGTGTTTTACTGTCTGGGATATTAGTCTAATCCTCTCCTCCAGGTTAAGGAGAGGTGTTTTACTGTCTGGGATATTAGTCTAATCCTCTCTTCCAGGTTAAGGAGAGGTGTTTTACTGTCTGGGATGTTAGTCTAATCCTCTCTTCCAGGTTAAGGAGAGGTGTTTTACTGTCTGGGATATTAGTCTAATCCTCTCCTCCAGGTTAAGGAGAGGTGTTTTACTGTCTGGGATATTAGTCTAATCCTCTCTTCCAGGTTAAGGAGAGGTGTTTTACTGTCTGGGATATTAGTCTAATCCTCTCCTCCAGGTTAAGGAGAGGTGTTTTACTGTCTGGGATATTAGTCTAATCCTCTCCTCCAGGTTAAGGAGAGGTGTTTTACTGTCTGGGATGTTAGTCTAATCCTCTCCTCCAGGTTAAGGAGAGGTGTTTTACTGTCTGGGATGTTAGTCTAATCCTCTCCTCCAGGTTAAGGAGAGGTGTTTTACTGTCTGGGATATTAGTCTAATCCTCTCCTCCAGGTTAAGGAGAGGTGTTTTACTGTCTGGGATGTTAGTCTAATCCTCTCCTCCAGGTTAAGGAGAGGTGTTTTACTGTCTGGGATATTAGTCTAATCCTCTCCTCCAGGTTAAGGAGAGGTGTTTTACTGTCTGGGATATTAGTCTAATCCTCTCTTCCAGGTTAAGGAGAGGTGTTTTACTGTCTGGGATATTAGTCTAATCCTCTCCTCCAGGTTAAGGAGAGGTGTTTTACTGTCTGGGATATTAGTCTAATCCTCTCCTCCAGGTTAAGGAGAGGTGTTTTACTGTCTGGGATGTTAGTCTAATCCTCTCCTCCAGGTTAAGGAGAGGTGTTTTACTGTCTGGGATGTTAGTCTAATCCTCTCCTCCAGGTTAAGGAGAGGTGTTTTACTGTCTGGGATATTAGTCTAATCCTCTCCTCCAGGTTAAGGAGAGGTGTTTTACTGTCTGGGATGTTAGTCTAATCCTCTCCTCCAGGTTAAGGAGAGGTGTTTTACTGTCTGGGATGTTAGTCTAATCCTCTCCTCCAGGTTAAGGAGAGGTGTTTTACTGTCTGGGATGTTAGTCTAATCCTCTCCTCCAGGTTAAGGAGAGGTGTTTTACTGTCTGTGATATTAGTCTAATCCTCTCTTCCAGGTTAAGGAGAGGTGTTTTACTGTCTGGGATGTTAGTCTAATCCTCTCCTCCAGGTTAAGGAGAGGTGTTTTACTGTCTGGGATATTAGTCTAATCCTCTCCTCCAGGTTAAGGAGAGGTGTTTTACTGTCTGTGATGTTAGTCTAATCCTCTCCTCCAGGTTAAGGAGAGGTGTTTTACTGTCTGGGATATTAGTCTAATCCTCTCTTCCAGGTTAAGGAGAGGTGTTTTACTGTCTGGGATGTTAGTCTAATCCTCTCCTCCAGGTTAAGGAGAGGTGTTTTACTGTCTGGGATATTAGTCTAATCCTCTCTTCCAGGTTAAGGAGAGGTGTTTTACTGTCTGGGATATTAGTCTAATCCTCTCTTCCAGGTTAAGGAGAGGTGTTTTACTGTCTGGGATATTAGTCTAATCCTCTCTTCCAGGTTAAGGAGAGGTGTTTTACTGTCTGGGATATTAGTCTAATCCTCTCCTCCAGGTTAAGGAGAGGTGTTTTACTGTCTGGGATGTTAGTCTAATCCTCTCCTCCAGGTTAAGGAGAGGTGTTTTACTGTCTGGGATATTAGTCTAATCCTCTCCTCCAGGTTAAGGAGAGGTGTTTTACTGTCTGGGATATTAGTCTAATCCTCTCTTCCAGGTTAAGGAGAGGTGTTTTACTGTCTGGGATATTAGTCTAATCCTCTCCTCCAGGTTAAGGAGAGGTGTTTTACTGTCTGGGATATTAGTCTAATCCTCTCCTCCAGGTTAAGGAGAGGTGTTTTACTGTCTGGGATATTAGTCTAATCCTCTCTCCTCCAGGTTAAGGAGAGGTGTTTTACTGTCTGGGATGTTAGTCTAATCCTCTCCTCCAGGTTAAGGAGAGGTGTTTTACTGTCTGGGATATTAGTCTAATCCTCTCTTCCAGGTTAAGGAGAGGTGTTTTACTGTCTGGGATGTTAGTCTAATCCTCTCCTCCAGGTTAAGGAGAGGTGTTTTACTGTCTGGGATATTAGTCTAATCCTCTCTTCCAGGTTAAGGAGAGGTGTTTTACTGTCTGGGATGTTAGTCTAATCCTCTCCTCCAGGTTAAGGAGAGGTGTTTTACTGTCTGGGATATTAGTCTAATCCTCTCTTCCAGGTTAAGGAGAGGTGTTTTACTGTCTGGGATATTAGTCTAATCCTCTCTTCCAGGTTAAGGAGAGGTGTTTTACTGTCTGGGATATTAGTCTAATCCTCTCCTCCAAGTTAAGGAGAGGTGTTTTACTGTCTGGGATATTAGTCTAATCCTCTCCTCCAGGTTAAGGAGAGGTGTTTTACTGTCTGGGATATTAGTCTAATCCTCTCTTCCAGGTTAAGGAGAGGTGTTTTACTGTCTGGGATATTAGTCTAATCCTCTCCTCCAGGTTAAGGAGAGGTGTTTTACTGTCTGGGATATTAGTCTAATCCTCTCCTCCAGGTTAAGGAGAGGTGTTTTACTGTCTGGGATATTAGTCTAATCCTCTCCTCCAGGTTAAGGAGGGGTGTTTTACTGTCTGGGATGTTGGTCTAATCCTCTCCTCCAGGTTAAGGAGAGGTGTTTTACTGTCTGGGATGTTGTGTGTGTGTGTGTGTGCGCTTTTCTGCATATTAGGCCCTCGTTAAAATCAGAGAGACAGAGGTCGCTGTCGTCCTCCACACCGTTACATCCCATTATTCCCATGAGCCTCTTTCCACAGCGGATCACTCAACAAGAGGAATGTCTACACTGCATTCCTTCCACCTCAGCACTGCAACAGTCAGCCAGGGAGGCCCAAAATGAAAAGCCTTCAAGCTAGGAGATGCACAGGAGAACTATGCTGATCTAAACGCAAATTACATTCTAACACCACTCTGGTTGGAAGCCCAGTATTTAATTCAGCTCTTGATGGAATAGGATCTGTAGCTATCGCCCGCCTCCAGTCCCAGTCTGGTCCTGAGAAGCATCCAAATTCTGGAGTGTTATAGAATGGTTTCGGCAGGTAGCCTGGAATCTGTACGAACTCACACTGAATATCGCTGGAATCCATACTGAAACAGAGCAAGATTCAGTTTGGAGTCCAGGCTATTAAGGGTGGGTCAGGGTTGGGGGTCAAAGTTTCACGAGGCTCTCTGTCAAACATCAATCTCTGTAAAGCCTTGTAGACAGGAGGAAGGACAGAGTTAGCCTGGAAAAACACAGTTTCTGGCCTGAGGAGAAACTGTGCCGACAGTGCTGAATTCTGCAGTGCTGTTTATAGCCCAAACAGACCGTGTGATACGTGGGGAAGGGGGAGTGGTGTCATGCCCTGCCACTTTTGACTCTTACGACAATTGAGTGAAGAGTGGTTCCTCGGGATTACTGTGGAGAGTGAGTGAATTGATTATGCAAACTTCTGGACATAGATTATGAAACAGGAGCAGGGTCTGGAGTGGTCCGTATGACCTTTTGGTGACCTAGTGGCAGTAATAGTGCTGACACAGAGGGAGAGACAGGGAGGTAGCAGTGGCAGTCCCCAGGGAGACATCAGCAGTGGTGTGGTCAGCTAGTCTCCAACTGGCCTGGGGCATCTTCTAATACACATGGACGCTGAGACGAAGTGCTCCCATGCACAACAACAACGACGACGTCGTCATCTATAGGTGGACTGTGCTACTCTGAATGTGGCTTGTTGACATTTGTAGGAAGAGCTAGGCCTACATAAACATATCTCCAGATCTCATCTCTACGCCTCACACTCATTTTATAGACCGTACCAAGACGTTTTGGAACATCTTTGTCTCGTGAATGAGCCACACATCATAACAGAAGACAAGTAGAGACCTAGCCTACTTGGACTTTGTCGTTCATCTTTATCTCGTGAATGAGCCACACATCATAACAGAAGACAAGTAGACACCTAGCCTACTTGGACTTTGTCGTTCATCTTTATCTCGTGAATGCACCAAGCTAAAGTATCACTCTGAACATGCACTGGGTGGGTAACCTATATTGTACTTTGCTTTGTTGACTTCAGACATGCCTCAAGAAGTGGAGAGTCACACTTTCATTTGGCTGTTCCTTAGAGATGTGAATGTGTTTTGAGTTTGACTAAAGAGGAAGTAACTCTAAAGCCTTTAAAGCCACTAAACCCCATGCCTAAGGTTTGCCAAACCGGAGCCTTCGAATCTTCCCATAGACCAGAAGATTGCCAAAGCTACAGCTGAACAAGTCTCCCAGAGAAGAACAGTCCCCCGAGCAATACGAATCAGAGAAGAGACATGCAGACTAACATGGGTCAGTTCTTCTCACTGCATCTTCCAGGAGCAGTAGGCGTCTCTCTGAACTAGGAAGGGAACCGAAGGGAACGGGTAGAATGATCTAATACAAAGCCAAGAGGACTTAGGAAATGTCCAGGGGTCAGCAGTTTTACTGTGTCAGAATGATTCCAGGGGTGCCGTGCTGGCAATGAAGCTTAGAACACAACAAGATAAGCAAGAGAAACATCGGGCTCTCTTCCAAATGACATTTCTGCATGTGTTGATGAAACCACCACCCCCTTTCCTCCTCTCCTTGCACATCCCATTGCATTGCCTTTTTTAAATTAAGCCTTGCTTTGAGCTTGGCTGTTGGGTAAGATGCTCTGTGTGGGGTAGAATTACCATGCAAGACTAGAGAAAAGCAGGATAGGGGAATTGAACAGGGGAATTCTTTACATTTTCACAAAGGCTGGTTGTGTGCCATGAGAACCCTAAATGCCTTTTCAGCAGGCGGACAGCGGGAAGAGTGAGAGAGGGGAGGAAGAGAAGAGACGAATGAGCAGGAGAAAGTGGAGGAAGAGGGAGGGGGCTGCGTGTTAATATTCTAACTGGCCTACTGAGCTCAGAGACAGTCTCTCAGGCCTGCTGTCAACATCGCTGACGAGAGGGGAAGAGGTGGTGTGTGTTTTGGAGAGGACACTTCAGAGCTGACAAACATGGCAGATACATTTGGTTGTGGTAATAGGAGAGATGATGTATTGCATGCAATATGAGTCCTCCCAAGACATCCCATAGTCGCACTACATCAGCATCAGCCTGAATGCTTAGTGAAAAGCTTGGTGTTGAACAGGCTGATGAATGTCAGAGAACTGCCTTCAGTTCTTTGTATTGAAGGAGCACCTGTTGTTGTGGGTGTGAAGATGGAGGGAGGGAGGGAACGAGAGGGTGAGCAACAACCAGGGAACAGCTGACGTGTATGGAGAGGTGAGAATTATGCTAACCTGTCAGAGTGTCAGAGCAATTTAGTAAGGACCTGATAAACTGTGCTGCTCGTGACACACTTACCGACTTCACTCAAGGCACTTAGATTACTTAGTTACTGGGAAGATTAAACTACCAACGGGACATTAAAAACTGTAACATCTTATGCTTCACGGAGTCGTGGCTGAACGACAACAATATCAACATACAGCTGGCTGGTTATACGACGTACCGGCAGAATAGAACAGTGGCGTCTGGTAAGACAAGGGGCGGAGGTCTATCTATGTATTTTTGTAAACAACAGCTGGTGCTATTGCTCGCCCGAGGTAGAGTTTCTCATAATAAGCTGCAGACCACACTACCTACCGAGAGAGTTTTCATCTATATTCTATGTAGCTGTTTTACATACCACCACAGTCAGAGGCTGGCACCAAGATAGCATTGAATGAGCTGTATTCCGCCATAAGCAAACAAGAAAACGCTCACCCAGAGGCGGCACTCCTAGTATCTGGGAAATTTTATGCAGTGAAACTTAAATCAGTTTTAACAAATTTCTATCAGCATGTTAAATGTGCAACCAGAGGGAAAAGAACTCTGGACCGCCTATACTCCACACACAGAGATACATACAAACCTCTCCCTCGCCCTCCATTTGGCAAATCTGACCATAATTCCATCCTCCTGATTCCTGCTTACAAGCAAAAATTTAAGCAGGAAGCACCAGTGACTAGATCAATAAAAAAGTGGTCAGATGAAGCAGATGCTAAGCTACAGGACAGTTTTGCTATCACAGACTGGAATATGTTTCGGGATTCCTCCAATGGCATTGAGGAGTACACCACATCTATCATTGGCTTCATAAATAAGTGCATCGATGTCGTCGTCCCCACAGTGACTGTACAGTCGTGAACATACCCCAACCAGAGCCATAGATTACAGGCAACATCTGCACTGAGCTAAAGGCTAGAGCTTATAAGAAATCCCGCTATGCCATCCGGCAAACCATCAAACAGGCAAAGCCTCAATACAGGACTAAGACCGGCTCTCGTACTACACCAGCTCTGACGCTCGTTGGATGTGGCAGGGCATGCCAACCATTACAGACTACAAAGGGAAGCACAGCTGAGAGCTGCCCAGTGACACGAGACTGCCGGACGAGCTAAACTACTTCTATGCTCGCATCGAGGCAAATAACACTGAAATATACATGAGAGCACCAGCTGTACCGGAAGACTGTGTGATCACGCTCTCGGCAGCCGATGTGAGTAAGACCTTTAGACAGGTCAACATTCACAAGGCTGCAGGGCCAGACAGATTACCAGGTTGTGTACTGCGAGCATGCGCTGACCAACTAGCAAGTGTCTTCACTGACATTTTCAACCTCTCCCTGTCCGAGTCTGTAATACCAACATGTTTTAAGCAGACCACCATCGTGCCTGTGCCCAAGAACACTAAGGTAACCTGCCTAAATGATTACCGACCCGTAGCACTCACGTCTGCAGCCATGAAGGGCTCTGAAAGGCTTGTCATGGCTCACATCAACACCATCATTCCAGAAACCCTAGACCCCCTGCAATTTGCATACTGCCCCAACAGATCCACAGATGATGGAGTCTCTATTGCACTCCACACTGCCCTTTTCCACCTGGACAAAAGGAACACCTATGTGAGAATGCTATTTATTGACTACAGCTCAGCATTCAACACCATAGTGCCCTCAAAGCTCATCAATAAGCTAAGGACCCTGGGACTAAACATCTCCATCTGCAACTCCCTGCACGCTGATCCTCAACACAGGGGCCCTCAGGGGTGCGTGCTCAGCCCCCTCTTGCACTCCCTGTTCATTCATGACTGCACGGCCAGGCACGACTCCAACACCATCATTAAATTGCCGGTGACACAAAAGTGGTAGGCATGATCACAGACAACAACGAGACAGCCTATGGGGAGGAGGTCAGAGACCTGGCTGTGTGGTGCCAGAATAACAACCTATCCCTCAACGTGGTCAAGACAAAGGAGATGATTGTGGACTACAGGAAAAAGAGGACAGAGCACGCCCCCATTCTCATCGACAGGGCTGCAGTGGAGCAGGTTGAGAGCTTCAAGTTCCTTGGTGTCCACATCTAACTAACATGGTGCAAGCACACCATGACAGTCGTGAAGCGGGCCCGACAAAACCTATTCACAGAAAATATTTGGCATGGGTCCTCAGAAGATTCTACAGCTGCACCATCGAGAGCATCCTAACTGGTTGCATCACTACCTAGGATGGCAACTGCTCGGCCGCAAGGCACTACAGAGGGTAGTGCGAACAGACCAGTACATCACTGGGGCCAAGCTTCCTGCCATGCAGGACCTCTATACCAGGCGATGTCAGAGGAAGGCCCTAAAAAATGTCATAGACTGTTCTCTCTGCTACCACAAGGCAAGTGGTACCGGAGCGTCAAATCTAGGTCCAAGAGACTTCTTAACAGCTTCTACCCCAAGCCAAAAGACTCCTGAACATCTAGTCAAATGGCTACCCAGACTATTTGCATTGCCCCCCCCCCCCCCCCCCCCCCCCCCCCCCAACACCACTGCCACTCTCTGTTGTCATCTGTGCATAGTCATTTGAATTAACGCTACCTACATGTACAATTGAAGTCGGAAGTTTACATACACTTAGGTTGGCGTCATTAAAACTCGTTTTTCAACCACTCCACAAATTTATTGTTAACAAACTATAGTTTTGGCAAGTCGGTTTGGACATCTACTTTGTGCATGACACAAGTAATTTTTCCAACAATTGTTTACAGACAAATTACTTCACTTATAACTCACTGTATCACAATTCCAGTGGGTCAGAAGTTTACATACACTAAGTTGACTGTGCCTTTAAACAGCTTGGAAAATTCCAGAAAATAATGTCATGCTTTAGAAGCTTCTGGTAGGCTAATTGACATCATCTGAGTCAATTGGAGAGGTACCTGTGGATGTATTTCAAGGCCTACCTTCAAAATCAGTGCCTGTTTGCTTGACATCATGGGAAAATCAAAAGAAATCAGCCAAGACCTCAGAAACAAATTTGTAGACCTCCACAAGTCTGGTTCATCCTTGGGAGCAATTTCCAAATGCCTTAAGGTACCATGTTCATCTGTACAAACAGTAGTACGCAAGTGTAAATACCATGTGTCGTGTCTTTGGCTATGCCGGATTAAGTGATATGACATGCTATTCTATAAAATAATTTCTCCGTAATTAATATTACATGATTGAGCTAATCATATAAATGTAATTAACTAGAGAGTCGGGGCACCACAAAATAATATTTATAGAGCTGTTATCTTCCGAATAAACTCTTAGTAATATTTTACATCAATAGCAGTCAATATTATCGTCACCTTAATTCAGTCTCATCTGAAAGTTGTAAATTCTTGGTTATCTGCACGAACCCTGGCTAACAAGTTGAATCCGCAATACAAAATTGGGTTTAATTATTTATTTACTAAATACCTAACTAATCACACAGAATTACACATACACATAATTAAATCATAACTTGATTACAAATTACGTCATAAAGGAAAATATCCCTAGCGGGCGGAACAGATATGACAGTTCGTTACACAAAATAAAATTGTCTGGGTTTGAGTGAAAGAGCGGGAAGACTGAGGACCAAAGGAAGAAGCTGTGCTTTCGTAAATACAGTATGTTATGCATTCTAAATTACCGCCCATTTGGAAAAGGAAAATGCAATAAATATTTACTCTGAGCTGCACTTCGGTAGGTTGGTGGTAGATGGAAGGCTGTTTCGTTCTGTAGTTATTATCTGAACCATTCTGATATCGGACCGTCGTCCTCACATCCTCGGAACAGGAGGTTATATTGTCGTCAAGGTTTTATATAGGAAGGGAGAGGAGGGCGTGTTTGAATTTTTTTATAGCCCATGTCCCTTCACAGGGGCGGGCCACTGATTGAGCAGAGCCCTAACCTTATAAAAAACCAATTCTCACATTTTAGAAGCTAAAATCACATTTCATCCCATCACGAATAATTTGATATTCAAACATTTAAATTGAACAACAATTCCATGTGAATCCAATAACTCTGATGTGTAGACTTTCCACTGTAGAGTTTATGTCATCTTATCATTGATGAGAATGTCTCAGACGACAACCGAACTGACATAATATTCATTAAGTACCACCTCATACGTTCAATTGGTCGGATTACCAGAATATAGTTATTTTCCCCCCACCTTCTGATGTTCCCAGAATCTCTATGTTAACCAAGGTGTTTGCAAATGTAACATCAGTAGGGTAGAGAGAGGAAAAAGGGGGGGAAGAGGTATTTATGACTGTCATAAACCTACCCCCAGGATAACGTCATGACACATGGGACCACGCAGCCGTCATACCGCTCAGGAAGGAGATGCGTTCTGTCTCCTAGAGAAGAATGTACTTTTGTGCGAAAAGTGCAAATCAATCCCAGAACAATAGCAAAGGACCTTGTGAAGATGCTGGAGGAAACAGGTACAAAAGTATCTATATCCACAGTAAAACAAGTCCTATATCGACATAACCTGAAAGGCCGCTCAGCAGGGAAGAAGCCACTGCTCCAAAACCGCCATAAAAAAGCCAGACTATGGTTTGCAACTGCACGTGGTGACAAAGATCGTACTTTTTGGCAAAATGTCCTCGGGTCTGATGAAACAAAAATAGAACTGTTTGGCCATGATGACCATCATTATGTTTGGAGGAAAAAGGGGGAGGCTTGCAAGCCACATAACACCATCCCAACCGTGAAGCACGGGGGAGGCAGCATCATTTTGTGAGGGTGCTTTGCTGCAGGAGGGACTGGTGCACTTCACAGAATTTATGTTATCATGAGGCAGGAAAATGATGTGGATATATTGAAGCAACATCTCAAGACATCAGTCAGGAAGTGAAAGCTTGGTCGCAAATGAGTCTTCCAAATGGACAATGACCCCAAGCATACTTCCAAAGTTGTGGCTTAAGGACAACAAAGTCAAGGTATTGGAGTGGCCATCACAAAGCCCTGACCTTAATCCAATAAAACATTTGTGGGCAGACCTGAAAAGGCGTGTGCGAGCAAGGAGGCCTACAAACCTGACTCAGTTACACCAGCTCTGTCAGGAGGAATGGGCCAAAATTCTCCCAACATATTGTGGGATGCTTGTGGAAGGCTACCCAAAATGTTTGACCCAAGTTAAACAATGTAAAGGCAATGCTACCAAATACTATTTGAGTGTTTGTAAACTTCTGACCCACTGAGAATGTGATGAAAGAAATTAAAGCTGAAATAAATCATTCTCTCTACTATTATTCTGACATTTCACATTCTTAAAATAAAGTGGTGATCCTAACTGATCTAGAAAAACTGAGTTTAAATGTATTTGGCTAAGGTGTATGTAAACTTCCGACTTCAACTGTATAAAAGCATATTATCAGCAAATAATGAGATTATATGCTCTTCCTCACCCATAGAGATGCCCCTGACGTTATTACTAGACCTTATTGCCTCAGCTAGTGGTTATATGACTAACGTGAACAAAGCAGGAGATGAAGGACAGCCCCTACACCGATAGGAAATCTTTCTGATAATTTGCCATTTTTGTTAACTGCCGCTGATTGGTCAGAATAAAGTAATTTTACTAAATTCAGTCTGATCAGGTTTAATGAGGTCTGGAAGTAGGACCGCCAACCTGCGGGCAAGTGTATTAATGACTATTTTAACATCAACTCTTGGCAAACTGATAGGTCTAAACAAAGAGCATTTACTCTATTTCTATGCTCATCTGAAATAGTGGGCAAGAGGATCTTATTCAGATGTTTTGTCAATTTCGTTGTTTGATCTTGTACATTGTGAAGTATAAAGAGATTTATAGAAGTCGCAAAACATATTATTGATAAGCAATGGATCATAAGTAGTGGAGCCATCTGCCATCTTTATAGACTTAGTAGATCTTTAACTCAGTTATTTTTTAAGTTGGTGTGCAAGTAGACGGCTTGGACGATTGCTGAGCCATCTAATATTTTTGCTTGGTAAAAAACACGTTTTTTGACATGCTTTGTATGATCTAAATGGAGTTTGGCTTTAGCACAAGCTAGTGAATTCCAGTTCGCCTGGGTTGGTTGTTTATGAAAACGTTCTAAATTCTTACTTCAGCCTCCAGTTTTTCCCTATTTTCCATTCTAAGCTTCTTGATCAGAGGGGCTTGGGAAATGATATGACCCCTTGTGGTTGCTGTAGCAGCATCCCAGATAGTTGCAGTTGAGACAGGAGAGAGTTGATTGTTGAGACAGAAATGTGTTAATTTATATTTTAGCACAATCCTTCATTGTTAAGCAGAAATGTATTAAGTCTCAAAATATCTCATTTTGGGGATTGTTTTGCCAATTTCAATATCTAAATTCACTGGAGCATGGTCAGAAATTACTTTAGAACCAATCGCACATGACTGGGCAACATGCATGTAAGTAGAGGGCATACAAAAATAGTCCAATCTAGAATATAAATAATGGGGTCTAGAGTAGAAAGTAGAAAGTATAGTCTCTGACATTAGGATTTAGGATTTATGTCTAACCAGATGATTCACAAATGCTTCTGAGAGCATTTGAGGCTCTATGATTCGAGACTGGAGCAGTTGATGATTTACCCAAAGTAAAATGAAAATCTCCTGAAATAAACCCAAGTCCCTTGCAGTGTTGATTAAATAATACAATCATGTCAGACACAAATTTGGGGGAGTCTGTTCGGGCCATATACATTTAGTATAGTAATATGTTGACCAAGTATCAAAATAAATCATCCCTCAGGGTCTGTGTCTTGGTGCTCAAATATACATGAGACGTGCCTCTTTTGTTTGAACTAAAATAAGAAAAGTACACCTGGCCCACCCAGTCGCTCTTCAGCTTAGCTTCAGCTTAGCTCAGCTTCTGTTGAAGATAAATGGGTCTCCTGTAGCACAGCAATTGAAACTCTTTCCTTTAAAAATGCCCCGAACATTCCAGGAGAATGCTTTAAAATGATCTGTTAATGTTACAGTAGTATTAAAGAATAACTTAACACAGACTGAGTAGTGCATCACAAAAACAAAACAATTAGACATTTGTGTAACCCTAGACTAAAATAAAAACCACACTGCAGAGTCCCCAAATGAAACAACAGACCCCATAAACCGTACCTACCCTGTTTTCTGCCACGTTACTGACAAGAAGCCCACTAAGAGTTAAGAAGAAGGAAAAAAGAAAGAAAAAGTTTCACTATGTCCTATGTTGAATAAAGGGGAATTGACATAGATCTATGGGCATGTTGAATAAAGGGGAATTAACATAGATCTATGGACATGTTGAATAAAGGGGAATTAACATAGATCTATGGACATGTTGAATAAAGGGGAATTAACATAGATCTATGGACATGTTGAATAAAGGGGAATTAACATAGATCTATGGACATGCTGAATAAAGGGGAATTAACATAGATCTATGGACATGTTGAATAAAGGGGAATTAACATAGATCTATGGACATGTTGAATAAAGGGGAATTAACATAGATCTATGGACATGTTGAATAAAGGGGAATTAACATAGATCTATGGACATGTTGAATAAAGGGGAATTAACATAGATCTTTGTCCCATGTTGAATAAAGGGGAATTAACATAGATCTATGGACATGTTGAATAAAGGGGAATTAACATAGATCTATGGACATGCTGAATAAAGGGGAATTAACATAGATCTATGGACATGTTGAATAAAGGGGAATTAACATAGATCTATGGACATGTTGAATAAAGGGGAATTAACATAGATCTATGGACATGTGGATGAAAAATAAATAACCTCCTCTTTTAAATTGTCCTAAGCATTATCACTATTGCACTCATATGCACGTGCCCGAACACACACACACACACACACACACACACACACACACACACACACACACACACACACACACACACACACACATAGCCTAGCCTATATAATAAATAAAATATATATTGCATGCCTAAAGTAAATTAATATAGCCTAGTAATTACGCCCCTTTGCCTACCTTGAGGCCCAACTAAATGAGCAAATCCACAGGAATGTCATTGGGCTTTGGCTTATTCATTCATGACATTTTTATAAAGAACCTCCATTCTATAAATGAAAAGCTTAGTTACATTACACCTTAACGATTATGTTGTAAACCATGGCATGGTAGACTGTTCCATCCCGTGGTAGTCAGCCATCTATGTGGTGCGTGGACTGCCCAAATAGGACAAATAAAAGTTACTCACTTTCACGTCCATAAACTGACCATATGTGCACCTTAATAACATAACTAGCTGCCTTCACGGATCTGGGTTCTGTGCCGCTGTAGAGTGGATACTGTCCCGGTAGAAGATGAGCGCAGACTGGGGGTCGTCAAATGTGTGGCTAGCCCCCTGGAAAGTAATCCTCAGTTTAGCCGGGTGTATCAGACCAAATCTGACTCCTGCCTTGTGAAGGTGGGCTTTCAGATCTTTGTATGCAGATCTTGTTTTGCCAGATCTGCCAATTAATCTGGGAAGATATGGATCCGTTTGCCATTGTAGTTCAGCTGTCCTCGTTCGCGGGAGGTCCGGAGAATTTTCAAAACTTTGGTCTGGAAGTAATGTAGGCAGACCAGCATTGCTCTGGGAGGGCGACCGGGCTGTGGATTAGCAGCTAGAGTGTTCACCGCCTTGTCAAATGTCTCTCCGCCGAGGACGTCTTGCAGGAAAGAGACCATGAACTCGGTAGGGTTGCGCCCTTTCGTCTCTTCTGGGATTCCGACCACACGTATGTTCTGTTTCCGGGAATGGTTTTCCTGTTCATCTAGACTAACCTTTAGCTTCACGTTCTCGGAGGTAAGCGCATCGTTTTTGGTCTCCAATTCGGTAAGCTGCTTATCGATGTCGGTCAACAACATTTCCATATCCTTTATTTCTGGGGTTTGTGTCGAGATAGTTGTTTGTAGTGTCGCCATAGTTGACTGGACTTCTTTCATCATTTCAGCTTGTAGACTTGACACAAAGGAACGAAGTTCGGTCATGAAATCAGAGCGTAGTGTAGCCATTTCTGTGTGGATGGTTAGCATCCGTTAGCATCCGCCTTCTTGTTGCTGGTCTTCGTCGTGTCTTCTTGTTTACCGTTTCATCTTGTTTTCCCGGTTGGAGACATATCCAACAATGCCACCCAAATGTTGCTAGACCAATAGGTGTGCAAAGTGTGTTCTCGATTTGATAGATAAAAAAAAATTAAAAACAGTTTCAACCCTTAGTGGAGAGGCCTTGGAACACATCTTTACGTAACCATGATGAAACCATAACTAAATGTTTTATAGTACAAATAAAAAAGTACAACATGTTTGAACTTTGTGAGAGATCCACAATTGGGGCTACACCTTCAGTACTTCTGGGTGTTAAGGAATTAGGGAAAAGTCTTTGTTGCAGGGTAACAGCTTGGCCATGCTGCAGTATGAGATTGTGAGCAGCAGAACCCAGTGCTGATTCCAATTAGTCCAGTCATTTCCCTTCTTCCCTAAGACTCCTAACATCAGAGGCTGAAAACACTGCAGACCAGCAACAGCCTTGCCCTCAACTAACCCTGATTAAACAACTTACAGCTCAAAAAGCTTTAAGAGTTTTGACAGACATGGTCACCATTGGGTATTTTCAGATATCTTTCATGGACCAGTTGTAGTTCATTAACAGATACAGTAAGTATTAAAGTTGCACTATGCATAAATGTCTCAGCCATTTCCTGGTTACTAAAACTCTAATAGTTATTAGCCTAGTGTCACGGGTTTCTTCTTCCTCCTCTGAGGAGGAGTAGTAGGAAGGATCGGAGGACCAAAATGCAGCGTGGTATGTATCCATAATGTAATTGAATGGAAAATGAATATAAAATACAAAAGAACAAGAGAATCAAAATGAAAACCGAAACAGTCCCGAATGGTGCAAACACTGAAACGGAAAAATAATCACCCACAAATCAAGGGTGAAAACTGGGCTGCCTAAGTATGGTTCTCAATCAGGGACAACGATTGACAGCTGCCTCTGATTGAGAACCATACCAGGCCAAACACAGAAATACCAACTCATAGAAAAACAAACATAAGACAACCCACCCAACTCACGCCCTGACCATACTAAAACAAAGACGTAACAAAAGAAGTAAGGTCAAAACGTGACACCTAGTTTCACTTCGTGACAAAATAATCTAGTATAGTGTAGATAATCTTTGTACCATTTAAACCGCTGTGAAATATATTTTCTATAACCAAAAATATTGTTGTTTCAGCTGTTTGAAGCTGGTGTACAAAACCGAAAGTAAAAGACGCAAAAACTCAACTTAACGGGAAGCATAGAAAGAGTGCATATAGAACAGATCTACTGTTTCTTAGACTAGCTCTCAGGTAGAATGATATGTGAGTTATAAATCTTTCTATGGGAATTTGGTCAGGTCGCCCAAAAAGTTCCATATTGTCACTTTAATGAGAAATGTGAAACTGGATGATCAAGATCTGGTCTCAAGGTGAGTCTTACCAGCTCCTAGTCACCCCACCCCCGAAACAAAACGCATTTCACACAAAAACCTGGCAAGAACAAAGGCGATACTGTTACCGAGACATCAGGTGTGTTCCACTGACTGTGCTTAGCTCCCGTGGGCTTCCCTGACCTACTACTAATGAAAGAGGTAGGAAATCTTACCTATGGGAACCAAGCAACATGACCCCCAGTCTGGAGAAAAGATGGCAGGGAGGTGGAAAGGGAAAAGTAGCCAAGGGACAGCTGCTCTTACCAGGGACAGATGGGCAGAGATAGGTGCCACCTGTTCAGAAACCCTGCCCAGCATGGAATGCCCAATGCTCTGGCCTCAAATAGCCATACAGCTCCCAGCACCACCAAGTCTTCCTGGGGGTTTCAAAGACCAAAGGAGAGGAGAGCCCAGGGGGATATAGAGGGATGGGGTTGGCATGAACAAATAGTAGAGAGAGAACAGGAGAGAGAGAAGAGAGAGAACAGGAGAGAGAGAGAGTGAGGAGGGAGTTGAAAAAGGAGGGAGAGTGAAGTACGAGAGAGAAAGAGATAATACATGGCAAAGATGGAGACAGACACATCCTCATTCTGAAATCATGCAGAAATGACAGGCAAGATGACACTGCTCTGGGAGTCCATCACTTCTGTCGGAAGTGATTTACTGGGGAGAAAAACACCTCCCTGGTCAAGATGACTTCATTCAGTCCATTAGATAAACACTGCGATAAATCAACATCCAGTGAAAGGCGCCTGTCCATGGTTGCATACCTCAGTAGTGGCTATATCCTGCCCAGGCTCCTGTCTGGCTTGCCACATAAGCAGGCGGGCACCAAACACCCCCCCCCCCCTTAAGCCCTTCCATTTTTCACTAGTGACATCTGCTGCTGCTAAATGCCAGCATCCAAGCAGGCAGGCCCATCCCTGGCTCATGTATGATACAGATACACACAGAGAGACATCCATCAGGACAGTATTGAGCGTTCCCATGGGTGTCCCTGGGTGCTCACAGCTCGCTGACGTGCGCCGACATACACACACCATAAAGGTCATTGAGATGCCGACCGATCTGTGTCCGCTTACTGACCGCACCACAGAAGGCGCAGCAGACTGGGCTGTTGGGCTCTGATGGAGATATGGCATCAATGAATTTGTTACAGAACATGCCATGCAGCCCTTTGTATTGGGACATAATTAGCCTACGGTGTTTAAGTGGAGGAATTGAAGAATAATTTAACCTGAGACATTCATTGTCATGTAGACGACCGCACAAGGAATTACACTGCCATGTGTCAAGAGTTGCCTGCAAGCTTTGCGTCTCGACCAGGTTTAACTATAATCCTCTTCATCTTTCTCAGTTGCTTCTTATGACCTGTTACATAACAGAAGACCACAAAATACACACCTCAAATGTACACAGACACACTCCCAGAGAACTAATCAAATCAAATGTGTCACATGCGCCAAATATCGTGCGCCAAATACTTTACTCTATTTCTTGAACTGCATTGTTGGTTAAGAAAATATTTACAAAAAATAAAAGTAAAAAAATAAAAGTAACAAAATGACATAACAATAAAGAGGCTATATTCAGGCGGTAGCGGTACCAAGTCAAAGTGCGGGGGAACAGGTTAGTCACGGGTAGTTTCTACACATGTACACTAATGTTCAAATGTTTAGGGTCACTTAGACCTCAGTTTTGAAAGAAAAGCACATTTTGTCCATTAAAATATCATCAAATTAATCAGAAATACAGTGTAGACATTGTTAATGTTGTAAATTACTTTTGTAGCTGGAAACAACTATTTTTTAAAGGAATATCTACATAGTCGTACAGAGGCCCATTATCAGCAACCATCACTCCTGTGTTCCAATGGCACGTTGTGTAAGCTAATCCAAGTTTAGCATTTTAAAAGGCTAAATGATCAATAGAAACCCCTTTTGAAATTATGTTAGCACAGCTGAAAACCATTGTGCTGATTAAAGAAGCAATAAAATTGGCCTTCTTTAGACTAGTTGAGTATCTGGAGCATTACAGGCTCAAAATGAGAAGAAACAAAGACCTTTCTTCTGAAACTCGTCGGCCTATTCTTGTTCTGAGAAAGGAAGGCTATTCCATGTGAGAAATTGCCAAGAAACTAAAGATCTCGTAAAATGCTCCGGCCCCGGTGCACAACTGAGCAAGAGGACAAGTACATTAGAGTGTCTAGTTTGAGAAACATATCCTCAACTGGAAGCTTCTTTAAATAGTACCAACGTCAATAGTGAGGCGGTGACTCCGGGAAGCTGGCCTTCTAGGCAGAGTTGCAAAGAAAAAGCCATATCTCAGACTGGCCAATAAAAAGACAAGATTAAGATGGGCAAAAGAACACAGACACCAGACAGAGGAAGATTGGAAAAAAGTGTTATGGGCAGATAAATCTAAGTTGAGGTTTGAGGATCATAAAGAAGAATATTTGTGAGACACAGAAAAAATGAAAAGATGCTGGAGGAGTGCTTGACGGCATCTGTCAAGCATGATGGTCTGGGGGTGCTTTGGTAGTGGTAAAGTGGGAGATTTGTACAGGGTAAAAGGGATCTTGAAGAAGGAAGGCTATCACTCCATTTTGCAACGCCATGCCATTCCCTTTGAACGGCGCTTAATTGGAGCCAATTTCCTCCTACAACAGGACAATGACCCAAAGCACAGCTCCAAACTTTGTAATAACTATTTAGGAAAGAAGCAGTCAGCTGGTATTCTGTCTATAATGGAGTGGCCAGCACAGCCACCGGATCTCAACCCTATTGAGCTGTTGTGGGAGCAGCTTGACCGTATGGTAAGAAGTGCCCATCAAGCCAATCCAACTTGTGGGAGGTACTTCAGGAAGCATGGGGTGAAATCTCTTCAGATTACCTCAACAAATTGACAACTAGAATGCCAAAAGTCTACAAGGCTGTAATTGCTGCAAATGGAGGATTCTTTGACAAAAGCAAAGTTTGAAGGACCCAATTATTATTCCAATTAAAAATTATTTATAACCTTGTCAACGTCTTGACAATATTTCCTATTCATTTTGCAACTCATTTCATGTATGTTTTCATGGGAAACAAGGACATTTCAAAGTAAATTGTCCAGGTGGTCATTTGATTAATTGTTCAGCAGCCTAGCCTAGCAGCCTAGCCCAGCATAGCTTGGGGGGGTAGAGTTTAAGAGCCTTTTGGACCTAAACTTGGCACTCCGGTATGACTTGGGTGACTGGGGTCTTTGACAATTTTCTGGGCCTTCCTCTGACACTGCATAGTATATAGGTCCTGGATGGCAGGATGCTTGGTCCCAGTGATGTATTGGGCCGTACGCACTACCATCTGTAGCTCCTTACGGTCGGAGGCCGTGCACTTGCCATACCAGACGATGATGGAAACGGTCAGGATCCTCTTGATGGTGCAGCTGTAGAACTTTGAGGATCTGGGGACCCATTCAGTCTCCTGAGGGGAAATAGGTTTTGTCATGCCCTCTTCACAACTGTCTTGGTGTGCTTGGACCATGATAGTTCGTTGGTGATGTGCACACCAAGGAACTTGAAACTCTCGACACGCTCCACTCCACTACATCCTGTCAATGTTAATGGGGGCCTGTTCTGCCCTCTGTTTCCTGTAGTCCACGATCATCTCCTTTGTCTTACTCACATTGAGGGAGAGGTTGTTGTCCTGGCACCACACTGCCAGGTCTCTGACCTCCTCATCGGTCATGCTTGGCCACGCAGTCGTGGGTGAACAGGGAGTAAAGAAGGGGACTAAGCACACACCCCTGAGGGGCCCCGGTGTTGGGGATCAGCGTGGCAGGCGTGTTGTTGCTTACCCTTACCACCTGGGGGCGGCCCGCCAGGAAGTCCAGGATTCAGTTGCAGAGGGAGGTGTTTAGTCCCAGGGTCCTTAGCTTATTGATGAACTTTGAGGGCACTATGGTGTTGAACGCTGAGCTGTAGTCGATGAACAGCATTCTCACATAGGTGTTCCTTTTGTTCAGGTGGGAGAGGGCAGTGTGGAGTGCGAATGAGATAGCGTCATCTGTGGATCTGTTGGGGCGGTATGCGAATTGGAATGGGTCTAGGGTTTCCAGGATGATGTTGTTGATGTGAGCCATGACAAGCCTTTCAAAGCCCTTCATGGCTACTGACGTGAGTGCTACGGGGCGGTAGTAGTCATTTAGGCATGTTACTTTCGCATTCTTGGGCACAGGGATTATGGTGTTCGGCTTGAAATGTGGGTATTACAGACTTGGTCAGGGAGTGGATGAAAATGCCAGTCGTGTCGCGCATGCTCAGAGTACACACCCTGGTAATCCGTCTGGCCCCGTGGCCTTGTGAATGTTGACCTGTTTAAATCTCTTGCTCACATCGGCTACGGGGAGCGTGATCACACAGTCTTCCGGAACAGCTGGTGCTCTCATGCAAGCTTCAGTGTTGCTTGCCTCAAAGCGAATATAAAAGGCATTTAGCTCGTCTGGTAGACTCACGTCACTGGCCAGCTCGCAGCTAACCCATATGGACAATTGTAAGAGAAAGGTCTGTAAAGCACAGGGGTGAGCTTTAATAGCGTATCATTGGATGGATGTCTTGGTTCAACTGAGCTCTTCTCCTCTAGCTCTGAAGACAGGCCAGGAGAGAAAGGAGTAATCAGCCTAATGTTCTCTAGTGGGATTAGTCACTGAGCCAGAACCAGTGGCAGGAAAAACAAGTACATACTGTAGTGGGGTAAACAACACACATGAACACCAGAGGAAGGCAGAAAACGACAACTGTCAAATAGGCCACTAGACCCACCCACAGCTGTGTGTGTGTGTGTGTGTGTGGTGTTTAGACGAGTGACAAGTGATTAACCAAATGCTTTTCAGAGGCAGCTGGGCGGCAGAGAGTGAGTCAATGGAAACAGGCATGAAAAACACAACCTACAGAACAGCCTTTTAAAAGTTTATATCAGCTCTCTTTTAGATTGTTTTCTGTAAGAGAGCTTTTGACAGCTTCCTCTCGACTGTACTGTACGGGCTAGTGCTCACTGCTCAGTGGGAGGCTACTGGGAATATTATCCATCCAAAACGACATTAGGAACTCAACTATGGAGTGCCATCAAAGCCAAGTGGAGCCCCAGCTCTAAAACAATCAGTCAGTGAGAAAAGCCTGGATTTAGATTAGCACACAAAGACTGAAATCCATTAGAGGTTCAAATAGCACAAATAGCACTGGCTTTCACAGAGTAACAGTATTTTTTCTCCCTTCACTTTTCTTTGTGAGCAGATAGCTTTTCAAGTGCTCCTTTTTGTGGTCTAACTCTCCTCAGTGAAAGCCATTTCAGAACAGTTGAGTGGTCAAAAGGATCAACATTCACACCCACCAAATGGCAGCACTGCAACAGCACTCCTTTTCTACATTCAGACCTCAAAATGTTACGATATTAGACCCATTTCTATTGGGCAGGTATTTCCAAACTGGGGTAGGCGCAATGCTGTCTGTCGGGGGTACGCCAAATAAAAATGTGATTCACATTTTGCTTTTCACATTTTCAAAGTCCATTTATATTTTCCAATGGGGCTATACGTTTGGCTGAGTTTATTTCCCCCTCGCCTGAATATCCTTGTTTCATTGCAAAAATAAAATTCAAACCAGCTAAGTGTTCAGCTAAATAACAATGTCAAATACAGGTAGCCTAGTCAAATAATTAACATCCAATCACAACCGTTACTCTCTCACGGGAATTCCACTAACGGTCCGTACGTAGCTAAACGTAGCTGCTGCTCATTCAGTTTGCTCGAAAATGGATAAATGGTTAAAGAAAAGTAAGGCCCACATTCATAGAGACACATACAGCTCTACTGGTAGTACTGCTACTGCCATCAGTACTCCACCTGCACCTGTCCACGACACAAGTTATTCTGCTTCCACAAGCACATTCATAGAGACACATACAGCTCTACTGGTAGTACTGCTACTGCCATCAGTACTCCACCTGCACCTGTCCACGACACAAGTTATTCTGCTTCCACAAGCACATTCATAGAGACACATACAGCTCTACTGGTAGTACTGCTACTGCCATCAGTACTCCACCTGCACCTGTCCACGACACAAGTTGATCTGCTTCCACAAGCACATTCATAGAGACACATACAGCTCTACTGGTAGTACTGCTACTGCCATCAGTACTCCACCTGCACCTGTCCACGACACAAGTTGATCTGCTTCCACAAGCACATTCATAGAGACACATACAGCTCTACTGGTAGTACTGCTACTGCCATCAGTATTCCACCTGCACCTGTCCACGACACAAGTTATTCTGCTTCCACAAGCACATTCATAGAGACACATACAGCTCTACTGGTAGTACTGCTACTGCCATCAGTACTCCACCTGCACCTGTCCACGACACAAGTTGATCTGCTTCCACAAGCACATTCATAGAGACACATACAGCTCTACTGGTAGTACTGATACTGCCATCAGTACTCCACCTGCACCTGTTCACGACACAAGTTGATCTGCTTCCACAAGCACATTCATAGAGACACATACAGCTCTACTGGTAGTACTGCTACTGCCATCAGTACTCCACCTGCACCTGCCCACGACACAAGTTGATCTGCTTCCACAAGCACATTCATAGAGACACATACAGCTCTACTGGTAGTACTGCTACTGCCAGCAGTACTCCACCTGCACCTGTCCACGAAGTTGATCTGCTTCCACAAGCACATCCAATTCTTAGCATCAGTATTTCTACATGTTGTTGCTAGCCCAGCTAGCATGGACACTGACAGCTGTGAATCTGATGCAGCCAAAGAGCTACTGCCCCCTTACCCGGGAAAGCACCGAACAACAGACAGGGACGTGGGACCATCGAAGAGGCGCAAATATGATGAGAACTACATTGATTCGGGGTTCACTTATATTGGGAGTACTGCCTTTCCTCAGCCACAGTGTGTTATATGCGCAAAAGTACTATCTCACAACTCAATGAAACCTTCACCCCTGCACAGCAGACATTCAGAAACAAAACATGGCAATTTGAAAAATAAACCACTGGAGTTTGAGCGAGAATTAAGACGACTTTCAAGTAGTAAGACATGTATAAAAGCAACAGATACCATTAACAAGGAGCTAGAAGATCATTATATGGTGAGCTACCGAGTGGCTAGGACAGGCAAGCCCCATACTATTGTGGAGGACTTAATCCTCCCTGCTGACGCGGATATGGCTTGGACAATGCTGAGGGAAAAGGCCAAAAAAACTGTACCTTGCCTTCATGTGAATGCCTTCATCAAACAACACTGTTCCACGACGCATCAGTGACATGGCAGATGTTTTGAAACAATTACTGTTTTGCATACAAGCCAGTGAATTCTATGCATGGATGAGCTGGATGATTCAACAGACGTGGCCTGGCACAGCTCATGGTTTATGTCCGTTACGTTTATGGAGGGTCAATTAAGGAAGACATCCTCTTCTGCAAACCACTGGAAACCAGGACAACAGGAGAGGATATTTTTAAAGTACTTGACAGCTTTGTGACATCAAATGGACTTTGGTGGTCAAGATGTGTTGGTATCTGTACTGATGGTGCAAAAGCCATGACAGGGAGACATAGTGGAGTGGTAACGCGCATGCAAGCAGTTGCTCCAGACGCCACTTGGGTACACTGCAGCATCCACCGAGAGGCTCTTGCTGTCAAGGGAATACCTGACAGCTTGAAAGATATTTTGGACACTACAGTGAAAATGGTTAACTTTGTTAAAGCAAGGCCCCTGAACTCTCGTGTATTTTCTGCACTATGCAATGATATGGTCAGCGACCGTGTGTAACGTTCGTCGTTGGGAGAAAGAGAGGAGGACCAATGTGCAGCGTGGTAAGTGTTCTGTAACGTTCGTCGTTGGGAGAAAAAGAGGAGGACCAATGTGCAGCGTGGTAAGTGTTCTGTAACGTTCGTCGTTGGGAGAAAAAGAGGAGGACCAATGCGCAGCGTGGTAAGTGTTCTGTAACGTTCGTCGTTGGGAGAAAAAGAGGAGGACCAATGCGCAGCGTGGTAAGTGTTCTGTAACGTTCGTCATTGGGAGAAAAAGAGGAGGACCAATGCGCAGCGTGGTAAGTGTTCATAGCTTTTAATGATGTACTAGAACACTGAACAATACAATAAATAACAAACGAACAGTCCCGTAAGGTGAAAGACAAAAACACTAAACAGGAAATAAGCACCCACAACTCAAAAGTGAAACCAGGCTACCTAAGTATGGTTCTCAATCAGGGACAACAATTGACAGCTAAGGTCAGAACGTGACACCGTGTAACACATTTACAACATACAAAAGTGCGCTGGTTATCTCGGGGCAAAGTATTGGCACATTTTTTTAAAATTGTGAGACGAGCTTAAAGTTTTCTTTACTCACCATCATTTTCACTTGTCTGACCGCTTGCATGATGACGAGTTTCTCACCCGACTGGCCTATCTGGGTGATGTTTTTTCTCACCTGAATGATCTGAATCTAGGATTGAGGCTATGATTAAGAAGTTGGAGCTTTTCTCTGTCTGCATTAACAAGGACAACACACAGGTCTTTCCATCATTGTATGATTTTTTGTTTGTAAATGAACCCAAGCTTACAGACAATGTCAAATGTGATCTAGCGAAGCACCTGAGTGAGCTGGGTGCGCAATTACACAGGTACTTTCCCGAAATGGATGACACAAACAACTGGATTCGTTATCCCTTTCATGCCCTGCCTCCTGTCCACTTTCCAATATCTGAACAAGGGAGCCTCAAAATTACGGCAAGTGAAGGAAGTGCAGCAAGTGAAAATTGAATATAATCAGAAGCTACTGCCAGATTTCTGGATTGGGCTTTGCTCAGAGTATCCTGCCTTGGCAAATCGCGCTGTTAAGACACTGATGCCCTTTGCAACCACGTACCTATGTGAGAGTGTATTCTCGGCCCTCACTAGCATGAAAACTAAATACAGGCACAGACTGTGTGTGGAAAATGATTTAAGACTGAGACTCTCTCCAATACAACCCAACATTGCAGAGTTATGTGGATCCTTTCAAGCTCACCCTTCTCATTAACCTGTGGTGAGTTACTCACAATTTTTGATTAACAAATAAGGTTTTATATGCAATATGGCTAAATAAAGAGCAAAATGATTGATCATTATATTATTTGTGCCCTGGGTTGTGACAAAAACTCATTCTTATGTTTAATAAATGTATCGTATGTGTGTGGTAGGCTTACAATGATGGAAAAAAGCAACATTTGAGAGTGAGCTGACCCTGGTGCTAGAGGGGGTACAGCTGACCCTGGTGCTAGAGGGGGTACGCAGCTGGAGGTTGAATATTTGAAGGGGTACGGGACTATAAAAAGTTTGAGAACCATTGCTCTACGGCAATTCCATGCTAGCATATTTCCTCTATCTCCGATTTTTCTGGCAATTCTCACATAGAAACCTAATTTGGAGGAAGAATGTTTGACATTCATATCACAAATCATGATGAAAGCAGATATTTTAAGCACTTTTCAGGCTTAGACATTTTTTTATTTGATTTATTTCACCTTTATTTAACCAGGTAGGCCAGTTGAGAACAAGTTCTCATTTACAACTGCGACCTGGCCAAGATAAAGCAAAGCAGTGCGACACAAACAACAACACAGAGTTACACATGGAATAAACAAACAGTCAATAACACAATAGGAAAAAATCTATATACAGTGTGTGCAAATGAGGTAAGATTAGGGCGGTAAGGCAATAAATAGGCCATAGTGGCGAAGTAATTACAATTTAGGAATTTAACACTGGAGTGATAGATGTGCAGAAGATGAATGTGCAAGTAGAGATACTGGGGTGCAAAGGAGCAAAACAAATAAATAACAATATGGAGATGAGGTCTTATAGGAAGCAACTCCCTATGATCTGTGAACCGTACATGATACAGACAACATATTGGTGTCATTATACTCCTTATAGTGTGCTCTAAAATATGGAGTATGTCTAGATTCTGAAATACAATTTCACATTCATTTATTCAACTTTCACAATAATCTCAAAAATACCATTTTAGATTTTGCTTATTTTTATACATATTGTTTGGAACAATATACTCTTCAAACACGTCAAATTTCCAGAGTGGCTCTCAAGTACTTTTCATGATACGACCTATTTTATGTAGAAATTGACATTATAGGTCATTAACCAATCACAGCCCTATTTTAGGGTTGCACATTCAACAAACCACCAGCAGAGTTCCCTTTGAATCCATGTACCATTCACTGTAATGGCGGTGTTAATAAAATGGATCAGAACTTCAGAAATAGCAGAGAGCCCACTCTGGAAATGTGATGTACTTGTCGAGCATATTGTTCCAAATGAAAAAAAAATGAAAAAAATCAAAGAGTACTTTTGAGATATTTGTAATGGTGAATAAATTAAGCGTGAATTTGTATTTCAGAATCTAGACATACTCCATTAGGTTAGAGCACATGATAAGGAGTATGGTTGTCGGTATCATGTATAGTTCGCAGGTCATAGGGTCTTACAGGAGACATGTATAGGTCTAAAAGGGGCCTAAAGTGGACACTTTACTAATGATTTTCTTAACCAAAAAATTATACAAAATGTAAAAAGCATGTCAAACATCCTTCCTCCCAATGACGTGTGTGAGAATTGCCAGAAAAATCTCAGATAGAAAAAATATTTTCTGTCTATGCTGGTGTTGAATAGCCCTATACACAGTGATGTGCACCTGCCAAAGTATCATTATACAGAACCAACATTGGCTATTTAAAGCAAGGCCTCGTGGGTAATATGTTATACATACCAGGGAAAAAAGGGTCGAGTATGAATGGAATGCCTTTACTTGATCGTGACAGAGAATGTCTATCCGTTCTTCAACATTCAGACAGGTTTTTCCACAGAAAGCTGAATCATACAATGACAACAGCCAGACCAGCATCTTGTCCTCATGAGCGATTTAGAAGGTCAGAGGCTAAAAGGGTTGAGAATCTGCTGTCAGCTGCTGTGGGCTAGTAGAAGGTCGTGTGTCATACACTTTCACTGACACACCCCTATTGGGCAGAGCCTCTCATTCAGCTTTGTGACAACAGTATTGACCATTCATTCAGTGACGTTATATGCTGGATATTAAGTCACTTCAACCCAACTGGAAGAATAGATTGTTTTTACTGGATATAGAAAAGGCTGAACTGATATCTGAATGACGATCAAATGATAATACAATACTGGTAAAACAAAATGAAAAAATCCTACAATGAGAACTTTGCATTGGACCCAAATATCTTTCACGTCCTGCATGTTGAGCAGCAGTAGTGTCGTATGGCAGTGTGTTAGTAAGCACTTTGATTATCCTGACCCGGTGGTGATTAGGGGTTCCCTGTGGAGCGTCACATGGCTCTCTCCATCCCGCTCTATTCTCTTGGCTCACTGGGACAGCTGGGTTACTGCAATTCTATACATTTTTCCTTGGAGTCAAAGGAAAATACTGCAGAATGAATGCTCATCTCCTGCAGTTCTACGCATTTTCCCATGGACATTTCTGTGTTCTTAATATCAAACAGAACCCCCCCCCCACCCCCCCCCCCCCACCACCAACTGCCACAGCTGCTGTAAAATAATCTTAGGGGAATAAAAGCTAGTGTCAGATCTCACACTGACACAGAGCCTCTTAGCAGAGCAAGGATTTAATCACATAGCCTTGGCCAAAGGACTGAAACATCTTGTCACATTTAAACAGACACTGGCAGAGGGACGGGGAGGTGCAGTGGTGCAGTGTGGATAATGAGATCCCCAGCTGTACAAAAGGTCAGGTGAAGTGTGTGAGTTTGTTTCAGTCAGACTCGGGCCGAGTGGCTCTCTTCAGAGCTACAGTAGTCAGTGATAACTGCTCCAGCTCTGAAACAACATCTATGGAAGTGTTGGCTAAAAGTCTCGAAACAATCAGGCTGTAATGTCATATTATGATGTAGTTTAGCTAGGCTAAAGCAAGTGTTATTTAACAACAACAAACTCTCTCTCCACAATAGGGGCCTGATGCGTGCTTAGTTTTGATAATGGATCATTAGAAAGCGTTCCCCGTACATAGAGGACAGGTTAAACTCTGGCGGGAGCGTCCTGCCGGTGCCCCCAGCAAGACGGTCTGCATGAACTATTCAATGCGCTCAGCATGGAAGACTGCACACACGCATAGGAGGTCAATCAAGGCTGTATTAAGTTACTGAGCTAAACTGCTGGTCTGTCTCTGTGCGTGTGGATCAACGCACCCTGCTCACTCCATAGTTAACACAAGTGTTCCTATAGGCATGACCATTTTTCTTTATGTTGGCCACAACACCGACAATTCATGAAGACATATAGTGCCTTCAGAAAGTATTCACACCCCTTTGACTATTTGCACATTTTGTTGCATTACAGCCTGAATTCAAATTGGATTAAACGGATGTGTTTTCTCACCCATCTACACACCATAGAGTGGCAGTCTGTTTAGGAATGGGTGGCAAGTATAAACTGGTCCTGAACATCTCTCAAACTAAGAGCATTGTCACAGCTGGCTGAAGGATTGCATGGTGCAGCATGGTAAGCGTACATTTGAACTTTATTTAAAAATGACGCCGAAAAAACAAAGAACTAAAACCCAACCGTGAAGCTTTGGGCTATGTGCCCTGAACAACTACAAAACTTAACTTCCCACAAAACAGGTGGGGGAAAAGGGTACCTAAGTATGGTTCTCAATCAGAGACAACGATAGACAGCTGTCCTTGACTTGTCCTTGAGCCTTATTCTAAAAGTGATTCAATCTACACATAATACCCCATAATGACAAAGCAGAAATAAGTTTAGACATTTTTGCTGATTTATAAAATAAATCTGATATATCATATTTACATATATATTCAGATCCTTTACTCAGTACTTTGTTGAAGCACCTTTGGCAGCATCAAGTCTTCTTGGGTATGACGCTACAAGCTTGGCACACCTGTACTTGGGGAGTTTCTCCCATTCTTCTCTGCAGATCCTCTCAAGCTCTGTCAGGTTTCATGGGGAGCGTTGCTGCACAGCTATTTTCAGGTCTCTCCAGAGATGTCCGATCCTGCTGGGACACTTAAGGACATTTAGAAACTTGTTTTCATAAAGGATCTCTGTACTTTGCTCCGTTCATCTTTGCCTCGATCTTCCCAGTCCCTGCCGCTGAAAAACATGCCCACAACATGATGCTGACACCACCACGCTTCACCGTAGGGATGGTGCCAGGTTTCCTCCAGACGTGACGCTTGGCATTCAGGCCAAAGAGTTCTTGGTTTCATCAATCTTGGTTTCATCAGACCAGAAAATCTTGTTTCTCATGGTCTGAGAGTCTTTAGGTACCTTTTGGCAAACTCCAAGCAGGCTGTCATGTGCCTTTTACTGAGGAGTGGCTTCCGCCTGGCCACTCTACCATCAAGACTTGATTGCTGGAGCGCTGCAAAGATGGTTGTCCTTCTGGAAGGTTCCCACATCTCCATAGTGGAACTCTGGAGCTCTGTCAGAGTGCCCATCGGGTTCTTGGTCAACTCCCTGACCAAGGCCCTTGTCCCAGCTCTAGGAAGAGTGTTGGTGGTTCCAAACCTCTTCCATTTAAGAATGATGGAGGCCACTGTGCTTCTCGGGGACCATCAATGCTGAAGAAATGTGTTGGTACCCTTCCCCAGATCTGTGCCTCAACACAATCCCATCTCGGAGCTCTACAGACAATTCCTTCAACCCCATGGCTTGGTTTTTGCTCATACACTGTTGGACCTTATGTAGACAGGTGTGTGCCTTTCCAAATCATGTCTAATCAATTTAATTTACCACAGGTGGACTCCAATCAACTTGTAGAAACATCAAGGACGATAAATAGAAACAGGATGCACCTGAGCTTAATTGAGTCTCATAGCAAAGGGTCTGAATACTTATGTAAATAAGTATTTATTTTGAATACATTTGCAAAAATGTCTAAAAACCTGTTTTTGCTTTGTCGTTATGGGGTATTGTGTATAGATTGGTGAGGATATATATATATATATATATATATATATATATATATATATATATATATATATATATATATATTCATTTTAGAATAAGGCTGTAACATAACAAAATGTGAAAGTCAAGTGGACTGAATACTTTCCGAAGGCACTGTACATTTAAAAACACTAACATGTAGTGTATGTAAATTAAAAAGTATTTTGTCTGTAGTGTCAGACCCAAGTAAGACTAGCTGTCGACGTTGGCGTCGGCTAACGGGGATCCTAATAAACCAAATACCCCCATAATGACATAGTGAAAACATGTTCAGACATTCTTGCAAATTTATTGAGAATGAATACAGAAATATCTAATTTACATAAGTATTCACACCCCTGAGTCTTTCTGGGTAAGTCTCTAAGAGCTCTCCACACCTGGATTGTGCAACATTTGCCCATTACTCGATTAAAATTTCTTCAAGCTCTGTCAAATTGGTTGTTGATCATTGCTAGACAAACATCTTCAAGTCTTGCCATAGATTTAAGGCTTTCTTTTCACTCTGTCAATTAGGTAAATTTTGTGGATTAAACTGCAATGTTGATCCATCTTCAGTTTTCTATCACAGCCATTAAATTCTAACTGTTTTAAAGTCATCATTGGCCTCATGGTGAAATCCTTGAGCGGTTTCCTTCCTCTCTGGAAACTGAGTTAGGAAGGATGCCTGTATCTTTGTAGTGACTGGGTGTATTGGTACACCATCCACTTTAATTGCACAAAGGGATATTCAATGTCTTTTTTTTAACCAATAGGTGCTCTTCTTTGTGAGGTATTGGAATATCTGGAATACCTCCCTGGTCTTTGTGGTTGAAATCCACTGCTTGACTCAGGGACCTTACAGATACATTTGTATGTGTGGGGTACAGAGATGAGGTAGTCATTCAAAAATTATGTTAAACACTATTATTGCACACAAAGTCCATGCAACTTGTTAAACAAATGTTTACTACGAAACGTATTTAGGCTTGTCATGAATACTTATTGCCTAAAGACATTTCAGCTTTTCATGTTTAATTAATTTGTTACATTTTTGAAAAACATAGTTCCACTTTGACATTATGGGGTATTGTGTGTAGGCCAGTGACAAAATCTCAATCTAAATTTAATCCATTTTAAATCCAGGCTGTAAAAAAGTCAAGGGGTGTGAATACATTCTGAAGGCACTGTGAGCGAATAGAGAGGAGGCTTCAATAATGCTGTTTCCAATGTGTTCGGGGTCTGTATATTCATCCGTGTCCTCCTCCATACAAGCACAGATACATCCGCCCCCTTCCCGTACTGGCCCTAAGCTCCTCACAAATGACAACTTTACGTTTTAAATGTCTCCATGTGTAGTGGCAGGGCCGTGCAGCAGGCTAGTCTCAATGCTGTGCTGCTGATGAGTCTCTCCTTAATGAGCTTCAACTGAAAAAGGGAGAAAAGACACAGACACATGTCCAAGCACCCAGAACCCAGAATATTATGCAGAGTTATGCAAAGGATTTGCTAACACAGATGCACACGCAAGCACAACAACACACAGAAAATTGTAGCAGAGTATTGCAGAGTGCACAGCTCCAGACACATGGGTACTGCAGTGATTCTAGCCCTAGGTGCATTTGGACAGAGCGAGGGGTCACATGATTAAGAGTCAACTGATGGGGGGGGGGGGGGGGGGGGGGTCATTCCATGTCATTTCAGCAAGTCATGACACCCACCATCTCAGATTGCTCTGAAATCATTTCTGTAGTTAGAACACTGATAATATTAGCATTCCTGAAACATTATTTTATTGAAATATAATTGGATGTCTGTGAAATTAAGTTAATTTGTTGCTTCCAAAATTGGCCATTTTAATTTAGAGGACAGGACTCATATAATATTCAATAAATATAGTACCTAACATCGGGATTTTCCAAAGGTTGCTGTCGACACATATCCAACTGGAATTTGTGGTCTGCTTATTTTATCATTTACATTTAGGATACCATTTACACCACAGGCCTCTCAGAGAGAGTCCAGAGAGAGAGAGCCCAGAGAGAGAGAGCGAGAGAGCCCAGAGAGAGAACGCGCGAGCTCAGAGAGAGAGCGCAAGCGAGATGAGAGAGAGAGCGAGTGAGCTCAGAGATAGAGAGCGAGCTCGGAGAGAGGGAGAGCGAGCTGAGAGAGAGTGAGAGCGACGAGCTGAGAGAGAGAGAGCGAGCTCAGAGAGAGAGAGAGAGCGAGCGAGGTGAGAAAGAGTGAGCGAGCTCAGAGAGAGAGAGCGAGCGAGCTCAGAGAGAGTGAGCGAGCTCAGAGAGTGAGCGAGCTGAGAGAGAGAGCGAGCGAGCTCAGAGAGAGGGAGCAAGCGAGTGAGCTCAGAGAAAGAGCGCAAGCGAGCTGAGAGAGAGCGAGCTAGCTCAGAGAGAGAGAGAGCGAGCTCAGAGAGAGAGAGCGAGCTCAGAGAGAGAGAAAGAGCTCAGAGAGAGAGTGAGCTCAGAGAGAGAGTGAGCTCAGAGAGAGAGAGCGAGCTCAGAGAGAGAGAGCGAGCTCAGAGAGAGAGAGCGAGCGAGCAAGCTCAGGGAGAGTGAGCGAGCTCAGAGAGAGAGCAAGCGAGCGAGCTCAGAGAAAGAGAGCGAGCGAGCAAGCTGAGAGAGCGAGCGAGCTCAGAGAGAGAGAGCGAGAAGTGAGAGAGAGCGGCGAGAAGTGAGAGAGAGAGCGAGCTCAGAGAGAGAGAGAGCTCAGAGAGAGAGAGAGCGAGCTGAGAGAGAGAGCGAGCGAGCGAGTTCAGAGAGAGTGAGCGAGCTCAGAGAGAGTGAGCGAGCTGAGAGAGAGAGCGAGCTGAGAGAGAGAGCGAGCGAGCGAGCTCAGAGAGGGAGCAAGCGAGTGAGCTCAGAGAAAGAGAGCGCGAGTGAGCTGACAGAGAGCGAGCTAGCTCAGAGAGAGAGAGAGAGCTCAGAGAGAGAGAGCGAGCTCAGAGAGAGAGAGCGAGCGAGCAAGCTCAGGGAGAGTGAGCGAGCTCAGAGAGAGAGAGCAAGCGAGCGAGCTCAGAGAAAGAGAGCGAGCGAGCGAGCTCAGAGAGAGAGCGAGCAAGAAGTGAGAGAGCGAGCGAGAAGTGAGAGAGAGAGAGAGCTCAGAGAGAGAGAGAGCTCAGAGAGAGAGTGAGCTCAGAGAGAGAGCGAGCTCAGAGAGAGAGAGAGAGAGTGAGCTGAAGAGAGAGAGCGAGCGATCTCAGAGAGAGAAAGAGAGCGAGCGAGCAAGCTGAGAGAGCGAGCGAGCTCAGAGAGAGAGCGAGCGAGAAGTGAGAGAGAGAGCGAGCTCAGAGAGAGAGAGAGAGCTCAGAGAGGGAGCGATCGAGCCCAATAAATCATCTTTATTGGGTCTGGGGGCCCACCAAAAAATAAATACTCATACAAAACCACAGTTACACAGTTAAAAACACAACTCAAATTCCTCCTCCACAGTAACTAAACACAACAGCCTCTGCATACCCCATATACTCATAAACAGATCAATATTGTTGACAAGTTTATAATAGGCAAACTCAACCCTCAGTCTCGCTGCCAACATTATCTCCAGCATTCCCACCACATCCACAGACCCCTGTCCCCGAATAGTTTTGGGTCTTCCGTATCGCTAATTTTTCTGCCCCTAACACAAAATTAAGCAACGCAACTACACCCTTTTAACTAACTTTGGCCCAAATATATGCAGTTGGGAAGAGAAAACCTCTCCCAACGCTGAGAACCAATTAGTGATCAGGTCAATCATCCCGACCAACCTGGGACACAGTAAAAACAGATGTGCCAGAGATTCAGAGTCGGCACAGAATGGACACCCCTCCCCAACAGTAGGGTCCAGGTGTACCAGACACAGAATGGACACCCCTCCCCAACAGTAGGGTCCAGGTGTACCAGACACAGAATGGACACCCCTCCCCAACAGTAGGGCCCAGGTGTACCAGACACAGAATGGACACCCCCCCCAACAGTAGGGTCCAGGTGTACCAGACACAGAATGGACACCCCTCCCCAGCAGTAGTGTCCAGGTGTACCAGACACAGAATGGACACCCCTCCCCAACAGTAGGGTCCAGGTGTACCAGATGGATGTTGGTGGCTATAGCTCCATGTATTATCCTCCATTGGAGGTCAGCTGTCCTCTTATCAATAGGCAGTTTGTATAATGATCACCAACAGCCTTTTGGAGAGGCACCTGGACCAAGCACACCCACCCACCTCGTCGATTTTACCCCTTCCAGGGAAGAGGTATGGGACACCTTTACACATATTCTGTACATGGCCTTCTTTCCCACCTCCTTGAACTCCCCCAGCTCTGGGGTATTGAAGGAAAGCAGCATCCCCACATCCTCCTCGAATGCCCTCATAGCAGCACTTAACAATCAGTGCAGGAAACACATAATCCAGACCCTCCTTCCACCGATCAGAATTGGAAGTGTCAGTCACATACTGCAGATGAAGCACTGGCAAGGAGTTGCAGACCTCAGCGACGACCTTCCTCAGTAGGCGAGATGATCGGATCCCCGCTCTTTCTCCCAGCTCCTCCAACGATCTGCTCCTGCTCCGCATCAGATGACCCAGCTTGGTACACCCCAAGCATAACAGGCATGAACGTAGGCTAGCTGAAACCAGAACACGGGACTAGATGGCAGTTGTGAAAAAGAGGCTCTTCAAAAAGCCACATCCCTGGTGGCGTGCAGGCTTTATGGGACTTGACAAGGACTCTCCAAGCCTGCATAACAGACTCATAAAATGGAGTCAGGCCAGTCAAATCACCCCCCTCCAGCTTTAAGAGGAAAAGGTGCTTGTCTAAGCCCAAACAGCCCGCTCTCCTCATCAGTGCGTAGGCTGTTTCGACCCAGCTAGAACCGTCTCTGTACAACAGTCTCTGGGCTGCTTGAAGCCGGAAAGCCATGATTCTAGAGAAAATGTCCACCAGGCCTTGCCCACCCTCATGCAATGGCAGGTACAGGGCTGCAGCTTTAATCCAGTGTTGTCCAGACCAGAAGAAATTGACAAGGGTCCTCTGAAGCTCTTGTATCAGACCCGTTGGTGGCTGCAAAATCAGATCAAATTAGTCAGAGTCTAGAAAAACCCTCAAAGTCTTCATCTCATCTCTGCCCCACTGAAGCCCCCCTGGTAACCGTGGAACGGACCCCATCTGAAGCTGACCTGGTAACCGTGGAGCGGACCCCGTCTGAAGCCCCCCTGGTAACCGTGGAGCGGACCCAGTCTGAAGCCCCCCTGGTAACCGTGGAACGGACCCCGTCTGAAGCCCCCCTGGTAACCGTGGAGCGGACCCCGTCTGAAGCCCCCCTGGTAACCGTGGAGCGGACCCCGTCTGAAGCCCCCCTGGTAACCGTGGAACGGACCCCGTCTGAAGCCTCCCTGGTAACCGTGGAACGGACCCCATCTGAAGCCCCCCTGGTAACCGTGGAGCGGACCCCGTCTGAAGCCCCCCTGGTAACCGTGGAACGGACCCCGTCTGAAGCCCCCCTGGTAACTGTGGAACGGACCCTGTCTGAAGCCCCCCTGGTAACCTGAAGCTGACCTACCCACAGAGCTTCACTCTTTCCCCAATTGACTAGCTGAGGAGGCCCCCTCATACACCTTTAGAGAGTGTTTGAGAGAACCTTAACATCTTCACCCCCTGTAATAAAAACTGTTACGTCATCTGCATACTCAGACAGTGCTATCGTGGGACCCTTCATTACACCTGGCACAGAGAAACCAGTAAGACTCGCTCTTAAAAAACAAAGCATTGGTTCAATCGCCAGACTATATAACTGCCCTGAAATTGGGCATCCCTGCCTGATGCCCCTTTGGACAGGGGAGGGGCAACTCAAACCACCCCACACCTTCACCATACACGAGGCCACAGCATACAGTAAATTCATCCAAGACAGAAAAACATCCCCAAACCCAAAGGCTTTCATTGTTTTAAACAAGTACTGGTGGTCCACACGATCAAAAGCCTTCTCCTGATCCAAAGAAAGTAAACCCACATTTACATCAGACAGTTTACAAATGTCTAAAACATCTCTTATCAGAAACAAGTTGTCAACAATAGAGTGGTCAGGTACACAGTAGGACTGGTCCTTGTGGACCAACAATCCCAGATACTCTTTTAACCTGTTTGAGAGACATTTAGAAACAATTTTGTATTCAGCGCACAGCAAAGCAACAGGTCTCCAATTTTTTTATGAGACAAATCCCCCTTTTTTGGCAACATTGAGCGAGCACGTTGACAGGATACAGGAAGAGACCCACACCACTTCACACACCACTTCAGAAAAATCCTCCCCAATAGACCCCCAAAAGTGCTTATAAAACTCAGATGGTAAACCATCGATGCCAGGGACTCGGCCTGTTGAGAGCTGCATAACTGCTGTGGACAGCTCTTGTAGTGTAATGTCAGAGTCCAATGCGACTCTCTGAGGTCCCAATTGAGGAAGACCGTGTAACAACTGTTCAGTACACAGAGAGTCACAATCCTCCGCCTTATAGAGGGACGAGTAGAAATCCACAGCATGTTGACGCATTTCACTGTCATCCGTGGTCACCTTCCCATCAGGGAGACGAAGGCAGACCATCTGTTTACGTTGCAATGTCGACTGTCCTAGGTTTAATTTAAAAAAGCGCTAGGAGCATCCATATCCTTCAGGGAAGCGAAACAAGACCTAATCAAGGCACCCTTCACTCTTTCAAGCAGAAACGACCTCAGTTCATGTCCTGTAAGTTCATGACTAGTCCAGGGTCGTTATGAGTGAGCAGCTTCAATTCAATAGACTTGATGTCCTGTTCAAGGGCCTTGATAGTTTCTTTAACTTCAATATGAGACAGGGCAGTATACTGTTGACAAAATAATCGTATTTCAGGTAGTGCAGGCGAGCGAGAAGTGAGAGAGAGCAAGCGAGCTGAGAGAGAGAGAGCGAGAGGGAGCGAGCGAGCTCAGAGAGAGAGCGAGCGAGCCCAGAGAGAGCGAGCTCAGAGAGAGAGCGAGCTCAGAGAGAGAGAGCGAGCGAGCGAGCTCAGAGAGAGAGAGCAAGCGAGCTCAGAGAGAGTGAGAGAGCGAGCACAGAGAGAGCGAGCGAGCTCAGAGAGCGAGCGAGCCAGCTGAGAGAGAGAGAGAGCGAGCGAGCGTGCCCAGAGAGAGCGAGCGAGCTCAGAGAGAGAGAGCGAGAGCGAGCCCAGAGAGAGCGAGAGCGAGCTCAGAGAGAGTGAGCGAGCTCAGAGAGAGTGAGCGAGCTCAGAGAGAGAGAGCGAGCGAGCTCAGAGAGAGAGAGCGAGCGAGCTCAGAGAGAGAGAGCGAGCGAGCTCAGAGAGAGTGAGAGAGCGAGCTCAGAGAGAGCGAGCGAGCGAGCTCAGAGAGAGAGAGCGAGAGGGCTCAGAGAGAGAAAGCGAGCGAGCTCAGAGAGAGAGAGCGAGAGGGCGAGCTCAGAGAGAGCGAGCTGAGCGAGAGCGAGCTGAGCGAGAGAGCGAGCTGAGAGAGCGAGCGAGCCCAGAGAGAGCGAGCGAGCCCAGAGAGAGAGAGCGAGCGAGCTCAGAGAGAGAGAGTGAGCTCAGAGAGAGAGAGCGAGCGAGCTCAGAGAGAGAGCGAGCGAGCTCAGAGAGAGAGAGCGAGCTCAGAGAGAGAGAGCGAGCGGTCAGAGAGAGATGGAGCGATCGAGCTCAGAGAGAGAGAGAGAAAGAGCGACGAGCTCAGAGAGAGAGCGAGCTCCGAGAGTGAGAGAGCGAGCGAGCACAGAGAGAGAGAGAGAGAGAGAGAGAGAGAGAGAGAGAGAGAGAGAGAGAGAGAGAGAGAGAGAGAGAGAGAGAGAGAGAGAGAGAGAGCGGGCGAGCTCAGAGAGAGAGAGAGCGAGCGAGCGAGCTCAGAGAAAGAGAGAGCGGGCGAGCGAGCTCAGAGAGAGAGAGAGCGAGCGAGCGAGCTCAGAGAGAGAGAGAGCGAGCGAGCGAGCTCAGAGAGAGAGAGAGAGAGCGAGCGAGCTCAGAGAGAGAGAGAGCGAGCGAGCTCAGAGAGAGAGAGAGCGAGCGAGATCAGAGAGAGAGAGAGCGAGCGAGCTCAGAGAGAGAGAGAGCGAGCGAGCTCAGAGAGAGAGAGAGCGAGCGAGCTCAGAGAGAGAGAGAGCGAGCGAGCTCAGAGAGAGAGAGAGAGCGAGCGAGCTCAGAGAGAGAGAGAGCGAGTGAGGTCAGAGAGAGAGAGAGAGAGAGCGAGCGAGCTCAGAGAGAGAGAGCGAGCGAGCTCAGAGAGAGAGAGCGAGTGAGGTCAGAGAGAGAGAGCGAGCGAGCTCAGAGAGAGAGAGAGCGAGCGAGCTCAGAGAGAGAGAGCGAGCAAGCTCAGAGAGAGAGAGCGAGCGAGCTCAGAGAGAGAGAGCGAGCGAGCTCAGAGAGAGAGAGAGCGAGCTCAGAGAGAGAGAGAGCGAGCGAGTTCAGAGAGAGAGAGAGCGAGCGAGCTCAGAGAGAGACAAGGAGCGAGCGATCTCAGAGAGAGAGAGAGAGAGCTCAGAGAGAGACAGGGAGCGAGCGATCTGAGAGAGAGAGAGAGAGAGAGAGCGAGAGCGAGAGCGAGCGAGAGAGCCAGCTCAGAGAGAGATCGAGCTCAGAGAGAGATCGAGCTCAGAGAGAGATCGAGCTCAGAGAGAGATCGAGCTCAGAGAGAGAGATCGAGCTCAGAGAGAGAGAGCTCAGAGAGAGCGAGCTCAGAGAGAGAGCGAGAGAGGTCAGAGAGAGAGAGAGAGAGCGAGCGAGGTCAGAGAGAGAGAGCGAGCGAGCTCAGAGAGAGAGAGCGAGCGAGCTCAGAGAGAGAGAGCGAGCGAGCTCAGAGAGAGAGAGCGAGCGAGGTCAGAGAGAGAGAGAGAGCGAGGTCAGAGAGAGAGAGGGAGCTCAGAGAGAGAGAGCTCAGAGAGAGAGAGAGAGCTCAGAGAGAGAGCTCAGAGAGAGAGAGGGAGCTCAGAGAGAGAGAGGGAGCGAGCTCAGAGAGAGAGAGCTCAGAGAGAGAGAGAGAGCTCAGAGAGAGAGAGAGAGCTCAGAGAGAGAGAGCTCAGAGAGAGAGAGAGAGCTCAGAGAGAGAGAGAGAGCTCAGAGAGAGAGAGCTCAGAGAGAGAGAGAGAGCTCAGAGAGAGAGAGAGAGCTCAGAGAGAGAGAGCTCAGAGAGAGAGAGAGCTCAGAGAGCGAGAGAGAGCTCAGAGAGAGAGAGCGAGCTCAGAGAGAGAGAGAGAGCTCAGAGAGAGAGAGGGAGCGAGCTCAGAGAGCGAGAGAGAGCTCAGAGAGAGCGAGCTCAGAGAGAGAGAGAGCTCAGAGAGAGAGAGAGCTCAGAGAGAGACGCTGACTAGGTCGCCAGGTGTTTCCTCCGACACTAACCCTAATTATAACACTAAAATAAGCTTTTTACAATTGAGAACTGGCATAATGTCCTCACTTCTCTGAATTTTAGTTGGTTTAGTATTCTTGTGAGGACTTCTGGTACTCACAAGTATAGTAAAATGTGTACACACGCACACACACAAAGACAGAGCAGCTTACTTACGCCCAGTTAAACTTAGATTCACACACAACAGGTAGGAGGGGAAACACACCAGACGAAAATGTTTTAACGCAGTCAGTGGATTAAACATTACGTAAGCATATTTGAGCACAAAATCACTTGTCTCCTGTAAATCAGCCCTAATCCTGGGAGATGAAACACTGTGGTGATTAGTTCTCTCCTGGGTCCACTTTGCTTGGACGAACAATCACTCAGAGATAAGTGAAGTGCACAGAGTGAAAGATGAAACTCCTCTGCAATGACATCAGATAGAGCCCCCCCCCCAAAAAAAATGCTTACAGAAAGGCTGGTTTGCAGTTTATCGGTGAACAGAGGAGAAATTTGAGCGATAAGTCAGATAGAGAGCTGGAGGTAGAGGGGGATGAGAAAAGCAGAGATCAGAGGGTGGAGGGTCGGGTGGATGATAGAATCTGAGAAAATTGACAAAATAAATCAATGGAGCACCATAACTTCTTCCTCACATCCTATTTTCCGAAGACTCATACCACCGTTTTATGACAGTCCCCTATCAAATGAAACAAATTACGTCCAATTATTACTGCATGGTCACACTATCTGGGATTAAGCCCGGGTTTCCCGCTCACTCACGGCTGACTGTGGACACACACACACACACACAATCCCTATTGACTGCTGTCTGATGAGCCACTTGCGTCGCTAGGCTCAAGACAAACTTGGACTAAATGATTTTTTTATTCGGAGGGTTACTCCAGGCCGTTCAGAATCCAGAGGCTGAATACAATTGTGGCAGTCATCAGGAAAACCTGAACAAGAAATGTTTACAACAAAATACCAGCAGCATTTCCACAGCTGTTATTTCTCAGGATCCGTGTCAAAGTAACAGGCTCCTCAAAAGGAAAGGGCTGTCAGAGGTTGTTACTGTGACACATCACAGCCTGCTGCTTCACCGTCAACCGGGAGCGATAAAACCTCAAGTGTGCTTCACTTCCCATGATGCATAACTGACTGGGGGCTCTATTTTAGAACATAATGGGGGAGGAATTTTAAAGGAACAGACCGTTCAGGTTTCATCACTGACATGGGAAAGGTGTCTTATGTTGACAGGTCTTTGGGCTTATAGTGACTGATCAGTTGACATGGAGAAAGACAACTTCCATGCTGTCTGTCTGTCCTGACACACACACCAACAAATGGTCATGAGTCAGTCAGGCCAGCAACTTGGCCTAGCAGTCACCCCAAGCAACCACCTCACACCTGTTGAACAAACCCACCAGGCACATCTTAATAACCTAGCCCCCCTTTTGACACTGATCTTTGTTGTCTGATGAATCAAAACAGAAAGGACCACTTCAATTTCACCCACCATTTACTATCACTAACCAAGTCTCCATCCAACCATTCCATGCGGATGAATTACTTGACGCATGAAAAAAGGCACAACCTTTTTTTTAGGAAAAAGGAAATGCGGAAACAATTTTATAAATGTCAACAGAGAATTTGTTCGTTCGACATGGTGGGATATTTTTGTGTCTGTAAAATGAATCATGCGAGAAACGGCCGTGGAAACGCCTTTATGCTCAAATATTGATATAACTGTCATATCAAAGTAAACTTGGAGTCACGCGGTGATATATTGTGTTGTCCTCCCACTATGACCCGGGAAACCAGGCAGTTTATTAGGCAACAGATTACACCAATTGTGATGAACTTCGTAGCGGGGTGAAAGTGCACGGTGATGGGTTTGATGCTGCTTTCCGATAAATATTGGGGGTCTTATTCTAGTGACATGACGATTGATGCTTGGCTGCTGTTTGACAAATAAAAATAATCTCGTTTTTATCCATAATCTCATGTAGGTAGCCTACTCGCACTGTATCTGTGAGCTGTTGGTTAGAGCGCACGTGCTATATAACGCAACAGTTGTGACAAAACCATCAGTAGAGTTGACAATGTGATGGAAACCCATTTAACTTTGTTTTATTTTTATTCGGCACATGGGAAGTTAATTTCAAAAGTTATTTTTTTATGTGCACTACGTCATCACGCAAAGTCTTTAATCCGCAAATAACCAGTTTGAAAAAAATCTGTCACCAATTGGATGGAAATTTAGCGATTTACTATTTCCAGTAAGTAATGTGATCACCAATCAGAAAGATGGATAAAAATATATATATATATTTGAGAATTGCAGCAGCGCTGGATTTCCTTGGAGCAGCCAGAGTCATTGTTAGATGAGGCTTGGTCTAATGGAGAGATGCCAGCAGCTGGCCTCATTTAGGCCTTTCTCTCGAGGGGCCTCATCCGCCCCACGCCCCCGCCACATAGAGTAATGGATCTGACTAGGTAGGGGTCACCCTAGTGTTTCACCCTCTGCCTGTGGACCAAGCCTTGACATCTGAACTCTCCCTAGCCCACAGACAACTCCCTCCACTACAATGTGATGAGTGCGTTGCAACGCGACGAGAGCCCTTTTCAAACAGCCACAAAGCTGTTATATTTATAAACATCTGTATCGGCAACATAACCCCTTTAAATAGAGGAAGAGTAAATATTGTATACTATAACATGCAAATCTGAGATGTTTGTTTCATCCGGGGGTTACAGTAAACTACACACCTGCACTGTAGCGACATGGGACACCTAAGTGCAGTGGTCATCATCAGCAAGTCAAGTGTGACATAGGTGGAAGAACGACCTTAGAGGACCAATAAAACATTAAGAATGAAATCATCATACATATTAAATACAGGTTTTGAATTGTGTGATATTAAATGTGTTCAATGCATTTCATGTCTTTTTTTAAGGCACAAGTCAGTTAGTGCGTAAGCCCTGCGTAATAAACCGTCATAGCCCTATGCAAATGTCAACATCAACGAAAAAAACGGATGTTTGAATTTAATGTGACATCAAATAAATGATATTCATTATCATCGTGAATAATCGCAAAATGTCTAACCAGCAAAAAAAAATCCGCAATGAATTAAAGCCCATTGCACGTAGAATACAACCCTAGCAACATTTCCACGGGTCTTTTTCTGTCAATATGCATGGGAAATTGCTATGATCAAATTGACATTCATGTTGACTGAAAGTACACTGGTCAATTAGCCTCGGTTTAACCATTCAACTTGCGGTTATTGCTCCTGCCCGTTACTGCATTGATTGCAACAACTGAGCAAATGTTTCTTTCTGGAGGCGTGTGGAGGTGTGACACAGTTTGAAATACAAAACAAATGTGTTTTTCAGTAAGCTCTGTAGCAGCCACTGATAATACAATTGCGCACTACATGCCTTGCTATTTTACATTCAATGAGACAAGATCCACATCGACATTACTGCACTGCAATTTGCTGTTTATGCAGAACAGAATAACATTTTTCCTATATTTAAACGACCAAATATCCTAATGAATAACATGCATTTGATCGCATCCGGTTGGAAAGTTTGTTGGACATATAGCCTCTCAAAAAGTTACCTGTGTGAATGTAATATAAAATGTTCGCATCATGTTGCTTCAATGTTTTTAATCAAGACTTAGATCATTACTCACCTCATGATTCAGTCACAGTAGTGTTACAGAACAGGGTCTTCGTCAAGGGCTTCAAATAAGTTATTTAACTGATGACTTATCTAGCAATGGTTTTCAGAAAGTTCGCACTTAAATATGCCACAAAATAATATCAATGGAACGCCGCGGGACGAAAGAGGCTCGTAGTTACATCCAGTATAGTATAAAAAAAAGAAAAATGAAAATGTAAAAAGTATTTATCCTACATGATCGAGTGCATCGCGCCACCGTTTACGAAATTCTAATGAAAGAAAAGACGGGGGGAAAAGTATATGGTTTTCGCTACTGCGAGACTGCAGTTGTCTCATACAGCGACAACGTGCCGCTGGGATCCCCGTCTCTGCTTCAACACTGACGCAAAGCCACAACACTGACGCAAAGCGTTTCTCAACTACGTGGAGACGTACAGAACATACCAGGCCACACCCCCTCGATTTTTTTGATAGCAAGTACCCCTTGCAAAAAAAAGGGAATAACGGGATTTTTGAATGAGACGTTTATGGGGGCTAATAAGCAACCTCAGTGCGCCACTATGTGGATGTTAGTTATTGTCCCCCACGATTAATTCTGGAGGGGACTGTGGGTCTGTCTCCGTTCGTTCCAGCCCATGCTGCATTCAAAACAACTGGCCACTGGCAAAAACGACGGGGATTTTTTTTTTGAAAGGTCTTCGACCTCGGAATTCTAAATCGGAAACTCGGGCATCTTTTCCTCAAACTTCAACTTTCCGACCTGAAAATCAATGACGTCATAATTTGACTAAGTTTTTTTTCTCCGAGTTACTAGTTGTCTTGAAAGCACCATGATATCTGGCATTTACAAAATTACACTGGAAGCTATCGTAATTGAGTGACATTTGTTAGTCACTATCGATATCTCAATTGCCCCAAGTTTTTGCTTTGTTATTTCAGATATAGTATTAATTATAAGCTACATGAAAACAAAACAGTTTATTGTGGAATTTTTTGTAAATCCTGGAAGGCAGGTTAGCGTTTTTTTCGTAATGTAACTTGTTTTTGAGGCAGCTCTGCAAAGCGGCAGCCACAAAGTCAATAAAACTGATTTGAAACCTAACCCTAACCACAACCTTAAGCACGCTCCATAAGTCCAAAAACCACATTTTTGTTTTCAAGAATTTTTACAATATAGCCCATCTAGCAGAAATTGCTCAGTTCTGCCTCCAGAACAAGACTCATTCTAATAAACATCAACCTGCTCTGGAAGAGAGAAGACACATCTATCTCAGAGACTGAAAATACTTACTGGCCTAGAGATTCAGTGGGCTATTTGAGTTCTCATTCAAGTTCAATTTCACCTGGTCTGGGGAGCAAGAGTAGTAGCCTATTGAATTATAGATTTGCTATTTACACTGTGATAACTATCTAAACCATTTAAAGTGTGTTAAATGAGGCCTCCTGAGTGGCGCAGTGGTCTAAGGCACTGCATCGCAGTGCTGCGGTGTCACTACAGCCTGGGGTTTGATCCCTGTCCTGTCCACACCACCCTCTGTAGGGCAGTGCTATTGCCATACCAGGCAGTGATGCAGTGAGTCAAAATGTTCTCAATGGTACAGCTGTAGAAGTTTTGGAGGATTTGAGAGCACACTTGTTCGGACCATTTTAAGTCTTTAATGATTTGGACACAGAGGAACTTGAAGTTCTCGACCTGCTCCACTGCTGCCCGTCAATGTGGATGGGGGTGTGCTCGCCTCCCTGTTTCCTGTAGTCCACGATCAACTCCTTGGTCTTACTGACATTGAGAGAGAGGTTGTTGACTCCTTGCTGTCCCCAGTCCACCTGGCCGTGCTGCTGCTCCAGTTTCAACTGTTCTGCCTTATTATTATTGGACCAGGCTGGTCATTTATGAACATTTGAACATCTTGGCCATGTTCTGTTATAATCTCCACCCGGCACAGCCAGAAGAGGACTGGCCACCCCACATAGCCTGGTTCCTCTCTAGGTTTCTTCCTAGGTTTCGGCCTTTCTAGGGAGTTTTTCCTAGCCACCGTGCTTCTACACCTGCATTGCTTGCTGTTTGGGGTTTTAGGCTGGGTTTCTGTACAGCACTTTGAGATATCAGCTGATGTACGAAGGGCTATATAAATACATTTGATTTGATTTGATTTGTTGTTCTGGCACCACACTGCCAGGTCACTGACCTCCTCCCTGTAGGCTGACTCATCGTCGCTGGTCATCAGTAAACTTGACGATGGTATTGGAGTCGTACGTGGTTGAACAGGGAGTGCAGGAGGGGACTAAGCACACACCCCTGTGGGGCCCCTGTGTTGAGGGTCAGCGTGGCGGAGGCGATGTTGCCTACCCTCCCCACCTAGGGTCAGCCCGTCAGGAAGTCCAGGATCCAGTGTGCAAAGCTGTCATCAAGGCAAAGGGTGGCTACTTTAAAGAATCTCAAATATTAAATAGATTTTGATTTGTTTAACACTTTTTGGGTTACTACATGATTCCATATGTGTTATTTCATAGTTTTGATGGCTTCACTATTACTAAAATAGTAAAAATAAAGAAACCCTTGAATGAGTAGGTGTGTCCAAACTTTTGACTGGTACTGTATATTTAATCAATAATCAAATAGGTCTATGGACTGCTTTTGCTTGTCAAATCTCTTTGGTTTGTTGTCAAACAGGCCACTTTTCAATGAAAAGTGAAATTTAGTTGAATTTCTTATACTGTTGAGAATAATATATTTTTTGTCAAGAAGAATGAAATCTAATTTGATTCATTTCTGTTATGTTCACTTTCTAATGAAAGCGTCCTTCTTGCGCTCTTGAAAAATCATAACTATTTCTGCCATCTACTGGCTGATGCGTGAAGGCCTCCGTGAGTGTATAGCCATGAGTGTAAAGCAGCAAAGACTGGGCTTCTCTCTGGAGGAGTATCATGTCTCGTAGCTAAGTAGAATATTTTCTAGAATTACGACATACCTTGAACTCCACAGCATTGTGCTCTGTGATTGGTCTTCAGAAGGCTCGTCCAATCGCAGACGTTTATATACATCGGTTCTTTTCTACCTGGTAGTTCGCTGATGTGGTTTTTAAGAAGTTGGTAAACCTAACCTAACCTAAGGCCGTCTTCAACAGTTTTTCTTTTGGAATTGACTTCTTATGCACAAGGATTATGCCTTATTATCAAACATGGGAAGAGTTCGCCCGTGCAGCAGAAAAACTATATCTGACAGCGCCAATGAAGGTAACCATGAAGTTTAAAACTTTATCAGCTACAGGAACTAGCTAACGTTACCTAGCAACATTTATTTAGTAATGGTTATGTCACAGCACAAATAAATGTGTTAGCCCATAATAACCATCACCGCTGGAGGGCCATGCAGTCTCGAGGAGCAGCCAGGATAGCTAACTACTGTTAGCTACTTTGTTAGCGTGCCGTTTTCAAGCAATGCAAGCAGTTTACGAGAAGCCAACTGTTAACGTTAAAAATGCTGGCGAATGTGAATAGGAAGGAAAAAACTATAAATGGCCTAATAGTAAGGTTAGTCAACTGTTGAAGTCTGAGAACTATTAAGATAATCAACCACGTTGTAATACATGTAGCTCTGTTTGTTGCATATTATTTAAATTCAATACAGGTTTAATTAAGGTCTTTTCAGTTGCCTTTGTTGAAACGAGTTAGCTAACGTTTGTAAAATATTTTCTTCTCCCTCCTTTTAATGCAGGTCAGGGTGGTTCTCAAATACAGACACTGTGATGGTAACCTTCGCATCAAAGTCACCGATGATGCAGTGGTATGTTCAAGAGAACACGGTCTGTTCACGTCTGTTTGTATCCTACATTACACTAACCACTAGTCCCTGTAAAGAATCAGAGAGCGGAAGACTTACCTGTATCTAACATGGAGGCTCAATATTTCCGAACAGTCCCATTACAGGTCAGAATGTTGAAATCACTTTCATTTGGACTGTATATACAAAAGCACCCCTTCAAATTAGTAGCTTCAGCTATTTCAGCCACACTTGTTGCTGACAGGTGTATAGAATAGGGCACACGGCCATGCAATCTCCAGAGCCAAACATTGGCAGCAGAATGGCCTTACTGAAGAGCTTGGTTACTTTCAACGTGGTACTGTCATAGGATTCCATCTTTCCAACAAGTCAGTTCTTCATATTTCTGGCCTGCTAGAGCTGCCCCGGTCAACTGTAAGTGCTGTTATTGTGAAGTGGCAACCTCTAGGAGCAACAATGACTTAGCCGCAAAGTGGTAGGCCATACAAGCTCACAGAAAGGGACCGCTGAGTGCTGAAGCACGTAGTGTGTCATTTAAAAAAAAAATGTAAATCACCTGTCCTCCGGTGCAATACTCACTACCGAGTTCCAAACTGCCTCTGGAAGGAAGTCAACACAATAACTGTTAATCGGGAGCTTTATGAAATGTGTTTCCATGGCCGAGCAGCCGCACGCAAGCCTAAGATCACCATGTGCAATGCCAAGTGTCGGCTGGAGTGGTGTAAAGCTTGCAGCTATTGGACTCGGGACCAGTGGAAGCTTGTTCTCTGGAGTATTGAATCACGCTTCACCATCTGGCAGTCCGACGGACAAATCTGAGTTTGGCGGATTCCAGGTAAACGTTAACTGCCCGACTACAGTAGTGCCAACTGTGAAGTGTATTGGAGGAAGAATAATGGTCTGGGGCTGTTTTTAGTTCCAGTGAAGGGAAATCTTAACGCTACAATGAGACGATTCTGTGCTTCCAACTTTTTGGCAACAGTTTGGGGAAGGCCCTTTCCTGTTTAAGCATGACATGCACAAAGCGGGGTCCATACAGAAATGGTTTGTCGATCAGTGTGGAAGAACTTGACTGGCCTGCACAGACTTCTGACCTCAACCCTATCAAACACCTTTGGGGTGAATTGGAACGCTGACTAAGAGCCAGGCATAATCCTAATCACGTTTGGAACCATATTCCTGATTTAACCGCTAGGCTTAATGGGTAATATGACAACACCACTGTGGAGCTCTATTAGGCAAACGAAGCAGTTGCTTAAGACTTTTGAGACATGTTTATTTATTTTTTGTATATAAAATATTTGCCTCATGTCTGTTTCCCTCTACCTAATCCACGACTCATTCTGTTCCATTGCAGTGTTTACAATACAAGACGGACCAGGCCCAGGACGTGAAGAAGATCGAGAAACTGCATGGCAAACTGATGAGGCTTATGGTGTCCAAGGAAAGTGGTGCCATGGAAACGGACTGAACCCCTTAGTTGTGTTAACTCTCCTTTGAGTCTGTACTGTGGTTTGTTAATATTACAAACAATGGAAGAGAACAGAGCTGGAATGACTACATTGGATCGTGAGAAGGAAGGGAGGGGAAATGGGAGGGTTGGTGGAATCAAACATGAAAATGGCGAGCGTAACCTTCGGTGCTCTGAAGAGGTATTTGCTGGAGTTCTTTTAAAGAGCTTGTATTTAATTTCAGTTTTAAGATGGAGAGACGCATGTCTATTTATTTATATGGTTAGATATATTTTTGTTATGCTTTTTTAAAATGTCCATTTCCACAAAGAGAAATGTTCATGACCATGTTGAGGTGACCATGAATGAAGCAGGTCCTTTTGATTGCTAGTTCAGTGAAAGAACAATGCCTCCAATGCCACTTAGTCAACTTTGCATATTATTGCATTACTCAATAAATGTTTATATACCTCAACAGCCAACATCTATCAACTTTCTGAAAGATTGACATTTAATCATACATTAAAATCAATGTCTCCCCATATCGCTGCTGATCAAGCTGCCATAACGGCCCTCCTGAATGTCTTCAGATTTATCTTTATTCATCAAGAATGCCAGATTTTTGGACATTATTTAATCATTTAATAATTTGTCCTCAAACCAGGTCACTAGCTATGTAGGTTTTCATCCAATTGGCAACAGATTTTCATGCAAATATTTGTAAATCTGCATAAAAACAATGTCCAATTTCCCACCATCCATCAAATTCAATCAAATATTTATAAAGCACTTTTTACAGCAGATGTTCAAGTGCTATACAGAAACCCAGCCTAAAACCACAAACAGCAAGTAATGCAGATAAGACTGTGTGTGTGGTGAGAGTGCAATCTGAAAGTATTCAGACCCCTAAAATTGATTAAATAGATTTTTCCCCCTCATCAGTTTACACAATACCCCATAATGACAAAGCAAAAGTAGTTGTTTAAAAAAAAACATTACATTACATAAGTATTCAGACCCTTTACTCAGTACTTTGTAATCACTGCATTAGGTGATTCAACAGTCTTGAGTCTTCTTGGGTGTGACACTACAAGCTTGGCACACCTGTATTTGGGGAGTTTCTCCCATTCTCTGCAGATCCTCTCAAGGTCTGTCCGGTTGGAAGGGGAGTGTCGCTGCACAGCTATTTTCAGGTCTCTACAGAGATGTTCGATTCGGTCCGAGCTCTGGCTGGGCCACTCAAGGACATTCAGAGACTTTTCCTGAAGGGACTCCTGCGTTGTCTTGGCTGTGTGCTTAGTGTCGATGTCCTGTTGGAAGGTGAACCTTCGACCCAGTCGGAAGTCCTGAGCGGGTTTTCATCAAGGATATCTGAACTTTGCTCTGTTTATCTTTGTCTCGATCCTGACTTGTCTCCCAGTCCCTGCCTCTGAAAAACATGATGCTTCCTCCAGATGTGACGCTTGGCATTCAGGCCTCCAGAGAATCTTGTTTCTCGTGGTCTGAGAGTCTTTAGGTGCCTTTTGGCAAACTCAAAGTGTTCTGTCGTGCCTTTCACTGAGGAGTGGCTTCGGTCTGGCCACTCTACCATAAAGGCCTGATTGGTGGAGTGCTGCGGAGATGGTTGAGGAACTCTGGAGCTCTGTCAGAGTGACCATGTTGGTCACCTCCCTGACCAAGGCGCTTCTCCCCCATTTGCTCAGTTTGGCCAGACGGCCAGCTCAAGGAAGAGTCTTGGTGGTTCCAAACTTCTTCCATTTAAGAACGAAGGAGGCTCCTGTGTTCTTTGGGACCTTTAATGCTGCATACATTTTTGGTACCCTTCCCCAAATCTGTTCCTTGACACAATCCTGTCTCGGAGCTCTACGGACAATTCCTTCGACCTCATGGCTTGGTCTTTGCTCTGACATGCCCTGTCAACTGTGGGACCTTATATAGAAAACTGTGTGTCTTTCCAAATCATGTCCAATCAATTGAATTTACCACAGGTGGACTCCAATCAAGTTGTAGAAACATTTCAAGGATTATCAATGGAAACAGGATGCACCTAAGCTACATTGAGTCTCATAGCAAAAGGTCTGAATACTTATAAGGTATGTTTTTTTTATATACATTTGTAAACATGTCTAAACCTGTTTTTGCTTTGTCATTATGGGGGATTGTGTGTAGATTGCTGAGGATTTTTATTTATGTAATCAATTTTAGAATAAGGCTGTAACGTAAATGTATAGTAGAGTCAAGGGGTCTGAATACTTTCTGAAGGCACTGTAGTGCACAAATACATTTTGTGGTTAAGTTCCCATGTACCGATTAAAAAAAAAAAACACAAAAAAAAAATGTATTTATTTTTTAAACATGTTAAATGGGTTTCCATCGCTTTTTTGGCTGTACCGATGGTTCTCTCACAATTTGTTGTTTTGCGTTATATGGCCATCAGCACGCAGATACATAGCCTACATGATGAGATTATTATGGATTATTTTATTTGTCAAACGGCAGCCAAGCATCGATGATCATGTCACCAGAATAAAACCTTCACAATTTTTTGGAAAGGAGCATCAAGCTCATCACCTTGCCCTTTCACCACGCTGTGAAGTTCACAATTGATTTAATCTGTAGCTTTCCTGATGAGTCGTAGTGGGAGGACCACACATGTCATTGCTTGACTCCCAAGTTTACTTCGATATGATGATGGTTATATCAATATTTGCGCATAAAAGCGTTTCCATCGACTGTTCTCGCATGATTGATTTAACTAACACAAATAGATCCCACCTTGTGTAGCATGTTTTTTTGGGGACATTTCAAGATTTAATGTCACATCCACAAGTACAGTGAAATGCCTTTCTTGCAAACTCTAACCCCAACAATGCAGTAATCAATAACAATATAATATTAAAAATAAGGCAGAACAAAAACACAAGCGATATAAATAAGAAATAGGAACACGATAAAGTACGCAAACATACTATATACAGGGTCAGTTCCAGTACCATACGTACAATGTGCAGGGGGGGGTACTGGATCTATAGTTCTATCAGATCATTTCCTATTATTCTGTACTTAAATCCAAGACACTCCATTTAGTATGATATGTTACATTTCGAATAGTATGTATTCATTTGTGGATGTCCACCGCGCATTTCGTATGATGTTGCGAATTTGCAAAATGTATATATTACGAATTTGAACTAGGTAGCTAATGTTAGTTAGGCTAGGGGTTCAGGTTAAAGCTAGGCTTAAGTTTAGGAGTTAGGCTAAGGGTTAGCTAAAAGGGTTAAGGTAAGGTGAAGGGTTAGCTAACATGCTAAGTAGCATGTAGTAAGTAGTAAGTGGTTGAAAGTCGCTAATTAGCGAAAATGCTAAAGTCGTCTGTAGATGTTAGCTAGCATGCTATCATCAAGTAGTTGCAAAGTAGCTAAAAATTAGTAAGTAGTTGAAAAGTTGCAGAAATTCTAAACTTGTCTGTGATGAGATTCAAACTTGTAACCTTTCGGTTGATAGACGTTCGCATTATACGCCCTGTATCCATCCCGACCAACCACCCTTTTTGCATTAAGTAACCACCTGTCTTACGTAACCATACCAAACATAACATATCATACCAATTTGAGTGTCCCGGATTTACTCTTACTATGTTACGTCTAGTCTGAGACCAGGCTGCAGAGCTATATATATGTATAAGGTAAGGGGTAAGGTGACTAGGCAGGATTTTAGATCAACAGAATAGCAGCAGCTTATATGATGATTGTGTGTGTGTAGAGTCGGTATACATTTTTATAACGTTCATAATAGAAATAGTCTATGTAGAACAAACATGCTTCTGACATGGAGAATACGGAATCACGTCAGCTCTATTCGTGGAATTTCTATCTGCAAAGTTCGAGAATGTTTGACAACTGAACGTGACCAAAATTTGCACTGGTTTGAGTCCAGTAGACAAGAACTACATTTCCCACGAACCACTGGTCTCTTTCGACACTGTAAACTGGCGGACGGGAGAATTGACACGGCATCTTGTGGAACAGCAACAAGTAAGATTAACTCTTGCTTTTAATAATACCTGAAAGAATAGCGCTAAAAGTATTCTTGGTCGATATGTCTTTCTTATCGATAATGTATTAATCGATCATGTAGGATATTGAGACTAATGAAACACATTTGAAAGGTGTAAAGTTTGGATTGTTGTGACGAAATATCGGTGCGTGCATAGAAATGGAATGCTAGAATTTGACAAAATAATATTAGTAGGCCTATGTCCCCTTAATTAAGTATATTTTGGGGTAATTTGGTAACCATTTTGGAAAGCAGTGCGTACGGTAGCCTACTTGTTTATATTGGTTATTGTAGCATATCCATTGTAGGCCTACCCAACTGTTATCTGAAATATATAAATATGTTAGGAATGATCTGTGAATAGATTCAACATTGAATACGCTTCATACCGTACTTGTAATTCCAGTCATCTCAATGCAATCTTTGTTTTTCAATTGGTTGCCTGTCTAGTCAGATTAGTGCATAACTGGACCTGTTTTTAGGAACAGCTGCAGTATTGGACAACAATCAGGCATAGCATAGCAGAGCAGACAAGTTATGTTGTATTAACTATGCATGCCAAGTTGCCACCATTGTAAATGTGTTGCCCTAGGCATTTTGAAGTATAACCTCAGTCAGCTCTCATCACAGGCCTGTTTTTGCTGGTTGCCATCTGCTTGTTCCAGAAAAAGTTTTTGTCTGGGCCCCCATGGAGGGATCTTCTAGGGCTCACTACTTTCATTTTATAATTTGTCATCAGAAGATTTCTGATTTGCTGTATGGATATATTTATATAACTTTCTGTCAGGTGAAAAACAAGTTGTGTCTATCTATAAAGAGATGCTCACAACGAAATCAGATCTATGTTTCTAAGTTCTCCATGAAAGTTATGGTATCAGAGGCCGGCTAGAGAAAAGCTTTGTCATGCATTTTGACCCCAATGAATTGTTACTATGGGACCTTGTCCACTCCATTCTTTACCTAATCCTTTCAGAACAGAATTCTGTGCAACAACAGTGCTCCAGTACTTTTGTTCTATTTTTCACATTGTCTGCTAACCGCTGGTCAATTGTCATAATTTTTCAGTAGCAATTTGTTTGCATAATGGATAAAGTAGTCAAGTCTGTTGTGCTGGTAACCATACATTTCAGGTGTTGCCGATGTATTTTTCTGTTATAAATGACATGATACACATAGCCTCCAAACAAAAACTATTCATTTACTCACTACTAAGCATTACATATAAGGACAGTGAATGGCATTATGAAAGGCGTGCATTGTAACATGTCTGCTGTCCCCGATTTTGTTTATTCTGTTCACTGGGTAACCCAGAAGGCAGTACAATGTTTACAGAGATTCTGTTAGCCCTGGTGGTGGGAGGAGTGGTCTACTTCCTGGTGCAGAGGAGTAAGAGGCATCAGCTGAAGAGTGAGGATGGCTGGTGGGGGGAGGGGACTCCCATGGCTGGGGAAGAAGATCTCAGCATTCGCCCCTACACAGTCCAAACAGATGACGAGGAGTTGGAGGTGAGGTGGGGGATTATGGGCCTAGAGGGCCGAGCTCTTAGAGAGTTAAGGCTTATGCAACAGTCTTTAGTTTAACCTCATGCTCAATGCTCCACCCAGGACCTGTACAGGCGAATAGACCAGACCCGACCCTTCCCCTCTCTAGAGGACAGCCAGTTCAACTACGGCTTCAACTCCCACTATCTGCAGAAGGTGGTCACCTACTGGAGACGTGACTTTGACTGGAGGAGACAAGTGGAAAAACTGAACAAATTCCCACATTACAAAACCAACATTGAAGGTGAGATGGTGTGTAGAGATGGATCAGTTATGTATAGAACAAGATGAGACTGAACAAGCAGATCTATTGGCTGCCAGTAAATATAACATAACTAACTAACTGTATCAAGCAGACCACCATAGTCCCTGTGCCCAAGGAAGAGAAGGTAACCTGCCTAAATGATTACTGCTCTGTGGCACTCATGTAGCCATGAAGTGCTTTGAAAGGTTGGTCATGACTCACATCAGCAGCATCCTCCCGGACACCCTAGACCCACTCCAATTCACATACCACCCCAACAGATCCACAGATGACTCAATCGCACTCCACACTTCTTTTTCTCACCTTTTTCTCCACACTTCTTTTTCTCAAAAGGAACACCTATTTTAGAATGCTATTCATTGACTACAGCTCAGTGTTCAACACTATAGTATCCACAAAGCACATCACTAAGCTAAGGACCCTGGGACTAAACACCTCCCTCTGCAACTGGATCCTGGACTTCCTGACGGGCCGCCCCCAGGTGGTAAGGGAAGGCAACAACACGTCTGCCACGCTGATCCTTAACACTGGGGCCCCTCAGAGGTGTGTAACTTAGTCTCCTGCTGTACTCCCTGTTCACCCATGACTGCGTGGCCAAACACAACTCCAAAACCATCATTAAGTTTGCTGACGAGACAACATCACCGACAACGATGAGACGGCCTATAGGGAGGAGGTCAGAGAACTTGCAGTGTGGTGCCAGGACAACCACCTCTCCCTCAATGTGAGCAAGTCAAAAGAGCTGATCGTGGACTACAAGAAAAGGAGCACCGAACAGGCCCCCATTAACATCGACGGGGCTGTAGTGGAACGGGTCGAGAGTTTCATGTTCCTTGGTGTCCACATCACCAACAAACTATCATGGTCCAAACACACCAAGACAGTCGTGAAGAGGGTACGAAAAAACCTTTTCCCCCTCAGGAGACAAGATTTTGCATGGGTCCCCAGATCCTCAAACGGTTCTACAGCTGCACCATCGAGAGCATCCTGACCGGTTGCATCACCGCCTGGTATGGCAACTGCTCGGCATCTGACCGTAAGGCGCTACAGAGGGTAGTGCGCACTGGGCCAAGCTTCCTGCCATCCAGGACCTATATACTAGGTGGTGTCAGAGGAAAGCCCATAAAATTGTCAGACTCCAGTCACCCAAGTTATAGACTGTTTTCTCTGCAACCGCACGGCAATCGGTACCAGAGCGCCAAGTCTAGGACCAAAAGGCTCCTCAACAGCTTCTACCCCCAGGCCATAAGACTGCTGAACAATTCATAAAACCGGCGCCGGACAATTTACATTGACCCCCCCCCCCCTCCTCCGTTTTGTACACTGCTGCTACTCGCTGTTTTATTACCTATGCATAGTCACTTCGCCCCCACCTACATGTACAGATTACCTCAACTAGCCTGTACCCCCACACACTGACTCGGTACCTGTGCCCCCTGTATATAGCCTCGTTATTCTTTTTGTGTTAGTCTGCTTGGTAAATATTTTCTTCTTCTTGAACTGCACTGCTTGTAAGTAAGCATTTCACGGTAAAGTCTATACTTGTTGTATTCGGCATGTGACAAATAAAGTTTGATTTGATGATGTCTCAGGCATTGATGTCCACTACGTCCATGTGCGGCCCAAGAACCTCCCTGAGGGCGTGACTGCTGTGCCTCTGCTCATGGTGCACGGCTGGCCAGGCTCTTTCTACGAGTTCTACAGGATGATACCCCTCCTGACTCAACCCTCCAACCCAGACGACATCGTGTTTGAGGTGGTGTGTCCTTCCATCCCTGGGTACGGCTTCTCCGAGGCTCCACATAAGAAAGGTAAGTGGTTAGAGTCCTGTCTGAGGTTAAGGGTCACATATGCCCAGCCTATTGAATCTAACAAAGCATTTCTGCCAGATGAACATTATATTCAGTGACTTTATATTCATTTTCTCAAATGAATGATTCTGTTTATGTTGCAGGTTTTGACTCGGTGTGTGCGGCCCGTGTGTTCCACAAGCTGATGAAGAGACTGGGCTTCCAACAGTTCTATGCTCATGGAGGAGACTGGGGATGGATCGTCACTACCAACATGGCCCAGCTGGAGCCCAAGTAAGACAGACAGACACAGAAATATGGCCAGATCTTATCTTAAGCCATGGGAGACATATCCAATATTATGTTTGCCTCCATATTTATGGGATTTAGAATGCATGATAATGTTTTATGGGTGAATGAATAGGAAGTGAAAAAGCCTCAGTTTGACTCAGATTCAATGTTTGTTGTACTTCATCTCTCCTCTCTGATTTTTTTCGCCCCAGAATAATCAAAGGCTTACATCTCAACTTTGCTCCCCCCTCCAAACCGGGCCTGCCCGTGGTTCTGTCTATAATGCTGGGCCGCAGTTTCCCCAAGCTGTTTGGCTTCAACGAACACGACATTCAGCGCATCTACCCCGTTGTGCAGAACCTAGTGGTGGAGTCTGTCAAGGAGTCAGGATACATGCACATCCAGGCCACCAAGCCTGACACTGTGGGTAAGAGATGGAACCAGTTTAGAAGGGGAAGCGTTCTGGGCTACACACAGCTTTAACTGTTGCTTCTGTATAGACCAGGCCCAGGAATAAGAAACTGTGCTGTATCATGTCTGATCTCTTTCTATTAGGTCGAGCGTTGAATGATTCTCCGGTGGGTCTTGCTGCCTATATCTTGGAGAAGTTCTCCACCTGGACTGACAATGACTTCAGGAACCTGGATGACGGAGGACTTACGAGGTAGAACGTCTTAGACCTGAACCACAGCCGTTGTTGTAGAATAGGATAGTTGGTTAGTATTCAAAAGGCTTCTTCATCAGATTACCATGTCCAGTTTTATGGTCTTTGTTTTTTTGGCACCTCTCTTTCCTTGCAGGAAGTTCAGTCTGGATGACCTGCTGACCAACGTGATGATCTACTGGACATCTGGCTGCATCATCTCCTCTATGCGCTTCTACAAGGAGAACTTCAGCAAGGGTCTTGACCAGCCACACTCAAAGTCAGTGGAATGTTGCTATGGAATATCTGTTTGTGCTGTGTAATATCTATGTTTGTGCTATGTAATAGTCTAACTAGCACGAGGAGCTCCACCTTCAGAACATAAATAACTTTGTCCTGGTAAGTGATGCTATTGAAGTAGAAAGGACAAACTCAATTTATGTTTTGCACGTATTCACTCCCTCTCTACCCAGGATGCCAGTGCACGTGCCCACCGGTTTTGCCTGCTTCCCCAACGAGCTGATGCACACCCCCAAGCTGTGGGTGCAGCAGAAGTACCGCGAGCTGAAGACCTTCACGCCCATGGCCCGAGGAGGACACTTCGCCGCCATGGAGGAGCCAGAACTCATGGCCCAGGACATCCAGAACTTCACCAAGATGCAGGAGAAGATGAAGTGATCGCTCTGCACGTCTGCCTTTCCTGTTTACCAAACGGCACCAGATGCTAGGTCAGCGAGCACTGGTATTACAATAGCAGTGACATGTGAAGTTACTTCCTGATAAACCCATAGAGAGAATCCTCTGCCATAGCTGCCTTTTTACACACATCTGGAAATGATTCTAGCCATGTCACAGATCTGTTTGTGCTGTTTTGGCATGACAACGACCATATGACTGTCCCTCCAGGATTCTGCGATCGCAACTCGATCACCGCACTATTTCTGCTTAAAACAGTAAAATCATTGCAATATTATCGCATAAAACTGACCCATCACCGCAGTACAAAAATAGGGCTTGCAATTTCAACCAATCACCGCACATTTTGCTGCATTATGTGGTTCAATCAAGCCACACGTCAACAAACTTTTCCCCTGATCAGCGCATTTCCATGACAAATTGGACAAAATCATTGCATATTGCCAAGCAAGCAGAATGTCAGAATTGCTCCAGCAAAATCAAGCATTTTTGCCTGCAAATATCACAAAGGATCCCCATGAAATCCTGGAGGAAGGATATGTGACAAGACTACACAAACAGATCTGTGACCAGGCTAATATAGTACAGTAAAGCCTCCCAATGACTACTACCAATGAGATGGGGAAGAAAAGTGTTCCTCAACTTACTCTCTAGTTAGGAAATGATCCATGGACCAATTGAGAAGAGTGAATAGAAGACAATTTCGTGAAGGTTGTTCCTGAATCAATGTTGAGGAGAGCACAGATAGTTATGTTTTGATTACTGGCATAGTCTAGCTCTGAGTGGTTATCAAATGATGGACAAAATATCAGATATGTTTTATTTTTTGCAATAGTTGCCAGAGACTGAAATGTGTGTTTTATTCTGATCACCTGTTCTGTTGTTATTTACAATGTTATAGCATTCCATAAATAGCAGTTTGCATTTATTTCAGAAACTAATCTACAAATTATATTAATAAACATTTAAATTCAATTCTTGTTCTGTCTTTCTGCTAATGTCTATGGAATCACACCTAAGATATGTGGCCTTGGTCCCCATTCAAGGTTTAATACCCAAAAATGGTATGATGATGGTACCAAGTGCAGTACCATCCTCCTAGTTGTCTATTATGGCAGGGAGACCGGAGGTTCCTCCAGCTGCTGCCAGGCCCTGGTGTTTCCCAAGCCCTGTGTCCTGCCCTGGGCCACCCCATTACTCTGAGGCTGCTCCCCTTGGCAGAGCACACCCGGGGGAGGTGTGGGTGGGGGAGATAAGGGCCGCTTGAGATCCCCACAGGACCTCACCAGATAAGGCAAGGGGAGGGAAAGAGAGCCGGAGAAAGAAAGGGATGGTGGGAGAGGGAGGACATAGGACCACGATGCGCAGCGGAGAAGCTGTGACTGGAGATTGTTAGAGGGGCTGGGGAGCTGCGGTCAGAAAGCAGGCGAGCTTTGGGTCTCGGTTGGTTTTCAGTAGGGTGTCTGGGTGGCTGGAGCTGGTTGCTCTTGAGTTAAGTGGACAGTCTGAGGGCACCGCAGCCACGTAGGGATCCTAAGAAGTGGGTGAGTTAAACCTCTACAGAACACAGTAGATGCACACCTCAGGGTTATAGCTGGAAAGTAATTAAGTATTTGGAAGGTCCTCTCAGCTTTTGTTCATGTTAAGTAGCTCTACGAAATGAAATTGTGAATTATTTCTGAATTACTGAACTCCTTTATTGTTGATGTCTGGACAATGTTAAGACGATTTACGTTAGGTATTTGCAGATTCAACTTTACACATCAGATCTTGTGGTCAGTGGTGGGAAAAGTACTCAATTGTCATCCTTGAGTCAAAGTAAAGATCCCTTAATAGAAAATTACTCAAGTAAAAGTCACCCAGTAAAATACTACTTGAGTAAAAGTCTAAAAGTATGTGGTTTTAAATATACTTAAGTATCAAAAGTATAAATCATTTCAAATTCCTTATATTAAGAAAACCAGATGGTTTGACGGATGGCACACTCCAACACTCATTTACAAATGAAGCATTTGTGTTTAGTGAATCTGCCAGATCAGAGGTGGTTGGGTTGACCAGGGATGTTCTCATGTGTGAATTGGATCATTTTCCTGTCAAAATTTAACAAGTACTTGTGGGTGTCAGGGAAAATGTATGGAGTAAAAAGTACATTATTTGCTTTTGGAATGTAGTGAAGTAAAAGTTGGCATAAATATAAATAGTAAAGTACAGATAGCCCCAAAAACATTTAAAGTAGTACTTTAAAGTGTTTTTACTTTACACCACTGCTTGTGGTATGGAAACTGATTTTTATAGCGCTCTCTGGCTCTTTAAATGTTACATTAATTGGTATGTCATTTATTTCTCATTTACCCTGTAAATGTAATGAAACATGTAATGAGGTCTGGGGGTGTGACGGGTGTGCAGCCCAGCAGGGCTATGAAGTCCCAACACTCCCCAGAGAACGCGGCCAGGGAAAGGAGCCGTGTACGTAACCTCCGCCAGGCCTTCCACAGCCTGCAGGCAGCCCTGCCCTCCGTCCCCCGTGACACCAAGCTCTCCAAGCTGGACGTCCTGGTCCTGGCCACCGACTACATCGCCCATCTTACTGAGACCCTGGACCAGGGCGGGGCTCTATCTGAACTCACAGTGCCCCCCAGGGCAGGGGGCTACCTCCACCCAGTCAAGGTTGGTGACATCAAACTACCTGGGTGCTTATCTTTTTCGTTCCTTGGTTATCATAGCTTATAACCTTGATCTGTCCAGATGCTCAGTTAAAATCAGACATGAATTGTAGTGTAACAGCACTGTCCACAGCAGGCATTACTAATTCTTACATTATCTCTGACATTCACAAAGAGTTTTAATTTGGTATGACTTATTACAATCATACAGACTAACTGAAGTTTAACATGTCTCCTGTCCTGACAGAAGTGGCCGATGCGCTCCTTGCTGTACTGTGGGAGTGTGGGAGCACTGCTGTCAGCCAATCAGAAGCCAGCATCAGGGGAGGCGGAAACACATCCACTGACCCCTACCCCAGAGGTCGACATGGACCAATCCGTTTAGGACTAGGAGCGTTGAAAAACAATATATCCAACTGTGATGCTTATGAAACTGCAGCGAATGGCAATGTAATGTATGTGCTGAACACGGAAACACCTAGAACAATGTCAAGATATAAATCAAATACACCAAAATCAAAGGATCGCTTTGATTAGCACATTAAATCACTCATTTATTACAGAAGCATAAGTCACTACTTGAGAAAAGTGTGTGAAATATTTGTTAGGGACAGATCTAAAATTTACTGGGGGAGGGGCTGGTCCAACTCAAGGTGTCAAAAAATAAATGCACCCTCTCCCAAACATAAAACAATATTTTCACATGACCCTCCCATTGTACTGAAAAATAAATTGAACACCCTCCCCTCTCGTAGAATTAACTCTGTTATTAATACGACCACAAATAACCGTTTATTAACGGGGATGTCGACTGTGCCACTTTAGCATGCTTTTGTGGCACAGTCGATGCCATGCAGGACTACGGGCCAGAAGGTTGAGGTAGTGTTTCCTTACACTACGAAGAGATCTGGCTGCAGACAATGATCAGCTAGGGGGAAATCCGATTTTCAACATTTTGATGCCGTAGTTATAATTATATAAAATATATGCTACAAATTTTCCACCAACAGGTTTCTGTGCCAATGCACCACACTACCGATAAACAAAGCATACCGACTTCAATATTAGGGCGGCACACAATTGGCCCACCGTCGTCGGGTTCGGGTTTGGCCATGCTAAGACGTCATTGAAAATAAGAATTTGTTCTAAACCGACTTGCCTAGTTAAATAAAGGTCAAATAAATAAATATCATGGTTTCTGTTTTCAACATAATAAATAGACTAGATAAATATCGACAAACAGAACATTTCCCACCTTACCTTGTAGGCTTATCCAGATTCGATGGCTTGACAATCTCCGAATGTCATTTAACTTTTTGGTGTTTTGTAACAGATGTCTCTTTCCATTCAGCAATTGGCAGCTGCACAGTTTGGATTGATTGAAGGATAAATGTTATTTGTAAATATTTTAAAAGTGACCCGGATTGCACAATAAAGTCAGGGACTTATTTCCATTGTGGTTCCTATTTTATTTTATTTTTTTACATTCAAAGTAATATTCCAGTGATTTATTTTGTGTTTTCAGCTTTAAGATGAATTAAAGTTGATCTCCTGGATTTGTTTAATTTTTAGTGGTATAGTTGTATTGGGGGTTGGAGTGAAAGGATGGACAGATTAACAGAAAGGGAGGATTGTTGTGAGAATATTTGGCAACCATGCATTCAGCTGTGGAGCCCTGAGTACTAGTCCAGATCTGTGCTATTTAAATTTTTAACCCAAATTCTTATTTTCAATGACGGCCTAGGAACAGTGGGTTAACTGCCTGTTCAGGGGCAGAACGACAGATTTGTGGATGAAAATGCAAATCCTTGTCAGATCGGGGATTTGAACTTGCAACCTTTTGGTTATTAGTCCAACACTCTAAACACTAGGCTACCCTGCCGCCCTGATATAATGACTGCTTTAGAGTAAAAATGTATTCAAACAGCAGACAAACATTACTAAATTGATGTAATTAACTTTATGTTATGGCTTTGTTTGAGCTATCAAACATACAGCGAGCTCCAAAAGAATTGGGACAGTGACACGTTGTTGTTTAGGCTCTGTACAACAGCACTTTGGATTTGTTATGGCATTTTCATCCATATCGGGAGATTCGTTTAGAAATTAGAGCACTTTGTCACTTTTATTTTAAATAAGAATAGAATATGTTTGTAAATGCTTCTTCATTAATGTAGATGCTACCATGATTACAGATAATCCTGAATGAATCCTGAATAAATTAGACACAAATATCACACCCCCAAGACATGCTAACCCCTCACCATTACAATAACAGGGGAGGTTAGCATTTTTTGGGGAGGGGTTTGATGTGTCTAACTTTGACTCATTATTCAGGATTCATTCATGATTATCTGTAATCATGGTAGCATCCACATTAATGTAGAAGTGTTTAGAAACATATTCTATTCTTATTCACAATAAAAATGACTCCAAAATTACACAATACATTTACCATTCATTTATTTTGGGCACAAAATAATCTGAAACAACCAAAATGAAAAGCAAATGCCAACAAATTTGTAGTCTCACAAGCTTGATGTAATCATTGCGTGCTATGAAATTGCAAGTGCTTCTACACTTGCATTGCTTGCTGTTTGGGGTTTTAGGCTGGGTTTCTGTACAGAACTTTGTGACATCAGCTGATGTAAGAAGGGCTTTATAAATACATTTGATTGATTGATTGAATATGGGACCAAATACAAAACTTGTTACTACTTTAATACACAAGTGAATTTGTCCCAATACTTTTGGTCCCCTAAAATGGGGGGACTATGTACACAAAGCTGTAATTTCTAAGCAGTTCACCCAATATGGATAAAAAATACCTTCAAATGAAAGCTGACAGTCTGCATTTAAACCTTGTGGTCATTGTATCATTTCAAATCTAAAGTGCTGGAGTTATCGCCCAGAAAATGTACACTACCGTGAAATCATGAGGCAATTTCAACATTTCGTCAGGAGAGACGTGGTAGACACATATTTCATATTCTGATATTGACCAAGAAATACACTTGTGACAAACACAATGCACAATAATTTCAACTCCACTAGCACACAGCTAATGTCTAAACAGACTGTTGCCACGTATTTGTGCTCAGGCAGACAGAAACCGCTTTTGTTGGCTGTAACATGGACGAGACCATAGAAGCATGGTCGTCATTATGTCTCCCCCTTGAGCAACATGGGCTCAGGTCCACAAGAAACGGTACAACGTTCAAGGCTAGCTCTATAAATCTGTTGGGGGGATCTGATAAACCCCCCCCCCCCTTCACTCTCATATTAATGGCTAATTTGGACCTGCCAGAGCTGTGCTACTAAGCCAGGGGTTACGGAGGGAAAGGAGAGGGCAGACATTGTGGTGAAAGAACGTGGGAATGCTAGACAGACAGTACTGCCCAACGTTCCAGCATTCCAACTAAGGTTATTCTGAAGTCGAAATCTCAGTGGATAAAGCCGACTGGCCAGGGAGGATCTGTTGCATTGGGCAATATAATGAATGAGTATAAATTTGAATTCTCATATACTCATTTTTAATGGCAAACCTATACTGCATGCCAGGTCATGGATTCTCTAATTATATTATTTAAATGTACCAAGTGTCCTCAAAGTGAGGGTCATCAACTAACAAACTTGATTTAAAACAGCCCTTTTGGCTTGAACCGCAAACAGATCTTTAGGTGTGAGTGAATGTGGATATTTGTGCCAATAAACCCCTATAACCCTGATCTCCCTTCATGTTAGGAGATAATTGTTTCTGTATCTCCAGCTCATTATATCCAGTACACACTGATTGCTGGGTAAATTTATGAAGCTTTCTGTCCAGTTTCCCCTCGTTGGCCTGGCTTAGCTGGAACTGAGCAAAGGAAGTGGAGAGGGCAGACAAGGAGGAAGAGGAGTAGGGAGTACGGTTAAACTCAACAACTTGGTCCATGAGAAAAATAGAGCGTTTTTAATATACAAGACATGTTGATGGCTTGATCCAGGGAAAGGTCCAAGAGAGGTAACTAAGAGAGGTTCATAATACATACAACATCCCCTTCTGTCTAGCTTCCTTCCTGCTTAAAATGTGTAAAATCCAAGTTTATCTACCAACTCAGTAGCCTTGTGATTTGAGTGTCTGCCCTGAGTTTGGGAGTTCAATCCCCGGCTGACTCATACCAAAGGGACCGGCTGACTCATACCAAAGGGACCTCTGCTTGGCACTCAGCATTAAGGACCTATATTGGGGGTAAGGCCCTGCGATAGACTACTGTCCTGTCCAGGTTGTGTACTTGTACAGCTGACTCAAACCAAAAGGGACCTGGTGCCTCACCTGCTCCTATGAACCGTTCTGGCTCGCACAAGCCAGGGCTCATACAAGGCTACTTACTTCAACTATTGAGGTTTCAGTCAGAGGCAACAATACTTGGCAACAGATAAGAGTTCCCTCTGAGTCTACCACTTGAATTAGCATATCACCAGTAGGAGGGACTGCAGTGGGGCTGAATGAGGGGCCTGGTGTGGTGGCAACAGACGGTTTGCGGTCATTGGCACAAAGCTGGGATAATAGTGTTCCAACATGGGGAAAGAGACGCCACAGGAGTGGCACATGACCCAGTGACCCAGAGTCAGAGTGACCCGCCAGAGAGAGAGAGAGAGGAGCTGAAAGAAGCAGGGAGAATGAAGGCTACAGGATACTGCAATGATAACAGCCCTCCCTCAGGATGGGGAAGGCATAAACACAAGAGGAAGGCCCCCACTCTTTCGCTCAAAATGAATGCTGATTAAACAAACCCTGCAAGGGCTCTATCAAATTGATGTACAAGAAACTTCTTCAAATCATCCAATCAAACATTTTATTTTCAAAAACAGAGCAACGACGGATCTTACCACTTACAATTCATTCACTTAAACATTTCATCTTGATAGGACAAATACATGACAATGTTGTGAAATAATGACCACTAGAGTGGTCAGACACAGAATTAGCCTCTATTGAAGACTCATTTCATGTTCGGTAGTGTCCAAAATAGAAAAAGGTACCACTTTTCCAATAGGGAAGCTCAGTTCTGTTCTCTTTTTGAAAACGTTCACTCCCATTTTGACTTAATGAACAGGACACAGACATTCTGTTTGGTGAACGAATGGAGCTCTACTCCAACCTGTCGCAGGTGCCCCTGTGTAGTGTGCTGGTAGGATGAGCCAATCAACATCCATGAAATCCAACAACATAAAAAAAAAGATTACAATACAGAGATCAAATGAAGGTCCAGGCAAAGCAGTGTAGTTGACCAAACTCCACTGCTTATGGTTTTGTGGAATACATACTAGGAATAATTCATACAAATGGGAGAACAAATATTGACAATAAATAGAGTCAGAATATTTATTATCGTTTGAAATGATCAAGTGCTTCTCTCTCATGGCCAAGTGCGTTCTAAATGTACCCTAAACTAAACACACTTCATAGTAACTTGGTATTGATGCTATGGTTACAGACCACTCAGGATTGGTCATTTAAGAGGCCATGATTTACAGGTTCTCTTTACATGGGTACATTTTGTGTTATTCGATCTTGGAGTTAGTTTCCTGGTGTGATTTGTAGGGGTTTAATATTCAAGCAAACACAATACAACTGTTTTGGCCTTCATATGCACGTGTCGCTCTACAGTTCATATATTTTCTAGGTAGATGTCCGTGCCAACTTAAGAGAAAGATAACAGCAACAGAATTGGTCTTGATGGTGCTCAGAGTGTATTTCAGTATTACTAGAACACAGTGATAAACCCACATTGGGTAAGTTCACATCTGTTCACGTCGGACTAAGTTCACCTGAAAAATGTCCTGGAATGAGGTGGGCTTGACTTAATTTAAAGGGTAGCATTACAGATACACATTTCAAGTAACTTAAAGTATAAAACAGGAATCAATGCTGTCCCATTTGATCAGACAATTAAATAGATTCTCTCTACACGTCAACTTAAATCATCAAAACACCAACGTTGTCAGTCACAAGACATACAGTGCCTTGCGAAAGTATTCGGCCCCCTTAAGTTAAAACTTTGTAGCGCCACCTTTTGCTGCGATTACAGCTGTAAGTCGCTTGGGGTATGTCTCTATCAGTTTTGCACATCGAGAGACTGAATTTTTTCCCCATTCCTCCTTGCAAAACAGCTCGAGCTCAGTGAGGTTGGATGGAGAGCATTTGTGAACAGCAGTTTTCAGTTCTTTCCACAGATTCTCGATTGGATTCAGGTCTGGACTTTGACTTGGCCATTCTAACACCTGGATATGTTTATTTTTGAACCATTCCATTGTAGATTTTGCTTTATGTTTTGGATCATTGTCTTGTTGGAAGACAAATCTCCGTCCCAGTCTCAGGTCTTTTGCAGACTCCATCAGGTTTTCTTCCAGAATGGTCCTGTATTTGGCTCCATCCATCTTCCCATCAATTTTAACCATCTTCCCTGTCCCTACTGAAGAAAAGCAGGCCCAAACCATGATGCTGCCACCACCATGTTTGACAGTGGGGATGGTGTGTTCAGCTGTGTTGCTTTTACGCCAAACATAACGTTTTGCATTGTTGCCAAAAAGTTCAATTTTGGTTTCATCTGACCAGAGCACCTTCTTCCACATGTTTGGTGTCTCCCAGGTGGCTTGTGGCAAACTTTAAACGACACTTTTTATGGATATCTTTAAGAAATGGCTTTCTTCTTGCCACTCTTCCATAAAGGCCAGATTTGTGCAATATATGACTGATTGTTGTCCTATGGACAGAGTCTCCCACCTCAGCTGTAGATCTCTGCAGTTCATCCAGAGTGATCAATGGCCTCTTGGCTGCATCTCTGATCAGTCTTCTCCTTGTATGAGCTGAAAGTTTAGAGGGACGGCCAGGTCTTGGTAGATTTGCAGTGGTCTGATACTCCTTCCATTTCAATATTATCGCTTGCACAGTGCTCCTTGGGATGTTTAAAGCTTGGGAAATCTTTTTGTATCCAAATCCGGCTTTAAACTTCTTCACAACAGTATCTCGGACCTGCCTGGTGTGTTCCTTGTTCTTCATGATGCTCTCTGCGCTTTTAACGGACCTCTGAGACTATCACAGTGCAGGTGCATTTATACGGAGACTTGATTACACACAGGTGGATTGTATTTATCATCATTAGTCATTTAGGTCAACATTGGATCATTCAGAGATCCTCACTGAACTTCTGGAGAGAGTTTGCTGCACTGAAAGTAAAGGGGCTGAATAATTTTGCACACCCAATTTTTCAGTTTTTGATTTGTTGAATAAGTTTGAAATATCCAATAAATGTCGTTCCACTTTATGATTGTGTCCCACTTGTTGTTGATTCTTCACAAAAAAATACAGTTTTATATCTTTATGTTTGAAGCCTGAAATGTGGCAAAAGGTCGCAAAGTTCAAGGGGGCCGAATACTTTCGCAAGGCACTGTAAATATCCTCTGTTAAAGCAGTGGGGGGGGGGGGGGGGGGACACGAGCCAAAAGTCATGTACGTAAAGTTAAGAAACATCCAAGACACACATGGAGAATCATTATAGCTGTGCGATACAGCAGAAGTCTACTTGATCACAATCCTGATTACACACCGATCAGTAGTCAAATTAACAGAACTACATTTAACACAGACTACTGATGAGGCACTTCATGACAACTATGGGATCTACAGTATGGATGGATTGAGAGGACATGGTATTCTACATTCAATAATGTCACTAGCAAACCAACAGTTTGTCTGGTTGTCTCAATGAAAGTAAGTAGAGCAGACTCAATGGCCTTTCTCTCTCTAAAAACATGATCCCAGTAAATGGCAAATGAGGGTGATCCCTTGTGCTCTATAGATCTGTATGCTGCTCTAATCTAAGTACGTATCCATTTACTATAGCAGCTTGAAAGGCAAACGTTAAACAAAGGCCATGTAAAGCAAACAGACGTACGGAGCCTAAGAAACCAAAGCTATCGATTAAGGGCGCTTTCACATATTTCTGTATGATCCGTATCCTCAAGCATTTGGTACCTGATCCGAGCTATAAAACATGTGAAACGCAAATGAGCCCTGGCTCAAACTGATCCTGGACCTGGGTGAGTGGCGGGTCCAAGTTCCAGGACCAGAGTACAAGGTATTGTGACGCAGCAGCGTGAGTCGTGTGAAACTTTTTGCCCGTTGTTAACAAGCTAGCTTCCTAACGGCATGTGGAATGTGTCTCGCAAATCACATTCGGAAACGGTTATTTTCAGATCTTGAGAAAGCAAAACGTATTTTGTAGATTGTCACAATTCAGGAAACCGATCAAGGATACCGAATTTCATATGTGAAAAGGACCTAGAACACGGTCACTATGCCTTAAGTTGTCTACTGGGACATCAAATATTTTGTAATATTCTTAGTCCATCTGACGTACCTGCTTAATCTTCTCTATAAAAATAACATGCAGTGACAGTTACATCTGAAGTACCTCGCTCTTCACTGCCTGGTCGCTACCTGATTTCTCTTCGATAAACAGAAAGACTTGGGTCCATTTTCACAGTCATTGGAACAACTCATTGTGCGCGTGTGCGGCCACAATCCTTCAATCATAATTGGACAAAATCACAGAGTGACACAATCACAGTCCAGGCTTTGGTTTAGTCCAACAATGACGAGACTTCTCCTCAGCTCGGAGCGTGATTGCCACTTGTGTTGCGTTAGTATTTCTCCATCCAGGAATCCACCTTGATTCAGACATTTTGGCTCTTCTCAAAACTCCAGTTTCATAACTAGTGATTTCCAGTTACTTCAGTTCAGGAAAACTGACCAGTGCCATCGTTAATGAGGTACCAATGAATTCAAGATACCCCTGGACCCCCATCCACTAACCGCGTTTTATTACACCATTCTTCAATCTAGCAAAGGACTCTGGCTCTGACTCTCTTAACCACCAGAGATTTGTGGTGTATCAGTTTCTCCAGGAAGTAAGGGTCAGAGGTGAAACTCCCTGTTCCTCCACATTGACCCTGTGGCGCTTGATGGAAGTCATGTCCAGGAAACCTGAGTCTCCATTGCCCTCCGGTCCTATGTGGATCTTCTCCCCTGGGGCAGAGAAAGCTGAGCAGTAGGGGGGCTTGTGAAAGTGCTGGGACTTGGCTGGGGGCTGTGTGTGTGTGTGTTGGGGGGAGGGGGTGTCTACAAGGCCGTCTCCTGCAACGTGTGAGCCAGTCGGCAGGAAGGCTGAGGGGTTGCGGTCTCCTCGTCCTCATCCTTCTCCCGCTCCGTCTCCTCAGTCTTCTCCTCCTCTTTGGGATGGGACACTCCATTGCTCTCCTTCCGAGCCATCTGGTAAGGATGCGTGTCGATAGCTTTGGGCTGAATTACATTTAGAAAGATGAAGAAAAGAAACAGCGAGTGGCTATCACAATAACTGTAAAGGGCATTCACAATTACTACTCTGTAACAATGTTGGTTTTCACTGGTTCATAGGCGGTATCCTCCATCTCGGAGGCCTGCAGCCTACCTTCTGTGGCAGTGGGGTGACACAGCAGAGTATCTCCCTGTAGCATTCAGGCAGGAAGAAGAGCAGGTTGCCCAGGACAGGGTACACCGTCCCTGGGGTCAGGTCCTTCTCCTTCATAGGACCAGTCAGCAGGCTGACTATCAGTCCCACTATCACCACAGTGGTAGAGTTGTGGGCACTGTACCACAAATAGGATAGATTGTACAGGGCCTGCACACCCGTAGGCCTGGAGAGACAAACAGGTACTTAGTCAGATTCCTATCATCATCCCTAAAACAGTTTGAATAGTTTTGGAGGGATACAGTTCAAGTGCTTTATGTTTGATGCTGGTGTTCTGGTTCCAATGCTACCAATTCAACGAGGACAAGAAGTCACTGTACTTTGGTTTGGCGGTGATCAAGGTAATCAGGGTGGTCATGACAGCAGTGGTCATGTTGCTGGGGAGGGGCATAGCGGTGCCGTTGATGATGGGGGGCAGAGTAGTGGGCACCGCCATACGGGACACGAAATGCCCAATGCCAATCCAGAAAGCCATAACCAGGCCTGCCACCAACCCTACTATCGCACCCTGTGGACAGAGAGTTACATAAAAATCAGAACGATCTCTCTAATTCACCACAGATAAGGAAAAAAAAGTCATCACAATCTTACGGTATATTTTACCCTTAATGCCAGCCAACTTGACCCATGTTACCAAGGCAGTATTTGGACTTACAGTGGAGTTAGCCCAGGGGAAGAACATTCCCAGACAGAAGAGACCGAGGAGAGGACCACCCACCATCCCAAAGATACTTAATGCTGCCTGGAGGAGAGAGAGAGAACGAAAAAGAGAGGTTTATCATCTTTTACTCTTATGTAATATGAAGCCCCTGTCAAAGATAGTAGTAGGTGATCCTATGGGGGGGGGGGGGGGGGTAGAGGAGCTGGGTAGAGGAGTAACCATTAACTAAAGCAAAGACAGCAGGGGACATGGCTCAGTCACCTGCAGCACTGAGCCCATGTGAGACGCGGTGTAGGCCATGGCCAGACACACCAGCCCGTAGGCAAACGCTGGGAGGAGAAAAGAGGAAGGGAAAAACAGGTCAGGACCATAGTAGTACAATCCTGATAGTGTACCAGAAAAAATAAATGTATTTAAAATACACACACACACACACACACACTATTTGGACAGAGAAGTCAACATTTGTTTGTGGACTCTATACTCCAGCAATAACTTAAGAAAAAGCTTGATAAAATATGAACACTGCCTGCCACTGTTCATAAACACTGCCAGCGTGTGGCCACTCAGAGAACAGCAGCTCACCCAGGCCTTTGGAGAGCAGTGTGGCTTTGGCCTCCGTCATGGTCGGGCAGTAAGGCTTGATTAGGTCCTCCATGGTTACCGTCGCTAGGGAGTTAAACGCTGATGAGATGGTACTGCAACACAAGAGGGAGGGAAGCTGAATGAGTAATGTCATGGGGCTAAATTGTGTGGTGTAGTGTGTTCATAATGGTATCATAATACAACCTTTACTGGTGTACCACAACACCATGACATTAATGTAGCAGAGAAACAGTTCCCTGGGGTCTGACTAGTACTACAGACCGAGCACATGAGAGCCAGTAGCAGTGGCGCTTAAGTGAAGTACCTGAGAGCGCCGCTGAACAGGCAGGCGACAAACAGCCCTGGTAGGCCAGGCAGGTCCCTGAACACATCCATCACAAAGTACAGCACCATCTGCAGACCGGAAGGAACATTTAGACTGGATCAGCAGAGACAAAATGACATTCATAGGAGAACTTAACCAAACATCTTTACAAAAGCCTTTCTTTGTCTATGATCTGAAGAGAGATTCATTAACTAGGGCTTCAAAATGAATCAGATTCACATCGAAATACTGACATGTGCAATATTCATATCGCACGCAATATTTAGAAAGGTGTAACATCTGGGGTTTTTTCTCCTCCTGCGGCTGCTTTGCGTACACGCCAAGTCCCACACACCCTGTCACTCAAGCAGCGCAGATCCTCAATCTCGCTGTCAGATTCACTATTACGTTTGCATGCGGTTCTGTTACTGCAGGTCAAATGCAGTCAACATATTGTTCCAAACAAGAACGATGCCGCTTTCCACTTTGCTTCTTAATAGAAGACATTATACTTCACTGATTTCAACAGTTCACCCAAGAGTTGATCAATAGCAACAACAAAAAAATAGCAATCTTTGATAAAACAATTATAATAATGCCCATATCGTGCTGCCCTTAACATAACCACAGCCAAACAGTCACATCAGGATGTCAGCACAGTGAGGGACCACTAAGTGTGTTGTTATGGAGGTAGCAAGTCCTACTTGCCTGGTCGTTGGTTTTGACGTAACCCTTATCCAGTGGGCTATCCTCACCGTAGCGAGCAAACATCACCAGGCCCATCAGACAGCCCAGACACAACACCACCTGCTGGCAGGGAAACACCACGTAGCACGACCTGGCGACACACCACAACGTATAATATTACCATTGTGTCTAAGCGATTGTTCATTTTTTTTTTTTTTTTTTTTTTTACATGATGTAATTCATGTGAATCCAGTTCAACCAGGTGTTTAGTGCTGATGCTTACATGACCGCCTCCCTCTCAGTGCGGGAGCTGAGGTACCTCTGGACCTGGGCCTGGTTGACCCCGTACAGCGCCAGCATGAGGAACACCCCGCCCATGCCCAGCGTCCAGAACGTGTGCCTCTCCGTCGGGTCAGGGTTCAGGCTGCATGAGACACAGGTCAAAGAGGAGGAGGGTTACAACACTACACACAGAGCTGTAGCCCACTTTTAAAATACTCTGTAACTGATCTAGGGACAGTTTTAAGTCTCATTAGGTCCACTAAGGAAAAGACTCACTCCAGACTTGCGATGCGGCTGCCGTTGATGGCTTTCCTCCACACCTCTCCCATGCCTCCTGCCTGGTGGGCCCCCACTATGATGACCGCCAGTTGGCCAGCAAACATCACAATGGTCTGGAACACGTCTGTCCAGATGACTGCCTTCAGCCCTCCCTGACACGCAAGACAAGATATACATACTGTGTATCCAGCTGTATATAATAATTGCATTCGGAGTTGTAGGGAGATGGGTGGCTAAATTGAAAACTCACTGACGAAAAAAGAGACACTCACTAATGTTGTGTACAGGGTGCACACCAGTCCCATGGCCAGCACTGCCCCCCAGAGGTCAAATCCAGTCACTGCAGGTGGACAGTATCAACAGCACACACCACCAACATGGATCACATTTACACCACACCCGTCATTCATCGTCTATAACGCCAGAACAGGTACTAAAGCTCTCACCGAACGTACTCAGTGAAACTAGTATTATTCTACCACTTTAGAGGAAATACACGTGACAGATCCCTTTACCTGCATTGAGTGCGAGTGCTGGTGCATAGAGGACCACTCCCATATAGATCACCTGCAGAGACAGTCAAACAACGGTCCAAATTCAGAGGGACGCAAACTGAGTAGGAGCCATAGGTGGTTGATTAAAATACATATCAATTACACATCTAGTGGTGAAACGTCACAGGGAAAAGGGCGAGTACCTACTTGTACAGAATGTCCCTGTTCTGCAGAGCACAGCATGTCCAGGATATTAGTCACGTGGGAACACACCAGGAGCACACACAGACAGACATAACTACCAACAGTCTGGAGGACACAAATACACTCACCATCTGAAAGATAAAGGTCACGGTGCCCATGATGCGAACCGTCTTATTGAAGCGCAGCTCCAAATACTACACAATGAAGAAAAGACCGAAGGTGGGGGAAAGAAAGAGGGAAGGAAAGAGGGATGTTAAAGTCTACCACTGATCATAGAGCCTTAGTCATCTGTGACGGTCGATTTCGAGCGCAATAGAAGTGGAGATTCTAAGGGCCGGGGCACAGTCCTTTGTTGTCAGCAGCACCGTCTCGTCTGCTGTACTCTGGTTCTGCTACTCTGGTTAGCCATTGTCAAAATGAAAAAGCAGACAACATGCTGAGAATGTTGTTTTTGCGTTCAACTAGCCTCCCTTGCCAGGGTTCTGGCGAGACAGAGGCACAGCGAGATACACCGCTGCACACAAACTCCTCATCATTGACAGACACTGTTCCCTCTCTAGGTAAGGTTAGGGTTTAGAGCTCACCTCATAAGCACTGGTGAGGCGGAGCCTGTAGAAGACAGGTATGAAGACGTGGGCGGGGACAAGCAGACCCAGGAAGTAGGAGACTCCCAGGAACCAGTACTGCGTTCCGTAGGTGTAGATCTCCGAGGGCACTCCCAGGATGGCCACGGCTGACTGGAAGGTGGCGAGCAGCGAGAGCGACACGGGCAGGCAGCTCATAGAACGGTCGGCCAATAGGAACTCCTGCGTGGTGCGCTGGCGCCCGCCGGACAGGGCGTAGAACAGGCCGATGCACGTGGACGCCACCAGCAGCAGGGCAAAGATCACATAGTCCGGCGTGGAGAAGTGCATCTGGACTACGTCCCCCATGATGCCGCGGGGTGAGGGGCTGGGAATGGAGGTGGGGTTGGGCGTGGGTGGCGCAGCCCGGGTGGATGAGAACGGTGTTAGTGGACACTCACCTATAGGTCTCCTCCCAGACACCGAAGTGGGAGGATAAAATGCTATAGTGAGGGAGAGTTGGGAGACGGAGAGCGTAGTTATTCTCATCGCCTGCGCTCGTAGTTTTTCTCTACAAGCATGAAGAGCTAGATACATGCAATGCATACAGTAGGTGCTCTGATGGGAACATTTCACACCACCCTATAACCAAATATATTTCACATCTATTCATTTTCCACTTGGTTACTCTTCCATTTCAGAGCGTCTCAGTAACGGCTAAAAGTTGAACATTGAAACCCATCGTAAATCCTCTCTACGGTAGGTCCGTCTGCCATGGCAACACAGTCGCTGCTGATAAAAGTGCTAATCAAATGCGCATTAGTTCTCAAGGTTCCAACACACTGACGGTTGGCGGTCTATTGACACACACCACAGTGAGTGTGAGCCAGGGCAGACTGACCTAGCCTAACTCCTTAACATCACAACAGTTAGTTAATCAGCGGCCTAACACACAATGATACATTCACCTCACAGTGCAACTGACAGAGATCGCAGTGTCTGAGGTCTTCACAGTCTCTCACTCCCTCAACGAGCAGACAGGCATTATAGTGGGGCATGCCTACAGTATTTACAGTATGCCGTTTACATCACCTCACTGATGCAAGGATAACATCCTATTGTGACCCCGACTCATGCATTTACAGGACAGGGAGAATACTGATAGTTAAATAACTAATAGGCATGGGAGAGAATGAGGGACAAGAGAGCGAGGGAGGGGAATATAGACAAGACAGGGAATAGAGAGAGTGGAGAGAAGCAGAGTGAGGGAGAGAGAGAGCTAATTGATACACTTGAAGCAGGTCTTACCGTGTCAGTGGTTGGGCTGGCTGGCGAACGGTGGTCTGAGGTTGGCCGCCTCACACAGAACCTGGAACTTAATAATAGCCAAGCTGTGGGAGTGTCTTCCTCATAGGCGCCAATCATAAGCCCCTGTAGAAGGCAAAGGGAAGACCTGCAACAACATAAAGTGGTTTTCATAACACAAGTTACCACATAAATAATACTTCAGAACATCTAATACAACTAGGTTATTGTTTTAAAAGTATAAGTGCACATTATAACACCAAACTTGATCCTACCCATCGTTTGCACTGCCACTAAACAAACTATCATTTACAGTCTCTACTTACTAACAATATTTGTATTATCAACTGTCAAAACATCAGGACCCACCACACTCTTAATCACTTTCACTGTTCTACCAGTCAAAACATCAAGACCCACCACACTCTTAATCACTTTCACTGTTCTACCAGTCAAAACATGCAATACTTTCTTTCACACAACACACCCAATTCCAGCTGATCTGAACTGCCCTGTCCTGCATAACTGGCAGCTTCCTGCAGAGCGAGGCGAGTCAAGGAGGAGATCTGGTGAGACGCTGAGCTCTCATTCCATTAGTCCTCAGAGCAAGCGGTCATGTGTTAATGCGAGAGAGTGTGTGTGAAGGTATGAGAGGGTGAGCTGGTGTAAGTAAGTGAGGGGTCAGTGCCATGACTGCAGTCCTTACATTGTGCAATCATCATCATAAATCCTAGATTCCAAGGGATGCAGAAGTTTAAAGCTCCGGTTGTGTGTTAACAATAAACTACCTGACTTCTCCTCATTCACTCCAGGTTACACTTCAAAGTAGGACGACACAGTATGTCTGACAGTAAATAATCCTCTCACGTTGCCTTTTTTATACATCATATTTTTATTCACAGTTAATGAAAGATTAAGATATTGTACGTTTCCCATTTTTGACTCTCCTCAACCTCCCATCCGCCCCCCTCCAGAATGCCTTCAAACACATTCTAAAAATAAAGGCAAAGTCATTGAGGGACATATCAGAAAACAAAAACGTGATCTTATAGGCCCATATAGCTGGAAACTCAATGGGTGGGGGTGGGGCCCAGGAGTACTAATCTGGAGAAAGCCTTTGGGGGTGTTTAAAATAAGATATCATCGTGTCCCAGGTGGAATAAAATTTGTTGGTTGACCCTCTAATGGTATACTTTATTTGTTCTAATTTTAGGAATCGCATCAAATCTTTGAGCCAAAGAGAGGCTAAGGGAGGATTGACAGATTTACAATCCAAAATCCTTCCGCAGGCCAACAGGGAGGCAATGGAATCTAGCAGTCTTATTGGTCAGGGAAGGATTGTCTTTTGGTACGACAAAAATAGATATTTCTACACTGGGCTGCAACTCAAATGCTTCAGACAGGTAAATATAGTGGACCAGTAGTCTGCCAGACGGGGTCAGGCCCAGAACATCTGGCTCAAGTCTGCCAAGGAGCCTTCACACACATCACATGTACCATCAATATTTGGGTAGAATGTAGACAATCTGGCATTACTGAAATGTATACGGTGAAGTAAACTTGTGAATCGGAACTAATAGACATCAAGATAAAACTCAAATAAATATGAACAGACCTAATGTCGGGCAAGGATAAAGGACTCTGAAATTAAACACCTCTACTAGAGTAGGCCTATACGATCCTTAAATAATTCATGTCATTATCTTTTTACATTTATTTTAAAATCTCAATAGTGAAAATGTAAAGGACATATTATTGTTCAGATACGCACCGGTAAATGGATTGGGTAATGTCAACAGAGTTGTTGTCTCTATTAGTGTGTGGCGGGCTGGTTAACACGGGGTTAAACTGATTCCAGTTAACGGTACGAATAAGACACATTTTAACTGGCAGTCGTTGACTTTTTTCTGCAGAACATAGTGCCTTCGAAAAGTATTCAGACCCCTTGTCTTTTTTCACATTGTTAAGTTAAATATTTATATTTTAGAATAAGGTTAAATTCTCATCAATCTACACACAATACCCCATAATGGCAAAGCAAAACCAGGTTTTTAGAAATGTTAGCTCATTTAAAAAAATAATGACATTTCACATTTACATAAGTTTTCAGACCCTTTACTTAGTACTTTGTTGAAGCACCTTTTGCAGCGATTACAGAGTCTTCTTGGGTGTGACGCTACAAGCTTGGCACACATGTATTTGGGGAGTTTCTCCCATTCTTCTCTGCAGATCCTCTCAAGCTATGCCAGCTATTTTCAGGTCTCTCCAGAGAATTTCAAATTGGGTTCAAGTCTGGGCTCTGGCTGGGCCACTCACGGACATTCAGAGACTTGTCCCCAAGCCACTCCTGCGTTGTCTTGGCTGTGTGCTTAGGGTCATTGTCCTGTTGGAAGGTGAACCTTTGCCCCACTCAGATGTCTTGAGCAGGTTGTATTAAGGATCTCCCTGTAGAAATCCTTAATTTAAAGAATCCTCTCCGCCCTGTGCAACTGGGTTCTGGACTTCCTGACGGGCAGCACCCCAGGTGGTGAAGGTAGGAAACGTCACCTCCACTCCGCTGATCCTCAACACCGGGGCCCCCATAAGGGTGCATGCTCAGCCCCCTCCTGTGCTTACTGTTCACACAGTCACCTTCACCACCTGGGTGCGGCCCGTCAGGATGTCCAGGACCCAGGTGCACAGGGCGGGGTTCAGACCCAGGGCCTCAAGCTTAATGATGAGCTTGGAGGGTACTATGGTGTTGAATGCTGAGCTATAGTCAATAAACAGCATTCTTACATTAGGTATTCCTCTTGTCCAGATGGGATAGAGCAGTCTGCAATACGATGGCGATTGGGGCGGTATGCAAATTGAAGTGGGTCTAGGGTGTCAGGTAAGGTGGAGGTGTTACGATCCTTAAAAACTTCTTCGGGATCGGTGTCCCATCCACAGGACGGTTGAGCTAAAGTAGGCTAATGCGATTAGCATGAGGTTGTAAGTAACATTTCCCAGGACATAGACATATCTGAAATTGGCAGAAAGATGAACAAGAACTGAAGCTAACTGCACTGTCCAATTTACAGTAGCTTTACAGTGAAATAATACCATGCTATTGTTTGAGAAGAGTGCACAATTTTGAACATGAAAAGTTATTAATAAAAAAAGGGCACATTTGGGCAGTCTTGATACAAAATATTTTAACATAAATGCAATGGTTCATTGGATCAGTCTAAAACTTTGCACATACATTGCTGCCATCTAGTGGCCAAAATCTAAATTGCACCTGGGCTGGAATAATACATGGCCTCTCTCTTGCATTTCAAAGATGGTACAAAAAAATACAAAAGAACGGTTGTTTTTCAATTTGGATAATCTTTTACCAGATCTAGTGTGTTATATTCTCCTACATTCCTGTCACATTTCTCATCGCTGGCCCTCTTAATGTTGGGTATGTCATTTTAGGTGAAAATTTAAAAAAGGGGCAGATCCTTAAGAGGTTTTAATTAACTAGTCTCTCAAGCACTTCATGATAACAGAGGTGAGTGCTACGGGGCGATTGTCATTAAGTCGTGGTACCCTTCCCCAGATCTGTGCCTTGACACAATCCTGCAGCGGGGCTCCATGAACAATTCCTTCGACCTCATGGCTCTCGCTCTGACATGCACAGTCAACTGTGGGACCTTATATAGACAGGTGTCTCAAATCATGTCCAATCAATTTAATTTACCACAGGTGGACTCCAATCAAGTTGTAGAAACATCTCAAGGCTGATCAACGGAAACAAGATGCACCTGAACTCAATTTCAAGTCTCATAGCAAACGGTCTGAATAGTTATGTAAATAAGGTATATGTTTTTTATTTTTAATACATCTGCAAAAATGTCTAAAAACCTGCCCTCGCTTTGTCATTATGGGGTAGTGTGTGTAGATTGATTAAATAAAAACAAATCCACAGCAATTTTAGAATAAGGCTGCAACGTAACAAAATGTGGAAAAAGTCAAGGGGTCTGAATACTTTTTGAAGGCGCTGTAGGTAAAACAGATCCCTAGGAAAGTTTATCTTTGGCTCATCATCTGTGGATACTACGCGATGAGAAAAGGTTCAAAATGTATGTATGTATGTAAAACATCACAGCAAAATTGAAAAGTATATGGCACACGAAAACCAAACAAGGACAGATACTTTGAACGTCTCCTTCCTGAGCGGTATGATGGCTGCGTGGTCCCATGGTGTTTATACTGGCGTACTGTTGTTTGTACAGATGAACGTGGTACCTTCAGGCATTTGGAAATTGCTCCCAAGGATGAACCAGACTTGTAGAGGTCTACATTTTTTTTCTGAGTTCTTGGCTGATTTCTTTTGATCTTCCCATGATGTCTTTTAGTTTAGTTTTAGTTTATTAATTCAACCATTTTCAAAAAACAAGCACACAAAACTTGAAAAAGCCATATGAATAAAATCGAGGATAACAAAGTCTGGGACTTATTTCCATTGTGGTCCTCTTGAGACAAGATGGCTAGACAAGATCGAACATCGTACGGCAGTAGAATAACATCCATCTCATCATTCCAGTTACATCATAAGGGTTATTTATATGGGCACAGAAGACATCAAACATATTTTAACTTTATTCTAAAGCTGCCCAGAGAGAACGTTGTTTTTATGGGCAGAGGCAACTCATTCCATTCTAAGGCTCCAGTATACAAGAAAGTACCTTTCCCAGCATTACTCCTGAACCTGCATGTCAAGCAAAGAGGCACTGAGTTTGAAGGTAGACCTTGAAATACATCCACAGGTACACCTCCAATTGACCCAAATGATGTCAATTAGCCTATCAGAAGCTTCTAAAGCCAAGACACCATATTCTAGATTTTTCCAAGCTGTTTAAAGGCACAGTCAACTTAGTGTATGTAAACTTCTGACCCACTGGAATTGTCATACAGTGAATTATAAGTGAAATAAATCTGCCTGTAAAGAATTGTTTGAAAAATTACTTGTTATGCACACAGTAGATGTCCTAACCGACTTGCCAAAACTATAGTTTGTTAACAAGAAATTTGTGGAGTGGTTGAAAAACGAGTTTTAATGATTCCAACATTTCCTCTCTCTGCTCTGTACTAATGATAGGAGTATCCAAATTGTCCCAAAAAATATTAATAATTTCATTTTCTTTAGTTGTAAAGATCTGAATAGAATGTTTAAATATTATTGTTAAACTATTATTGATAAACTGTTAAAACACCTGAGGTATTGTAAATTTGAGGGATCAGTGGTGAGGCAGATTTGCACTTGAGTTGATGAGCTAGAAATCAACCAGCCTTTTCTCCATGCTTGTAAACAAAACCGCATGCATGGAGTAGCTGCTGCTCAGCCTTATCTGTGGATAGTAGCTGCTGCTCAGCCTTATCTGTGGATAGTAGCTGCTGATCAGCCTTATCTGTGGATAGTAGCTGCTGCTCAGCCTTATCTGTGGATAGTAGCAGCTGCTCAGCCTTATCTGTGGATAGTAGCTGCTGCTCAGCCTTATCTGTGGATAGTAGCTGCTGCTCAGCCTTATCTGTGGATAGTAGCTGCTGCTCAGCCTTATCTGTGGATAGTAGCTGCTGCTCAGCCTTATCTGTGGATAGTAGCTGCTGCTCAGCCTTATCTGTGGATAGTAGCTGCTGCTCAGCCTTATCTGTGGATAGTAGCTGCTGCTCAGCCTTATCTGTGGATAGTAGCTGCTGCTCAGCCTTATCTGTGGATAGTAGCTGCTGCTCAGCCTTATCTGTGGATAGTAGCTGCTGCTCAGCCTTATCTGTGGATAGTAGCTGCTGCTCAGCCTTATCTGTGGATAGTAGCTGCTGCTCAGCCTTATCTGTGGATAGTAGCTGCTGCTCAGCCTTATCTGTGGATAGTAAATTGTACTGAGTTTGAAGACTCAACCTTTTTTTGTCAAGTTCTGGTGGAGTATTGTTGATCTAATTCCAGAATGGCGTCGATCAGCTGTTATGTGTTTTATTTTCCGTTTACTGAGAGGAACAGGAATTGATTGCCTATAAAAACAACCTAAAGTGTAGATGGAGAGGTTAAATGTTTTAAATAGACATCAATTGTATTCAATAAAACGGTGTAGAATGAATAGTTTGAAAGTAAATATGAGTTTATGTCTCACTGGAGAGCGATCTGTATAGGTCAATAAGAATGAGAGGTCAAGCAAAAGAGGAGCATGGTCACTAACAATGGCAGCATATTCTACGTTCTCAGAGGGAAGAAGGGCTTTATCGATGAAAAAGTAGTCTATCCTGGAATAGGAGTGGTGCACGTGAAAAGAGAAATCTTTGTTACTGGGAAAAAGGAATCTCCATGTATCTACTCATCCTGCCTGGCTCACAAATTTGAGGGAGATAATGATCTGGGGTTTGAATGATCCAAGGCTGGGTCTTATCCCACAATTCATGTCACCTCCAAAAATGAAATAGTTGAGGCAGCAAATAAATGTTTGTTAATAAAATCAACATCATCCCAATTAGGAGCAAAAACATTTACAAGCAAACACAGGTGTGAAAGACAGAACAAGGTTTGTAACGCAACTAAAGTGGCCAAATAACAACTTAAAATGAAGCACATTATTCCGCTTCACAATGGGTGTAGAGCCTAACTGGCATCCATAAGCAGCGGTGAGATTCAAGTTTGGGGAAGAATTTTTACCATAAAAACGCACCTTTATAATAAAAGCATTACATTGATAATCACGTGGTTGATAATGGTGTTTTCCAGCTAACATTCACACTTACTGCCGTGTGCGCATTGCTGCGCTTATAATGTGAAGAACTAGCCTAATAGTTTATCAACATTTTAAGCCGTTGCGTTCTGACCTGTTGCATCAGCCTCATTACTTAAAAAATATTTTTTGATGCTCGTGGTTGTACTAATTCGGATCTATCGCATCCCACAACTGTCCCAGATGATGTTTGGAATATTTATTTATCGCACAGAATTGGTCAACTTTTGTACTATGGGGGATAGTAGATTGACATAGGCTAGTACTTTTGCTGTTTGTTAGGCCTACTCACCTTGTTGGCTGACGAAAAGTAAATGTGGACAGTTCTAATATCTTCAATATGCACGTCGGAATTGGATAAGGATGCGCGTAGTTGCGTTCCCAATGTGTCTGTCTTCACTTGTAGCCTGTGAGAAAGACCCGATCACATGATGGAGAGCAGTGTGAGTGAGAGGTGCTTCGGAGCGGGCAGCATTTATGGAGAAGGGCTGCAAAAGGCATGGATTATTTTAGGGGGCATTATGGCCACACAAAGGGGATGCCACCGGGAAATTCGAGGCATTATCAAGCCCTTCTCAAATTCTGAATGAAAGACTGACAGTGTACAGCAGGTGCAAAAAGGCACTTTTTTCAAATCATTAGAGTTGCATCATGCAGCCTTACAATGTATTAAAAATCAAAACATATAGCCCAATGTTTGTAGAACAACTAAAGTTACATTAATAACTCTAAATTAAGGACATTGGAATACCCATTTCTTTGTTAACCGCTCAACACAATAGCCACATGTGCGCACTCGCTCAAATCCTTTGGAGAAAAGATCCTTTCTATTTTATTCAGCTATGTTCAATTGTATTCTTCATACTAAAAAATAATGCCACGTAATTCTAAGCAAATCTTGTCTGCTAAATTAACTAGTGTAGCCCACAGACATACGGCATAGCCAGATCAGGACATAACATAAGGACAACTCAGGGTATGCTATTCTGTTAATTTGAAATGGACTACATTTTCTACATATCTGTCTAAAATAAATGGATTTATTGTGATGGGTTAGGCTATATTACAAGGATTTATTAGACTTTTTAAAATGTAGATGTTCCAAAGGTCTGCATCAGTGGCTTGTAGGCTATGTGTGGAAGCCAGGAGATGCTAAATGTGTTTATGTTCATTAACAGTCAATAACCGTGAGACTGACAGTTAGTTGCTTGACAATCACCGGCTGACAAATTTTGCCACAACCCTAGTCAAAACTTTGGCCTATTTGTATTTTTATTTATTATGGATCCCCATTAGCTACTCTTCCTCGGATTCAGATAAATTAAGGCAGTTATACAATTTTAAAAACATTCATAACGGATTTCGCAAGCTATTAAGAGTGTGCCCTCAGGCCTCTACTACCACTTACCTATAACAGAAAGTCCATGTGTACGTTATTGTGTGTTTGTATGCATGTGTCTGTTTGTGTTGCTTCACAGTCCCCGCTGTTCCATAAGGTGTATTTTTATCTAACTTTCCTGCTGGCATGAGTTATTTGATGTGGAATGGAGTTCCATGTAGTCATGGCTCTACGTAGTACTGTGCGCCTCCCATAGTCTGTTCTGGACTTTGGGACTGTGAAGAGACCTCTGGTGGCATGTCTTGTGGGGTATGCATGGTTGTCCCAGCTGTGTGTCAGTAGTTCAATCAGACAGTTCAGTGCATTCGACATGTCAATACCTCTCAAGTAGTGATGAAGTCAATCTCTCCTCCACTTTCAGCCAGGAAATATTGAAATGCATATCATTAAAGTTAGCTCTCTGTGTACAACCAAAGGCCAGCTGTGCTGCCATGTTCTGAGCCAATTGCAATTGCTCTTTATGGCACCTAACCACACGACTGAACAGTAGTCCATGTGCGACAAAACTAGGGCCTGTAGGACCTGCCTTGTTGATAGTGCTGTTAAGAATGCAGAGCAGCTCTTTACTATAGACATACTTCTCCCTATCCTGGCTACTGTTGTATCAATATGTTTTGACCAAGACAGTTTTACAATCCAGGGTTACTCCAAGCAGTTTAGTCTTCTCAACTTGCTCAACATCCACATTCATTATAATATTTAGCTGAGGTTTAGGGCTTAGTGAATGATTTGTCCCAAATACAATGGTTTTAGTTTTTGAAATTCAAATATGGGTTGTGTTATTGGCGTGTTCCACGCCAAGTCCCCACTGCCGCACCACTTATCTGCTCTCAAAACTACACGGAGTGAAACCCGATACTCAAACTACAGCACCCCGCAAACATGAGACCAAAGTACGCCAACATCAGTGAACCACAAGGCGAAAGCAAAATATATCTAAACACCCACTAAATCAAACAATCAATGTCATTACAAACGTATGAAAGCATATGAAAACAAGATATTAACCAGAGTAAAATGCTGAAGTTTTTGCATTATTAAATAGCTAATGCTAACTTAGTTCAAACAAAAATATAAAAAAACACTTAAAAAACAGCTATTTAACACGTGCTACTAGTGTCATCCAATGTTACTTACATGGATACAGGTCTCCAGGCAGTTGATTTCAGATGTAGCTAGCTAGGTAGTTGACCATATGTTAAGCTATCGCTCAGCTAGCTAGCAGCTAGAAATGATGAAGTGCTTAGCTCACGAATTAATGTAAAAATAGTATGTCACATTAGTTAGCCAGCTAGTTAGTAAACAGTCGATGTGGCCAGCCATCTCCAGCTAGCCAGCCAATGAGATTGTGATGTAGCCAACGTTGCCAATCTCTGACAAATGTAAATAAAATTGTCCTCGGAATGAGAAAACATTGCTTCCACGTGAAAAGCAATTTCAAAGTGAATGTCAGTGTCATATCAGCCTGCCAGCCACCCAGGACAATCAGTCCGTGGCCAGCCAGCCAGCAAATGCTAGCAAAGTAGCCATCTAGCCACATATTCCGCCAGACATGTCTAGCCAGTCGGGCCGCTAGCCTTCCTCTATCAACTTTACTCTAGGTGCCGGAAATACAATGCTTTCACCTCGGCCAGTGTGTCAAAGGTAATGGTCTCTCCCTTGTAAGACACGAAGACCGGCAGGGTGTAGGAGCTAAAACGTTATACTGTTCTTGTTGAGACAGGTTTTGATAACCTTGAATTCAGTTTGAATCTTCACGAGGTTGGCACTCAGGTCCGGGTAGAATCGTATAGATCTTGGCCACAGAAAGAAGGTTGATGCTCCTCGCAGAGCGCTTAGCACATTCATTGTCTTGGTAATGATGAAAGGTAATGATTGATCGCCATAAGCCACTCGGCTGAGTTGGGTTTGGGGGAAGAGCTCCGGCGACTTGTCAAAGACACTGTTGCCCATTACTTCCACCAGCATGTCGGAGACAAATTTCACAGGGTTGACTGCAGTCTCAATTCCCTCCATAACGCCAAGGATCCAGATATGTTCCCTTCTGGTATAATTCTCCAACGAATCTACCTTGGAAAGAGGAGCTGTGTTGACTGTTTTCATATGAGACATCTGCCTCCAGCTCAGCAATCTGCTCGGTGTTGGAACCTTCTAGTGTAGTGAGGTGTCGCCCAAAAGACATCAATGGAAGTTTGGAGAGGTGTCAGCGAAGTACTGATGAGAGAACCCATATCCTCTTTTAGGCTACTTCTTTTTTTAGCTAGTTCAGCTACCAGAGTCGTCATAGAAAAGGCCTCTGACTCTGTAGCAGGGCTGGCCGCTGCAGTCATTTTCAGTGCTTGAGTAGTTGATTAAGCCTTCGGCGATGTGTCGGTGGTAGTAGTTCTCGTCAGGTTGGTCTTGCGCATGACACCAAATAAAATTATAAAAATAAATGAACCTACCGGAAAACTAGCAGAGGCATGTAAAAACGTTTAAATGAAAAAGTTTAATTGGGGACCTCTCTCAAACACGTCTTCCTACAACGCCCAAACGGAAGTTTCTACCTTTCACATTTCCAACACAATGATCAGTGCATGCCGTTCCAAGATGCAGGGTAAGTTACACAAAACAGACAGATACACATTCCTGTTTCATAGAACAACTGAAATAGACCTACATGTTTACGGGTCGGGTATACGACTCGTGACGTGTGTATGAGTAGCCAAGTGTCTTGCAACAGCTTCACAGTCAATGGCTCCGTACAATGACAGGTAAGCGGAAACTAACCAAAAGGCTCATTTGGTTAACCATTTGCGGCTGCATCCTTCAGCATTAGTTTCCAATATGACTAACACTGAATGTACAAAACAGAAACACCTTCCTAGTAGTGATTTGCCCCCAGAACAGCCTCAATTCATGGACTCTACAAGAATAGAAAGAGTGGGAGGCCCTGGTGCACAACTGAGTAAGAGGACAAGTACATTAGAGTGTCTAGTTTGAGAAACAGACACATCACAAGTCCTCAACTGGCAGCTTCATTAAATAGTACCCGCAAAACACCAGTCTCAACTTCAACAGTGAAGAGGCGACTCCGGGATGCTGGCCTTCTAGGGGTCAAAATGATCACAAGAACGGTGAGCAAAAAATCCAGAACCACACGGGGGGACCTAGTGAATGACCTGCAGAGAGCTGGGACCAAAGTAACAAAGCCTACCATCAGTAACACACTATGCCGCCAGGGACTCAAATCCTGCAGTGCCCGACGTGTCCCCCAGCTTAAGCCAGTACATGTCCAGGCCCGTCTGAAGTTTGCTAGAGAGCATTTGGATGATCCAGAAGAAGATTGGGAGAATGTCATATGGTCAGATGAAACCAAAATATAACTTTTTGGTAAAAACTCAACTCGTCGTGTTTGGAGGACAAAGAATACTGAGTTGCATCCAAAGAACACCATACCTACTGTGAAGCATGGGGGTGGAAACATCATGCTTTGGGGCTGTTTTTCTGCAAAGGGACCAGGACGACTGATCCGTGTAAAGGAAAGAATGAATGGGGCCATGTATCGTGAGATTTTGAGTGAAAACCTCCTTCCATCAGCAAGACAATGATCCCAAACACACCGCCCGGGCAACGAAGGAGTGGCTTCGTAAGAAGCATTTCATGGTCCTGGAGTGGCCTAGCCAGTCTCCAGATCTAAACCCCATAGAAAATCTTTGGAGGGAGTTGAAAGTCCGTGTTGCCCAGCAACAGCCCCAAAACATCACTGCTCTAGAGGGGATCTGCATGGAGGAATGGGCCAAAATACCAGCAGCAGTGTGTGAAAACCTTGTGAAGACTTACAGAAAACGTTTGACCTCTGTCATTGCCAACAAAGGGTATATAACAAAATATTGAGATAAACTTTTGTTATTGACCAAATACTTATTTTCCACCATAATTTGCAAATAAATTCATAAAAAATCCTACAATGTGATTTTCTGGATTTTGTTTCTCATTTTGTCTGTCATAGTGGAAGTGTACCTATGATGAAAATTACAGGCCTCTCTCATACTTTTAAGTGGGAGAACTTGCACAACTGGTGGCTGACTAAATACTTTTTTCCCCCACTGTATATAGCCCCGCTATTGTTATTTACTGCTGCTCTTTAATTATTTGTTATTCTTATCTCCTACTTTTTTGGGGGGTATTTTCTTAAAACTGCATTGGTGGTTAAGGGCTTTGTAAGTATGCATTTCACTGTAAGGACTGCACCTGTTGTATTTGGCGCATGTGACATGATTTTTTTTATTTGATTTACTGAGCTTCTCTTAATTAACGATGGGCTCCAAATTACAGGTAACGAAAATGAGTACCCTCTCAGGGGATGAGCTGTGTAAAGAGAGTTTTATAAAGCGCTTCAGAAGAACACCTTGATTCCTGTGACATTAAGAAAACTATGCTGGCTATACAGAGAGGAAGTATCATTCTGAAAGAGAAAGGTTAGTACCATTTCCAAAGGAGAGGGGGAGGTTTTCTAAAATATTTATGCTAAAGGATAAACACAAGGTTATGAATGTTGTGTCTCTATGATGTGGCAGATGTGTCCAAACCCCATTTAAACAGCCTTGTGTGTCCTGATAAGGAGTCCTTCAGGTCTGCATTTAGCAGAGCCTTCAGAAAGTATTCTCACCTCCTTGACTTCTCCACATTTTGTTGTGGTACAGCCTGCATTTTAAATGGATTTTATTGAGATGTTCTGTCACTGGCCTACACACAATACCCCATAATGCTGGAATTATGTTTTTAGACATGTTTTCAAGTTAATTAAAAATGAAAATCTGAAATGTCTCGAGTCAATTCATATTCAACCCCTTTGTTATGGCAAGCCTAAATAAGTAACAAGTCACACAAGTTTAATTGACTCACTGTGTGCAAAAAAATAGTGTTCAACATAATTTTATAATTACGACCTCATCTCTGTACATTTATCTGTAAGGTCCCTCAGTCGAGCAGTGACTTTCAAACACAGATTCAACCACAAAGACCAGGGAGGTTTTCCAATGCCTCTCAAAGAATGGCACCTATTGGTAGATGGGTAGAAATTCGAATCAATATACCCAGTATCAATAAACCCAGTCACTACAAAGATATAGGTGTTCATCCTAACTCAGTTGCCGGAGAGGAAGGCCAATGGTGACTTTAAAACAGTTAGAGTTTAATGGCTGTGATAGGAGAAAGCTGAGGATGGATTAACAACATTGTAGTTACTCCACAATACTAACCTAATTGAAAGAGTGAAAGAGTGAAAGAGTGAAAAGAAGAAAGCCTGTACAGAAACAGAATATTCCAAAATATGAATCATGTTTGCAATAAGGCACTAAAGTAAAACTGCAAAAATTTGCATTTAAATTCACTTTATGTCCTGAATACAAAGCATTGTGTGTGGGGCAAATCCAACACATCACTGAGTACCACTCCATATTTTCAAGCATGGTGGTGGCTGCATCATGTTATGGGTGTGCTTGTCATCAGCAAGGACTACATTGTTTTTTTTGGGGATAAAAATAAACTGAATAGAGCACAATTCTGGAGGAAAACCTGGCTCAGTCTGCTTTCAAAACAGACACTGGGAGATGAATTCCCCTTTCAGCAGAACAATCACCTAAAATACAAGGCCAAATATTTATTTGAGTCTCTTTTACAGATGAGCCCTGAATTTCATAAATGACCGAAAATACTCACATCAAAATATAAATTACGAAATGCAAGCAGAAAGAAAAACATGGCCTTAAAAAAACAGTAATAAAGGTCCTCAATCAGCTTTCTAAATTGCCCTAGAGGCACAAAAACATAAATTAAGAAGATTTTGAAGATTGTTCAACAAATAAAAGCTGACTAAACCTAACTTAGCCTAATTTACCTAACTCAGTAGAGACCAAAGGAATTTCTATCCCTGAGACCAAATGATTTTCTATCCCTGAGACCAGGTGTGGTAACTCATAGGTCTAAAGTTTAGCAAAGATCTTAGGTACAGTGGGACTTTTTCTAAAAAGGCCTTATAAATGAAAACATAGCAATGCATCAACCTACGTGACATCAGAGGTAGAGGTCGACCGATTAATCGGAATGGCCGATTAATTAGGGCCGATTTCAAGTTTTCGTAACAATCGGAAATCGGTATTTTTGGACGTGGATTTGGCTGATAAAAAAAAAAAACGTACAGCTTTATTTATCCTTTATTTAACTAGGCAAGTCAGTTAGGAACAGTGGGAAAACTGCCTTGTTCAGGGGCAGAATGACAGATTTTTTACCTTGTCAGCTAGGGGATTTAATCTTGCAACCTTACAGTTAATTAGGCCAACACTCTAACCACCTGATTACATTGCACTCCACGAGGAGACTGCCTGTTACAAGAATGCAGTAGAAGCCAAGGTAAGTTGCTAGCTAGCATTAAACTTATCTTATAAAAAACAATCAATCAATCATAATCCCTAGTTAACTACACATGGTTGATGATATTACTAGTTTCTCTAGCGTGTCCTGCGTTGCATATAATCGATGCGGTGCGCATTTGTGAAAAAGGACTATTGTTGCTCCAATGTGTACTTAACCATAAACATCAATGCCTTTCTTAAAATCAATACACAAGTATATATTTTTAAACCTGCATATTTAGTTATTATTGCCTGCGAACCTGGCTGGTTGCGAACTCTTTGAAGACTATTTCTTCCTAACAAAGACAGCCAACTTCTCCAAACGGGGGATGATTTAACAAAAGCTCTTTTGCAAAAAAAGCCATATCGTTGCACGACTGTACCTAACCATAAACATCAATGGCTTTCTTAAAATCAATACACAGAAGTATATATTTTTAAACCTGCATATTTTGATAAAAGAAATCCAGGTTAGCAGGCAATATTAACCAGGTGAAATTGTGTCACTTTTCTTGCGTTCATTACACACAGAGTCAGTGTATATGCAACAGTTTGGGCCGCCTAATTTGCCAGAATTTTACGTAATTATGACATAACATTGAAGGTTGTGCAATGTAACAGGAATATTTAGACTTATGGATGCCACTCGTTAGATAAAGTATTTCACTGAAAGAATAAATGTCTTGTTTTCGAGATGATAGTTTCCAGAGTTGGCCAAATTAATGACCTAAGGCTCGTATTTGTATGTTATTATGTTATAATTAAGTCTATGATTTGATAGAGCAGTTTGACTGAGCGATGGTAGGCACCAGCAGGCTCGTAAGCATTCATTCAAACAGCACTTTCGTGCATTTTGCCAGCAGCACGTCGCTGTGCTTCAAGCATTGAACTATTTATGACTTCAAGCCTATCAACTCCCAGGATTAGGCTGGTGTAACCGATGTGAAATGGCTAGCTAGTTAGCGGGGTGCGCGCTAACAGCGTGTCAAACTTAATTCGCTCTGAGACTTGGAGTGGTTGTTCCCCTTGCTCTGCAAGGGCCACGGCTTTTGTGGAGCGATGGGTAACGCTGCTTCGAGGGTGGCTGTTGTCGATGTGTTCCTGGTTTGAGCCCAGGTAGGGGCGAGGAGAGGGAAGGAAGCTATACTGTTACACTGGCAATACTAAAGTGCCTATAAGAACATCCAATAGTCAAAAGGTATATGAAATACAAACCGTATAGAGAGAAATTGTCCTATAATTCCTATAATAACTACAACCTAAAACTTCTTACCTGGGAATATTGAAGACTCCTGTTAAAAAGAACCACCAACTTTCATATGTTCTCATGTTCTGAGCAAGGAACTTAAACGTTAGCTTTCTTGCATGGCACATATTGCACTTTTACTTTCTTCTCCAACACTTTGTTTTTGCATTATTTAAACCAAATTGAACATGTTTCATTATTTATTTGAGGCTAAATGTATTTTATTGATGTATTATATTAAGTTAAAATAAGTGTTCATTCAGTATTGTTGTAATTGTCATTATTACAAATACATTTTTTATTTTATTTTGATTTTTTACGTTTAAAAAAATAAAATCAGCCGATTAATCAGTATAGGCTTTTTTTGGTCCTCCAATAATCGGTATCGAAGTTGAAAAATCATAGTCGGTCGACCTTTAATCAGAGGGCCAACCAACTTTCTGGTAGAGAATGCAGTGATGGGTAAAATTGTCACCTGAAATAAAGCGCAGTGCAATGTTCAGTATATCTGTCTATATTAAAGCCCTTTTGTGGGGGAAAACTCATTCTGATTGGCTGGGTGTGGCTCCCAGTGGGTGGGCCTGGCTGCCTAGTGGGTGGGCCTATGCCGACCAGACCCACCCTGGCTAAACCCCTGCCCAGTCATGCAAAATCCATAGATTAGGGTCTAATAAATGCATTTCTATTGACTGATTTCCTTATAAATGAACTGTAACCCAGTAAAATCTTTGAAATTGTAGCATGGTGTGTTTATGATCTAGGACCGATAGGAACATTAACTGAAAAATCTGCTTTCTACAATTTAGCGCGAGGCAAGACATACACTTCTGGTCAAAGATTTGGACACAACTACTTATTATATTAAGGTTTTTTCTTTATTTGGACTATATTCTACATTTTAAAATAGTAGAAAGGCATCACAACTATGAAATAACACATATGGAATCACGTAGTAACCAAAAAAAGTGTTAATACAAATCAAAATATGTTTTATATTTGAGATTCTTCAAAGTACCCACCCTTTGCCATGATGACAGCGTAGCACATTCTTGGCATTCTCTCAACCAGCTTCATGAGGAATGCCTTTCCAACAGTCTTGAAGGAGTTCCCACGTATGTTGAGCACTTGTTGGCTGCTTTTCCTAAACTCTGAGGTCTGACTCATCCCAAACCATCTCAATTGGGTTGAGGTCGGGGGATTGTAGAGGCCAGGTCATCTGATGCAGCACTCCATCGCTCTCATTCTTGGTAAAATAGCCCTTACACAGCCTGGAGGTGTGTTGGGTCATTGTCCTGTTGAAAAACAAATGATAGTCCCACTAAGCACAAACAGATGGGATGGCGTATCGCTGCAGAATGCTGTGGTAGCTATGCTGGTTAAGTGTGCCTTGAATTTAAAAAATAAATCACAAACAGTGTTACCAGAAAAGCACACCCTAAAACCACCACCTCCATGCTTTATGTTGGGAAATTGTCACACCCTGATCTGTGTCACCTGTCTTGGTGCTCGTCTCCATCCTTCTCCAGGTGTGGCCCATCTTCCCCAGTGTATTTATACCTGTGTTCTCTGGTTGTCTGCCAGTTATGTTTGTCAAGCCTACCAGCATTTTTCCCCTTGCTCCTGTCTGTTTCTAGTTCTTGTTTCCCGGTTTTGGCCATTCTGCCTGCCCTGACCCTGACTGTCGTTCTGTACCTTGTCATACCACCCTGGATTATTGACATCTGCCTGCCCTGACCCTGCCCGCCGTTCTGTATGTCTTAGTCACACCGACCTGGATTACTGACCTCTGCCTGCCCTTGACCTGTCGTTTTGCCTGCCCCTGTTCTAGTAATAAACATTTGTTATTTCGACACTGTCTGCATCTGGGTCTTCTCCCGAAACGTGATAGAAATACACATGCGGAGATCATTCGTTCACACACACCGCGTCTCACAAACACACAACAGTTGGAACCAAAATTCTCCAATTTGGACTCCAGACCAAAAGGACACATTTCCACTGGTCTAATGTCCATTGCTCGTGTTTCTTGGCCCATCAAGTCTCTTCTTCTTATTGGTGTCCTTTAGTAGTGGTTTCTTTGCAGCAATTGACCATGAAGGCCTGATTCACGCAGTCTGCTCTGAACAGTTGATGTTGAGATGTGTCTGTTACTTGAACTCTGTGAAGCCTTTATTTGGGCTGCAATTTCTCAGGCTAGTAACTTATGAATTTATCCTCTGCACCAGAGGTAACGGTGAGTCTTCTATTCCTGTGGCGGTCCTCATGAGAGCCAGTTTCATCATAGCGCTTGATGGTTTATGCAACTGCACTTGAAGAAACGTTCAAAGTTCTAGAAATGTTCCGCATTCACTGACCTTCATTTCTTAAAGTAATGATGGACTGTAGTTTCACTTTGCTTAATTGAGTTGTTCTTGCCATAATATGGACATTATATTTGACCAAATAGGGTTATCTTCTGTATACCACCCTACCTTATCACAAAACAACTGATTGGCTCAAACGCTTTAACCTGTTGAGTGTAGGGGGCAGTATTTTGATGTTTGGATGAAAAACGTAACCAAATTCAACTGCCTATTTCTCAGGCCCAGAAGCTAGAATAACTAGGGATGCAGCAGAGATAGTGCTATGACCTGGTCTAAAACCAAACTGACGTACATTTACAATATATTTCAAAGACCTTAGCTGAGAATGAATCAAGTCTCATATTTTAGCTAGGCAAGAAAGTTTAGAAAAAGGGTGATAATCATTTAGGCACACTGGAGTTGCTTACCAAGATGACATTGATTGTTCCTGAGTGGCCTAATTACAGTTTTGACTTAAATGGGCTTGAAAATCTATGGCAAGACTTGAAAATGGCTGCCTGGCAATGATCAACAACCAACTTGACAGAGCTTGAAGAATTTAAGAATAATGTGCAAATATTGTACAATCCAGGTGTGCAAAGCTCTTAAGACTTACCCAGAAAGACTCACAGCTGTAATCACTGCTAAAAGGTGATTCTAAAATTGAGTCAGTGGTGTGAATACTTTTGTAATTTAGATAACTGTATTTCCTTTTTAATAAATGCGCAAACAAATCTAAAAACATGTTTTCACTTTGTCATTATGGGGTATTGTGTGTAGATGGGTGAGGAAATAATAAAGATTTAATCCATTTTGAACTGTTAACCCAGAACTGAAGTCTTGCGTAATTGGTCAGCTACTCAAATAAGTTATGGGTCGATACATCTTAAGAGAAGAGACCAAGAGACACTAGAATGAGAAGCGGAAAGAGGAGCTCCATCCTCTCTCTTCGCAAGTTACAGGCCAAAGACAATCTCCCCTTCCGAAATTCCAAAGATGCTAACACCTGCGGAATCGAGATTTGCCCAAATAACCAGCGAAAAACCTAAACATCAGAACTATGGTTTCTCGCATCTCCTTCAGTCCCAACAGATTCTACGGTACCAGTTATATTTACATAGATCTGTCCATGAGAAATTACATAAAACATTTTTTTTTAAATGTCCTTACTGCAATGTTAAAGAGTGCAAAATGCCTAACATCTATCGCAACAATTTCTGACCAGCTAAATGCTTAGGGCTAAGGCTCAGTGGTCCTGTTGAATTATCTCTGCCAGTCACAAGGTCTGTGATGATCAAACGGTGAAAGCCTGCCTTGACAGGCTGTCTGTGTGATTCTCCTGAGCCTATATGATCAAACCCAGGGTGTCTGACCAATTAAACACCACTCGATAGGAGTCATCACCTCTGAGGTACAACAGACAACGAGAGAGAGCAGCCCATGCCGCAGCATAATCTCTACAGGAAAACAAAACCGATGCATTGGGCACCTAAATATACCAGCAGTTAGGAAAATGATGGTAAATAAGGTCATGAGTGACTCCAGACTCATCAAATAGGCTAGATACAGTCATTGGCAAACACAAACAGGGTTAGGGCCTATTCAAATCAACCTACTCACTTGTAGTGAGGTTTGATATAATTACAGGTTGTACAGCTGCTGAAACAGCAGTGGTGTCTTATGGGGTTTCACTTGCCCTGTGCCAGCCGTGTAACAGAGAGACAGAAACACTGTGCCCACTGCTCATTGTCGCTACAGAGGGTTATTTTGAATGGCTCCTTAGTGAGAGACCCTGCTGGTCTGGTCTCAGGCCATAAAGTCAGCCACAGCATGGGTCAGCATTGTGTGTGTCTCCAACAGGGTAGAAAAATAACTACTGCAGAGCCAGAGGTATTTATAGAAACAGGGAAAGCTACTTAAAATGCCAGTCTTGATGCATGATCAGGGGCAATTGAAAACGTGTTGCCAACAACTTGGTTGCCTTCTCCCAATATATGTAGGTCATTGAGGTTCATAAAGTAATCAGTGTTCCCAGCCATCCAGGACGTACATGCCAAGCGGTGTCTGAGAAAGGAATGAGAAATTGCCAAAGACTCCAGCCACCCGAGACATAGACTGTTCTCTAAGCTCGCATCCAGCACGCAGAACCGGTACATCATGGCTCAGACAAACAGACTCCAAAACCGCTTCTATCCCCTGCCCATAAGACTTAAATGGCCCACCATGACTGACCCACTGCCAAACCGGTCATGCTGGAGGATGTTGCAGGCAGCAGAACGTTCTCCACGGCGTCTCCAGACTCTGTCACGTCTGTCACATGTGCTCAGTGTGAACCTGCTTTCATCTGTGAAGAGCACAGGGCACCAGTGGCGAATTTGCCAATCTTGGTGTTCTCTGGCAAATGCCAAACGTCCTGCACGGTGTTGGGCTGTAAGCACAACCCCCACCTGTGGACGTCGGGCCCTCATACCACCCTCATGGAGTCTGTTTCTGACCGTTTGAGCAGACACATGCACATTTGTGGCCTGCTGGAGGTCATTTTGCTGGGCTCTGGCAGTGCTCCTCCTTGCACAAAGGCGGAGGTAGAGGTCCTGCTGCTGGGTTGTTGCCCTCCTACGGCCTCCTCCACGTCTCCTGATGTACTGGCCTGTCTCCTGGTAGCGCCTCCATGCTCTGGACACTACGCTGACAGACACAGCAAACCTTCCTGCCACAGCTCGCATTGATGTGCCATCCTGGATGAGCTGCACAACCTGAGCCACTTGTGTGGGTTGTAGACTCCGTCTCATGCTACCACTAGAGTGAAAGCACCGCCAGCATTCAAAAGTGACCAAAACATCAGCCAGGAAGCATAGGAACTGAGAAGTGGTCTGTGGTCACCACCTGCAGAACCACTCCTTTATTGGGGGTGTCTTGCTAATTGCCTATAATTTCCACCTGTTGTCTATTCCATTTGCACAACAGCATGTGAAATGTATTGTCAAATTTCCACCTGTTATCTATTCCATTTGCACAACATCATGTAAAATGTATTGTCAATCAGTGTTGCTTCCTAAGTGGACAGTTTGATTTCACAGAAGTGTGATTGACTTGGAGTTACATTGTGTTGTTTAAGTGTTCCCTTTATTTTTTTGAGCAGTGTATATTCCTACTACCAGTCACTTTCAGCCCTGTTTACATGTACATCCTACTCCAGTCACTTTTTATGTATAAACCCACCTACACATTGAATATAAAGTACTGGCACTGACCTGTATATACATCAGTCTCGTGTTTATATAACTCATCATAGTTCTTGTGTTTTTTATTCGTCAGTCTATTATATTGTTATTATTTTAGACCCGTTGTATCCTGTGCACATGGCAAATACATTTTTAAATTTGAAACTATTCTTATTAGAGGTCGACCGATTAAATCGGAATGGACGATTAATTAGGGCCGATTTCAAGTATTCATAACAATCGGTAATCAGTATTTTTGGACACCAATTTGCCAAATTATTATTTATTTTTTTACACCTTTATTCATCTAGGCAAGTCAGTTAAGAACACATTCTTATTTTCAATGACGGCCTAGGAACAGTGGGTTAACTGCCTTATTCAGGGGCAGAACAACATATTTTTACCTTGTCAGCTCGGGGATTCGTTTTTGCAACCTTCCGGTTACTATTCCAATGCTCTAACCACCTGCCTTACATTGCACTCCACGAGGAGACTAGTGATTATGTTAAGATTGACTGTTTTTTATAAGATAAGTTGCTAGCTAGCATTAAACGTATCTTATCTCCTTGCTGCACTCGCGTAACATGTAGTCAGCCTGCCACGCAGTCTCCTCGTAGAGTGAAATGTAAATCGGCAATAATCTGCGTCCAAAAATTCTGATTACCGATTGTTATGAAAACTTGAAATCGGTTAACCTCTCTACTTGGCAAACCTGTATTTGGGGAGTTTCTCCCATTCTTCTCTGCAGATCCTCTCAAGTCTGGTTGGATGGGGAGTGTCACTGCACAGCTATTTTCAGGTGTCTCAAGAGATGTTTGATTAGGTTAAAGTCCGGGCTCTGGCTGGGCCACTCAAGGACATTAAGAGACTTGTCCCGAAGCCACTCCTGCGTTGTCTTGGCTGTGTGCTTAGGGTTGTTGTCCTGTTGGAAGGGGAACCTTTGCCCCAGTCTGAGGTCCTGAGCGCTCTGTTGCAGATTTTCATCAAGGATCTTTCAGTACTTTGCTTAGTTTGTCTTTCCCTCGATCCTGACTAGTCTCCCAGTCCCTGCCGCTGAATAACATCCTCCACAGCATGATGCTGCCACCATCCTTCACCATAGGCATGGTACCAGCTTTCCTCCAGACGTGACACTTGACATTAAGGACACAAAGTTCAATCTTGGTTTCATCAGACCAGAGAATCTTGAAAGCAGGCTGTCATGTGCCTTTTACTGAGGATTGGCTTCCATCTGGCCACTCTACCGCCTGATTGGTGGAGTGCTACAGAGGTCATTGCCAACAAAGGGTATATAACAAAGTATTGAGATAAACTTTTGTTATTGACCAAATACTTATTTTCCACCATCATTTGCAAATAAATTTATAAAAAATCCTACAATGTGATTTTCTGGATTTTTTTCCCTCATTTTGTCTGTAATAGTTGAAGTGTACCTATGATGAAAATTACAGGCCTCTCTCATATTTTTAAGTGGGAGAACTTGCACAATTGGTGGCTGACTAAATACTTTTTTGCCCCACTGTATATATTTTTTTGCTGTGACCTGCGGCTGACTATCAGGCAGTAGGCTTGTCACGATACTAACATTTTACAAACAATATGATACCAGGCCAAGTATCACGATACCACGGTGAAAAAAGAAAAGTAGCCTAGCATCCGGTTAGCCCCGTCCTCCGGATGCTTGTTCCTGTTTTATAAACATTATCCAAAAACCTGTCACTGAAATTCACACTTCTACTCAATACAACACAACTTCACACTGTATAATAGAATGCTACGTAGAAATGGCTGATTTACTCATATTTGCAAAGGCCTACCTGTGATTTGGCTGGAGGAACGGGAGGAAGGAATATACATCAGTGGAGGCTGCTGAAGAGAGACGGCTTATACTAATGGCTGGAACGGCACAAATGGAATGGCATCAAACACATAGAAACCATGTGTTTGATACCATTCCACTCATTCCGCACCGGCCATTAACAGAAGCCCGTCCTCCCCAATTCAGGTGCCACCAACCTCCTGTGATATACATGCATAATGATCTGCATGTTATTGTGTCAGTAAGGAGAAAACACTGCATGAAACCTTTACTCTTCAGTTAACACACACACACTCTTCCTCACTCTCGTAAAACACACACACTCTTCCTCCCACACCGTCTCCCTCGCTCTCGTAAAACACACACACAGCTCCCAACTTTTAAAATGTTCGGCAACAAACTGAATTTAAGGAGCACCAGAATTGAATTGAATGTTGATATAGTTTAGGCTTACATTAGGCCTATAATCCTACCCTTTGAAGCACATCTCATGAGTAGCAAACCATTTTCCTTTCTTCCTGGGCCAAACAAATTTGCCTAAACCTAATGTCAAGTTAAAGGGTGTTAGTTAGTAACATGATTGAACAACGTTGTTTGTTATCAAACCAATAACTAGTGATCCGGGATTAGTTTAAAACGGCCCGCGACATGGTATGTGAAATCATATTAAATGCGCACGAATCCCGATAGAAAGAGAAAAGGTATATCTGGTAACGTGGGTCATATTGTTTTAACCGTTTAAGCTAGAGACAAGTCGTTTTATTTGCTGTAAAGCTGCATGCGTGTAGCCTCTGACACTCAGAGGCAGCATGACAGTGAACTTGCAAAGTCTACTCTGACTGATCTGTGCTCTTGGTTATAACAGGTGATGAAACGATACGATGTGTCAACATTGCTCGCTTTGCACTCAGCTCCAATGTAACAAAACGTACAAATCTAACAGAAGACTCATCAGGGTCTGGGTGTGCATACCTGCTAGCCATCACGGCTAAATGATATATTGTTTTAGAATTGAAGGTGGAATAGACAGGTGAAGAGTGGACAGAGAGTAGCAGTAGGGCTGGTTGGGGATGAGGCTGGCTGATTATAGCTGTGCAATGCGCATGAAAGTGAACTGGATATTATTGAGACTATAGTGGCTGTTGGATAAATTCAACTGAATTTTGTAGCAGGTTCTTTGGATCAGTAGGGCTGAAAAAGTATTCTAAAATGTTGGTATAAGTATCATGACATTTTGGTGCCGTGATATTGGTAAAAGTCCACAAAGAAACTGACATCAAAAGTGGAGAATGATAGCCTCCATTTGCATCAAGTAGCCTACCATTTGATTCAATAAATATGTTGAAATTATGATATCACTGGAGTCATTGCAAATACCTGGAGTTGGCAGCCATATTTAATACATGCCTGTTCTGGGGCAGAACGACAGATTTGTACCTTGTCAGCTCAGGGATTTGCAATCTTCCGGTTACTTGCAACCTTCGGGTTACTAGTCCAACCCTGCCGCCGTGTAATGAGCATTCTTGATATGCCACACCCGGATGGATTATGCTCACTAACAGGGATGTAAACAAATTTGGCCACAACATTTGAGAAGTAAGCTTTTTGTGAGTATGGAACATTTCTGGGATATTTTTATTTCAGCTAATGAAACATGGGGCCTACACTCTACATGTTGCATTTATGCTCTTGTTAGTTTATAATTTCTTATGACATTTTAATTATTTTATTAGGTTAGTCACGTTAACTAGCAATAATTGTTCTGATGGAAAACCGAATTTTGCTCTTCACATTACAAGTTAAATTGATATTCCTTCATTTGATTTAGCGTTATGGGGTTAAAAGTGGTTTGGCTAAGTGTGGCAACAACTTTGTTGCTGCGAAACAAAACAATTGGGCTAGTTTTCTGGGCTTGTGGTAGGGTTCTGAGTGAACTACCTGACAACCCTACTCTGCAGAATGGAATTGGGTTGATACCACGATGTTTGACAGGTCAATCTCGAAACATGGAACTTTGTCTTGAAATATGTTACAACCTGGCCACAAGAGCTTGACACAACAGCAACAGTTGAAAATAACAAATCAAAATACTTTTTTTTCAAGTTAAACGCTAGCAACCGACACGCTGGGTTTAACAATGTTTAGATAAATTATAACGTTACACGGTCATCAGCGATTGCTACGTGTAACATTAGCTTGCTACAGTAACAAGCTAGCTCTATTTCAAACAAGAAACTAACTGCCATGGACATCAACATAACGTATTTCCCAAGCCAAGTCCCCAGTTGACTATATAACTCAAATGTTAAACTATAAATAAATGAGTTTACGTCCGCGTGGACCTCCTTCCACTGAAGTGAACTTTCAACTCGTGCTTCGGTTTACCGGCACCGCTACCGGCATGAGGTTTGAACCAATGTGCTGATGTAAGCATTCAAGACTGTCATCACGATAGCTTGTTTAAATGTCAAGTACACATATCGGGCGACTTTGTTGATTTAGTTGTAAGTATTACATGCACATCTCACCGTGATCAGATGCGTGAGTCGCCATTAATTCGGTTCGTTATGGAGGAGGAACAAGCGATACGAACCGCCCATTCTCCTTGATAGCTTCGACACTGCTGCCTTGCTTCACACATGACTAACATATGCTACTAAATTGCTTCTAATAGTCTTCCGTGCAAATAATGTCCATCATCTCGAGTAATAGCAGAAAACGCTTACTTGGGGGTCCTCATGTTTATCACGAACAGAATGTTTACCACCAATTTAATCGTGACCTTAAAATGCATGGATTATACAGGACGTGTGTATATACAGTGCTTAATTTGTAAATCAGGAGGTGCCGGTGTTGTGCCGAAAAGCTCCCCCTTCCAGAATCCCCCCCACGCACTCTATTTTTCGTTGCTGCGACTTGTTGCTAGTTGAGATTTCTGTTCACGTTGGGCTGCATTTCATTATATTTTTAATGTCGGTTTGATTGCGGGGAGGCACTAGTAATGTCTGCATTTTTCGGTTTGGCTATTTGTTTAAAGTGTATTAGTCTATAAATAAATATTTTTGCCAAAATTCGTCATCTCTCCCATGTCTTATTCGACTAGTTGTTCTGAAATGTTTATTGCTTGCCTACATTTTACTCCCTCCTCTGTTTTAATATAACACACATACATTAAAAAAATAATTTCGGTTGTTCTATAGAAAGTATTTGACCTATGCCACAAAATTAAGGAAATTAGATGGGGGGGATTCCGGCAGGCAACATTGACAATGGACAAAATGTTAAGTTAATTTCCTACAATTCTACAAATTTTTCCATAGGGTGGAGATAAATGCAAAATGAGTATAATTGCATGACATTTGTTATAAAAGGGGCAGAGATAAATTTTTGCAGTTTTAAAGCTATTTTCCTGCAATTATACCCATTTTGCCATGGGGTGGAGATGTTGGTAGTTTTAAAGTTATTTTCCTGCAAATTTACACATTTTGCCATGACTTATGTCATGTTAATGATAACTGAGTAAAAGTGACTAACAAAATCAATGGGGGCCCCCTGGAGGTCAGGACATGGCCAGTTGGTATACAGCCATGATTACTATAAGTTTAAGTAATTGCTAAGACTAACTTATCAATCTAAATAGTTAGCTGATCAACTAATTGAGTGACTGACAAAACAAGAGAGACACTGCTGATGCACAACCAAATTTCAAAATGTTACTTAGTGTACTCCACTAGCGGCCGGGGGCCCTAAGCAACTGCTTATGCGTGTAGCTGGTCATGAATAGAGGCGATGTGACTCCTTACTCTACACTGAAAAAAAATATGACCGCAACATGTAAAGTGTTGGTCCCATGTTTTGTAAGCTGAAATAAAAGATCCCAGAAATGTAACAAATGCACAATAAGCTTATTTCTCTAAAATGTTGTGCACAAATGTGTTCACATCCCTATTTGTGAGCATTTCTCCTTTACCAAAATAATCCATCCACCTGGCAGGTGTTTAATCCAGAAGTGGATTAAACAACATGATCATTACACAGGCACCCCTTGTGCTGGGGACAGTGAAAGGCCACTCTAAAATGGGAAGTTTTTTCACACAACACAATGCCACAGATGTCTGAAGTTTTGAGGGAGTGTGCAATTGGCATTCTGATTGGAGAAATGTCCACCAGAAATGTTGCCAGAGAATTGAATGTTAATTTCTCAACCATATGTCACCTCCAACGTTGTTTTAGAGAATTTGGTGGTACGTCGAACCGGCCTCTCCAGCAGACCACATATGGCATCGTGTGGGCGGGCGGTTTGCTCATTTGGTGGTGGGGTTACGGAAACCCAACACAATTGCATTTTATCGAGGGCAATTTGAACGCACAGAGATACCGTGACGAGATCCTGAGGTTCATTGTCGTGCCATTCATCCACCACCATCCTTGTTTCAGCATGACACAATTCCTGGAAGCTGAAAATGTTCAATGGCCATGGCCACCAGATGTCACCTATTGAACATGTTTAGGATGCTCTGGATCAACGTACGACAGCGTGTTCCAGTTCCCGCCAATATCCAGCTACTTCGCATAACCATTGACGAGGATTGAGAACATTCTACAGTCCACAATCAACAACCTGATCAACCCCATGCGAAGCAGATGCCGAATTTAGTTCTAATGACTTATTTTCTTATTTTAACTAACTCTTTGAAATTGTTGCATACTGCATTTATATGTTTAAGTATACATGTCAGAAAGGCATGTTTGATCTACATAGCCTATTTATCTTAACATTTCAAAACATCCAATACTGCCGAATCCAGGTATCTTTTTTTCTTACTCCAGCATCAAGACCGTACATCAATACAGACACATTGTGGTTGGTTAGGGCTTTATCATCTACATCTTCAGTGTGGTGTCATTAAAATCGTCATTTCTCAAAAGGCAAGGCAATGTGATTTTTTTTTCATTAAAATGTTGGACCAGACCACCCTGATATGACGCAGAGCAGCGAGACAGATTTGTACCCCCTTAAGTCCCTCAATATATACTTACTGTCATGCTCTACTGTAGATTTTAACATGCATAACATGTCATTCTCTTACATTTCCAACCATTCAGGTACCGAAATTAAAAATTGCATACATAGACAAATAAAATGTTGCTGGCACAAGTAGCACGTGTCCCTGCATTGCAGCACCCTGGGATGCAGTTTCCCCAGACCCCCTCCTCCACTGGGCTGGACGAGTCACGTCTCCCTAAATTGATTGACACACTGAGCAGCCAGTGACAGGTGAACCTTTTGAGGAAGAAATTGCAGGAATTGAGGCATTAAAAAAAGGCAACATTGTCTGCACCCAAGTACAAAATCGTTTCAGTTTATTGAAAAACATTAATCTCACATAGAATAGTAAGCATAATTACATCCCCTCAACAACCTGAAGGGTAAAAGCGAGTAGTGATAAAGCTATTAGAATCTCCTTCATACGGAGCCTCTGCAGAGGTGGTAACATGAGATTATAGACTGTTCAACAAAACGGAGAGACAAACTGCTGTCTAATCACAACATAGTCCAGAGAGGGGCAGTCTTTCCATGTGTAAAATTCTGATCAGGTCCAGTATGAACTCTGCCAGCTGGGTCCCAGTGGTGGTAAGACAAAGATGAATTGAATCCTTATGAATCTGGAAGGGATCCAAAAAAATATATACATTCTCATGCCAAACTGGGCAATTCATAATCTTGCAGACATGAAGGAAATTACTTACAGAACCACCAATGAGTAGGCTATGAAAAATAAAAGTTAATCACTGGCTCTAGGAAAAAGTATGACGTGAAAGTGTCTGTCGTGCAGCCTCAGTTTAGCTGCCTGATGATTGAGTTAACGTCCATCCCACTGGGCCCTGGGTTGCCAATGTTCTTCAAAAGACCTGCCTTGTCCCTGGCAGCGTGGCGAGCCACAGACAGCTTGAACGGCCATATGAAGTTGCTGACCACACGGAAGTTCATCCCCACAGAGTAGATCTCATGGATCAGGTCCTCTAGACAGATTATGCCGTATTTGCCTGAGAGGAGATGGAAACATTGTACATGTATCTCAATGAAAATCGCTGTCGGAAAACCACCATTTCATATTTTCTGATGCAACATTTTGATTGCTAAATTTGACATGTACATACAAAATGTATCAAGACTTGTTACATCATACTGATGAAAAATACATACTATAAATGGATCCTTACCATATGCTGCTCAATGAGTGTGTTGTCTGTGAGAGCGACCTTTCACTTGCCTGTCCTCTTTTCAAGATCAGCTCACAAACAGACTTCAAGTTGGGAAACCTGTTTAGTGTGAATAATTCACCATCGTTAGTACAATACATTGTCAGACAAGCTGGTTCTACAAGTTAAGTGAAATGTCTTCATTGCAAGCTCTAAACCCAACAATGCAGTATTACTGAACAAAAATATAACATGCAACATTTTAAAAGATTTGACTGAGTTACAGTTCATACGGAAATCAGTCAATTAGGTCCCCAATCTATGGATGTCATATTACTGGGATTAGATAGTTAGTCACAGATCCATAGAAATAAATTAAAAAGGGGCGTGGTGTGACCATTTTCCTTATGCAGAGAGACACCTTCTCAGAGTTGATCAGACTTGATTGTGGCCTGTGGAATGTTGACCCACTTCTCTTTGATGGCTGTGCGAAGTCTCTGAATATTGCCGGGAACTGGAACACGCTTTTGTACACGTTGATCCGGAGCATCTCGGACATGCTCAATGGGTGACATGTCTGGTGAGTATGCAGGTCATGGAAGAATTGGGACATTCAGCTTCCAGGAATTGTGTAAAGATCCTTGCGAAATGGGGCCATGCATTATGCTGAAACATGAGGTGATGGCGGTGGATGAACTGCAGGACAAAGGGCCACCGGATTTTGTCACGGTATCGCTGTGCATTCAAATTGCCATTGATAAAATGCAATTTTGTTAGTTCTCCGTAGCTTATGCCATAACCACATTATGGGGCACTCTGTTCAATACATTGACATCAGCAAACTGCTTGCCCACAATACCATACGCGTTATCTGCCATGTGCCCAGTACAGTTGAAACCGGGATTCATCCACGAAGAGCACATTTCTTCAGTCTGCCAGTGGCCATCGAAGGTGAGCATTTGCCCACTGAACTCGGTTACGACGCCAAACTGCAGCCAGGTCAAAACCCCGATGAGGACGACCAGCACGCAGATCAACTTCCCTGAGACAATTTCTGCAGAAATTCGTCACTCGTGCAAAGCCACAGTTTCATCAGCTGTCCAGGTGGCTGGGCTCAGACAATCCTGCAGTTATGAATCCAGATGTAGAGATCCTGGGCTGGCGTGGTTACACGTGGTCTGCAGTTGTGATGACGGTTGGACGCGCTGCCAAATTCTCTAAAATGACGTAGGCAGCTTATGGTAGAGAAGGGAACATGACATTTTGGCAACAGCTCTGGTGGAGATTCCTGCAGTGAGTATGCCAATTGCACGCTCCCTCATAACTTGAGACATCTGTGGCATTTTGTTGTGTAACAAAACTGCACATTTTACAGTGGCCTTTTGTCCCCAGCACAAGGTGCACCTGTGTAATGATCATGCCGTTTAAATCAGCTTCTTGATATGCCACACCTGTGGTCAGGTAAAATGCTCCTTAACAGGTATGAGAACAAATGTGCACATTTGAGGGAAATAAGCTTTTTTCGCAAATGGAACATTTCTGGGATGTTTTATTTCAGATAATGAAACATGGGACCAATACTTTACATGGTTTATATTTTTGTTCTATGTGAAAATAAGGTAGAACAAAACACAAGAAATACAAACAGGACATGAGAAAGTAAGCCATATACAGGGTCAGTTCTAATACCATATTTATCATGTGCAGGGATATTGGAGTGATAGGGGTAGATAGGTATAGGGGTAAGGTGACTAGGCCTCTGGATATATGATAGAGTAGCAACAGTGTACATATTTGTATGTGAATGTGTGCGCACGAGTATAGGGTCAGTATCAATGTGTATGCATGTTATGTGTGTCAGTAAATGACTGTGCATGAGTGTGCAGAGACAGTGCAAAAATAAAATGCACTATATACAAAAGTATGTGGAAACGCCTTCAAATTAGTGGATTCTGCTATTTCAGCCACACCCATTGCCAACAGGTGCGTAAAATCAAGCATACAGCCATGCAATCTCCATAGACAAACACTGGCAGACTTTCAACGTGGCAACGTCATAGAGTGCCACCTTTCCAACAAGTTTGTCCTGGTTCAAATGTAATCAGTGTTATTGTGAAGTGGAAACGTCTAGGAGCAACAACAGCTCAGCCGCAAAGTGGTAGGAAACAAGCTCACAGAAAGGGACCGCCGAGTGCTGAAGCTCGTAGCGCGTCAAAAATGGTCGGTCCTTGGTTGCAACACTCACTACCAAGTTCCAAACAGCCCCTGGAAGTAACGTCAGCACAATAACTGTTCGTTGGGGGCTTCATGAAATGGGTTTCTATGGCCGAGCAGCCGCACACAAGCCTAAGTTCACCATGCACAATGCCAAGCTTCGGCTGGAGTGGTGTAAAGCTTGCCGCCACTGGACCCTGGAGCAGTGGAAATGCGTTATCTGGAGTGATGAAGAATAATGGTCTGGGGCTGTTTTTCATGGTCGGGCTAGGCCCTTAGTTCCAGTGAAGGGAAATCTTAACACTACAGCATACAATGACATTCTTGACAAATCTGTACTTCCAACTTTGTGGCAACAGTTTGGGGAAGGCTCTTTCTTGTTTCAGCATGACAATGCCCAAGTACAAAGTGAAGGCCACACCGAAATGATTTCTAGAGATTGGTGTGGAAGAACTTGACTGGCCTGCACAGAGCCCTGACCTCAACCCCATAGAACACCTTTGGGATGAATTGGAACACCGACTGCGAGCCAGGCCTAGTCGCCCAACATCAGTGCACGACCTCACTAATGCTCGTGGCTGAATGGAGGCAAGTCCCCACAGCAATGTTCCAACATCTAGTGGAAAGCATTTCCAGAAGAGTGGAGGCTGTTATAGCAACAAAGCAACATATTAATGCCCATGATTTTGGAATGAGATGTTAGAGCAGGTGTCCACATACTTTTGGTCACATAGTGTACAAGGGTCAACTCAGTCCGTGTAGCCATTTTGTTAAATATTTAGCAGTCTTATGGCCTTGGGATAGAAGCTGTTCAGGAGCCGGTTGGCATCAAACTTGATGCACTGGTACCGCGTGGAAGCAGAGAGAACAGTCTATGGCTTTGGTGACTGGAGTCTAACGATTGTCCTTTCACACCGCTGTTGCGCCTTCGACTGTGCGTGGACCATTTTAAGACCTTAGTGATTTGGACACAGAGGAACTTGAAGCTATTGACCCGCTCCACTGCAGTCCACGATCTGCACCTTGGTCTTACTGACGTTGAGGGAGAGGTTGTTGTCCAGGCACCACACTGCCAGGTCACTGACCTCTTCCCTGTAGGATATATCATTGTCGCGTCACAACGCCTACCAGCGTTGTGTCGTCAGCAAACTTGGTGTTGTGGGTGTGCCATAACCAGCCTTTCAAAGCACTTCATGATTGCAGATGTGAGTGCTACAGGGTGGTAGTCATTGTAGCATGACGCCTTAGAGTTAATAGGAACAGGAATGATGGATGGTGGTCAATTTAAGACATGGGGATTACAGACTGGGACAAGGAGGTCAAATGTTAAGATGCCTGCCAGCTGTTCTGCGCATGCTCTGAGAACGCATCTTGGAATGATGTCCGGCCCCGCGAGTGACCTGATTAAGACCTTACTCACTTCAGCCTAGGAGAGCAAAATCGCCCAGTCCTCTGAGTCGGTGGAGGCCCTCACGCACAGCACAGTATGCTGTTATTGTTGTTGAGTTCTTCTGGTAGAGCGGCATCATTGGGAAAACGACGGCAGGATCTTCCTTTGTAATCTGTAATCGACTGTAGCCCCTGCCACATGCTGGAGTCGGAGTCTGGAATATGATTCCACCTTATTCCTACTTTGTCCTTTTGCTCATTTGATGACTCTGCGGAGGTCTTAGTGGGACTTCATGTACTTGATCCCGTCCTCAGCCATAGCCTCAAGGCTGGCTGCCCTGTGCGCGGTAGCCCTGTCCTTTAGCTTAGCGCCAACCTCAGTGTTAACCCAGGGTTTTTGATTGGGGAAGCAATGAACCATCACTGTGGGGACATCGCCGATGCATTTCGTAATGAAGCCGGTGACTGAGGTGGTGAGCTCGTTGAGTCTCGTAACATATTCCAATCAGCGCTAGCAAAGCAGTCCTGTTGCATAATCTCTGATTACGATGATCATTTCTCAACGGAACAAGTCACAGATACTTCCTGTTTGAGCTTCTGCTAAACTTGATCTGATTTGCAGAATGGGGATGAGGGAGGGTGTTGTATGCCTGCTTGTGGGTAGAGTAACAGTGGTCTAGGACTATCGCCCCTAGTGGTGAAGGAGAAGTGTTGGAAGTTGGGCATCACGTGTCTTAACGACACAGAATTAATATCACCGGCAACAAGAGAAGCAGGCTCCGGGTGCATGTTTTCCTGCTTGTTTATAATTTGTTATTTTTTTTGTTCTGAGGTTGAATGTATACAACAGTCATGATAACAGCTGAAAACTCCCTCGGGAGGTACAAGGGTCGACATTTGATCATCAGGTGAACAATGGTTTGAGATTTCCACCGTGCTCGAGTCAGAAAACCATTTGTTGTTGATGAGACAAACTCCTCCCCATTTCCTTGACAGTCCACTTAGTGAATGGAGAAGCCATCAAGCTGGATAGCCATTGGGGCAATGTTTCCTCCAAGCTCCCCGGGAACTGCTGGGCAGAAGAAAAATTAGCCCGTTCAGAGAAGCACGAGATTGAACTCCACTCAACTTCCTTTAGTTTTCTCATGTTAGTTAACACCATTAACTTTTCCCTTTACCGTGGGAAGTGTGATCAAATTAACGCAATATCCACTTTCAATGCAACATACCAAAACAAAAACGAGCTATGCAAGAGATTTTTGTGGCAGAGCGCATCAGAGTAGGATTCTATTGCAACACAGAGCAGTGCGCCATAACCAATCAAAGCTGCAGTATGCCTATAGTCACCATTGGTCTATGTGACCCGATTCAGGAAACTAGGCGTATGTCGCAAGTCACAACTTCACAGGAGAGCCGTTAGAACGTAAAAAATGTTATCTAGCTACATTTAACAAAATACTCGTCTTAGTGTGCCAGAGTGCAGAATAACTGATTCATTTTTGAACACTCAATACCTGTTGAATATGTCCGTGTCAGTAAACATTGGCAACAAAGCGTAATTCAATTGTTGCCAGCAGCACAGTTAGTCACCAACGCTCTGGATAGCCAGCTCTGCTAGGGTGAATAAAATGGTCAGAGTGGGGTGTTCTCTCATTATGTGTCTGGAAGTAGCTAGCCAATGTTAGCCAGTTAGCTTGGGTGCTTGACTGTCGTTGTGAGGTCAGAGCTTTTGGATCAACCTTACTTATTGGCCAGAGTGTCCAGTGTGGCTCTGAAGGCGAAACGCTCTGCATTTACAAATGGACAATCTGTCACCAACGCTCTGGATTACATAACAGCCTAACCAGCTCTGCTAGGGTGAGTAATGTTCAGTGAGCTGTTCTCTCTCTCTCTTAAAATGTCTGGAAGTAGCTGGCAAGTTAGTACAGAATGCTCAGATCAACTCTTAAAGAGATGGGTGTGGCTAAGGCATAAGAGGGTAAGAACAATGTTGAATGGGTGTAGACAAAGGGCACTCCAATAGTAGTACCAAAACAGTGAAAGACTTAAAGCATAATTACTTTCCCATTGTTTCCTCAAATGCAGTGTATGATATACCATTTTGTAGCTACGAGTCTCTACTTGTATCCAATGTAAAAAAAAAGAAATCAAAAAGAAATTCAAAATGTTGCTACAAGACCGAAACCAGCTGGTGAGTCACACATAGATTTATGCCATTCACTTTGAACTGTTTTACAACATAAGCGGCGTCGATTATTATGTGCTTGTTTTGCAATCAAAGAAAGAGCTGCATGTAGCCACGTGTGCACTTTTGTTCATATTCTTTGCTAGATAGTGAGTTATTAGGCCAGTTATAGCTCATGTGTCTACATATCAAAGCACTTAAAATGGTTTGAGAATAGTGTTTATTTTAATTTGTTCTTAGTCTGATTATTATTATTTATTTTTTTTGTTCTTGTACAATAGTTTTCTCATGTTCTGTATTGTGTGGACCCCAAGAAGAATAGCTACTGCTTCAACAGCTAATGGGGATCTGAATAAAAGATTAGCTCAAAAAGGGCTGCCAACAGCTTTATTTGCGCCACCATTGCAATCAGATCATGTAGCTACAGATTTCAGTCACTCACTCTCTGATGCGGACAGCGAAGGCCAGTCTGTTATTTGCAGAGGGCATGGCTGGAGCTGGTTTGTGAGCTGATCTCCTGATACGGGTTTCATCGTGATGCTTTCTATGGCTATCCTTCAGGAAGTCCTCCAAGCGCTTGAACTTCAAGGGTTTGCCTTTGGATACCTGGATGAACACAATCTACACTTGTTGATGTCCAACAAATTCATCAAAACGTTTATGGTAAATGACTGGAAGACCACTATGGTAAAACTGACCACAGCGAACTACCTTTCCCTTCTCCAGAAGTGCACGGTTTTGTGGCTTTGATGGCTTGATAGGCCTTCCTCTTCTTCAGAAGGTTCTCAGGAACCAACTTTATCACCCTCTTCGCTCTAAACACGTTTCAGGTTTGATTAGTCGTATGTACAGGATACACATGGTATACACCGTCCAACGAAATGCACACTTTCTGGTTCCTTCTCGACAATGCAACAATAAGAAATTATAAGATAATACGAACAAAATAAATGCAGAAGACAACATAAAAAGACATCTCAACACTTATATACAGATTATACAATGGTGAGACAAAAATGACAAAGCACATTGAACTATAGACAACTTCCCAGTACATAACACTGACGTCAAGCACAGATGCGAGCGACTCTTGGTGGCCGTAAGAAAGACGTCGCCATTGCGCCAATTCAACAGCCTATGTTTACGTTATTACTCATACGTTCTCATACGCTAATAATTATGTTTTGATTATTGATTGAACAGTCGCAAAGATTGCATTTGGTTGTGGTATTTTCAGCAGTTGGCTAGAATACTAACGCTCACTGATATAGGCTGTAGCTAAAGCTAGCCAAAGAGCCATTTTACTGGTTGGTGTTTTAAGTATAACGCAGTTGATTTGCGATGACAAACACATTAAGCGTGACATTCATGCGAACATTAAAATCCAAAAGTAGTGTTAAATGCACTCATAAGAAACTCCCCCTTGTTCTGCCACCAATTTGGGCGCATCGCCCTCGTGCGACAATGTTTGCAAACATAGAAATGGGTCTATTGACAAGATTATTCCCCTATCCAGCTGTGACAACAAAATGCATGACATTCGGATCTGATTGAGTGAAATGAGGCTAGCTAGCCAGTATTTAAAAGCAAACGAAACTAAAGTTACTAGTTACATGCCATTCTGATCACATTGCACAATTATTTGTTTGCAGATTGTGTCGTATTACCTGTGTCGAACCCGTAAAATGTCATTATGTTTGCATAGTTCCGGCTGATGGGACTATCATGTGTAACTGACCCATTTATCTAGCGCTCTGCATTGCTTATCTTTCAGACAAATGATACAAATACACGGCTTGACGGACTTCTATTGGACTGTTACATTTAAATTAGAGAATGTATGAATAGTATTCATTTAGCAAAGGATGCACTTAGATCGACATGAAAACAAATACGTACTCAGAATCCTGTTCTGCCATCACGAATCCGATGCATGCGTAACAATATGTGCTGTCGCAGAAAAACTACGTCGAAGACTCCCCATCCTTGCTATGTCTAATCTGCCACCTAGTGGCGTGCGAAGCGAAAAACAATAACAAGTGTTCAGTCTCTCTCTAAAAACAATAGGTATTGTCTTGAACATATTTCTGACATGACAATGTGTATGTAAAGTACAATGTGTACGAAATAAATGGAGGAATAAACTGAACTGTGCAAACTGACTTCATTGCCAAATTAGAGTTATCCCACTATGTGAACTTTATCTCCGAGGTACAACAGCTTGTTAAAAAAACACACAAAAACATTCATAACAAAAACCTCTAAGAGGATTTTACATCTCTATGGTGACATTTCAAGTGCAGCTTGCTTCCTTGCCCTCTCCTCGGGAACGAGCCTATTTGCTGTCATTGTGCGTGCACGAGCTACCATTGTTTGTTTGTGTAGCGACATGTTGAAAATGGCGGAGAGGAGAGACCTACGCGACATAAAGAGTCAAATATGAGTAAAACGTGAATGACAATTTCATAACCGCAAATTGGATTTCGTAATAACTTAATTTTTGAAGGCGATACGGAGTAATGTATAGCTGAAAACAGCGACATTATTTTGAAACTGGCTTTGAATTAGCCAACATTGCTAATATCGCTAGCTTCAATAGTGTGATTGTTTTTACTCGCAGGCTTGTTTGTCAACATTAGCCAACAACCATGTTCTCCCTGGCTTGTGTCAGACTGCAGCGCCAGACCACATTATCCATAGCGTGTGGAAGAGATTGATTCATGGAGCGGCAGAACAGAAAACCAAGGCACCCGAACTAGCTGGCACTGGCCGCCCAATTTACGGGCTTTACTGTTAAATATTTACATCCGAATTAGCCCATTTATGCATGGAAATTGAGCGTCTAACTTTAACCAACGAGAGATTGCATTGAAATTGAATAAATACAGAAGATAAACACCAGCGTATACGGAGATTGAGGCAGGTAAGTCAGCACAACACCCTGCAGAACTGCCGCAAAATAGTTTGGACTAAACCAGATTTAGCCGCGGACTGCGAACAAGCTAACGTTAGCTAGTAGCGAAGGATCAAACGTGAAGTGGGCCAGTTAACCAGCTAACGTTGACCTTCCAATAAATCATTCAATTGAAACCATGTATTTGATAACGATATATTAAAACGTTAATTTGTGAGATTGCAAACAAGTTGATTTGTTTGAGAAGTTTGTTGCATGTAAGGAAGACGGCTATCGCCAACATTGAATCCTTGACCCAGGAATGGATGTTATTTTTGTCAATGTCTCGTTATGGAGTAGTAGAGCACGTGCCTCTTGTTTGCCAGTTGGCGAACTATCTGTACTTAAAATGCAATATTCGATCCAATTAATTGTTTCCATTAGTGTCCCTATTTGGTTAATCAAACATTATAGTACCTTTTGGATTAAGTGCGACCACGCTGGGAAGCTAGTTCTCCCTACCTAGCCATTGATTCAAGGTGAATTGGGCGTATTTTTATTGGCTAAGGTAGCTAATCAATTAGGGATCCATTTGTGACGATGTCAACGTCATTGACTGATTTGCACCTGCGTGATTGGACTGGAGAGTGAGGCTCAATTATAGAATTATGGACGTTGCTTTGGCCACACCACCAGTCAGGCATTTTCATCGGTCAAATTCAAGTACATATAGTACATTGTCCTCCGTTGTGGACTGTTTTTTGTTACACATAGTATTTTATACCATGGTATTGTTGAATTACTTGTTTTTGATTGGCATTTTAGAGGATGCATTAGTTCCCTTTATAGAGTACCACAGAATGAGTCATAAAACCTAGTGTCAAACAAGGAAATGGTTCTAATAATTTTACCACCATTAATTTTCAACAGGTTTTTTTTAGAAACATTTAAAGTAAGGGCTGTGTTTTTTGTAGGCTTACCCTGGCGTGACGTTTTGATAACTGTGTAAATCTCTCTAGGACAAGGTGACTTATCACTCACTATATTCACCTGTGTTTACCCCCCCCCCAATGAAATGCTAATGTGGCTATCAAAGAACTACAAATGCCATGATCAGGACGACACTGCCGAATTGAGGCAAAGGTAAGAATCTCTGGATTAACTATCTAATAAATTGGCTACGTTTCTTTTAAATTTGACAATTCTGTGTACTCTCGTGTGGCAGTTTTACATTGACGCTACCTGTTAGCAAAGGTGTCAGTTGGGGTGGCGTGCCGGATCTTGCTGGGATTTGTAGTTTTGCATGATGTATACTTTGATTCTAATTAGCATGTTTGATTCTTTGAGTAAAAGTCACCCTGTCCTAGAGAGATTTACATGGTTAGCAAAACGTCTCGCCAGGGTTAGCGTACATGAAACACAGCCCTTATTGTAAGTGTTTCTAAAGTTCCCTATGGGAAAAATGAATGGTGGCAAAATTATTGGAAGCATGTCCCTGTTTGACCGCTAGGTTTTATGGGTATTATGACACCTCCACTGTGGAGCTGTTTTTGCATGGTAGAATTCAATGGCTATGGTTCATTTTTATGTTTGAGCTGCTTTTGAAAGCAAAAGTCAAATTGAAAACATTGGCATTGTTGAATCAGATTTTTATAATAGCAAGCTAGGACTGATGGTTTGGTTAGCTAAACTAGCAAGTCTGTTTGGTTACCAATGCCACTACTGTCGCTATCTAGTGAACTTGCTAGCTACTTCAGTGGGTGTTGAACACATTTCTAGCGACAAATGCGTTCAATTATAGCCATGGTATAAAAGGGATAATCAACTCGTGGCTCTATGCGTTCTCTGGAAAATAAGGCAACTCCGTGGAAGGTTAGTTCTACTCCACTAGCGTGTCGTAGAACACACCTTCCTCATCGTTCATTATTTTCTATAGAATGCACATCCTCTTCATTATCCCCAAGGAAATGTATTGAATTCTTATTTGTTTAAGAATCCATATTTTAATTCGGGGTTCTTTATGCACATCTTTGGTTGTAAATGCAGTGCAGTTAGGATAGGCTGAGCAAAAAGTGTGTGTATAGGCTATAGGCTACTTGCCTAGGCCTCGTTGGCAGTGTTTAGACATGCAGCCTAAATCAGATTTTTCTTTTCTCACTAATTGGTATTTTTGACCAACTAGATCAGCTCTGACAAATATCTAATGTGAAAAGATCTGATGTGATTGGTCAAAAAACTGAAGTCAATGCAATCAGGCCTTAGCTATGCAGGTCAAAGTTGGTACTCTCTTCACCAGCAGTTTCATTTGCTTTTGTTTGTCACACTGCTATCAAGCTCCGGAACAAATAGGTCATATTTGACTACTAGTTTGCACTCCTTTATCAAATCTTAATGGTCTTTATTTCCCCCGTCTGGATTTATTTCCTCTTGCTGAAAGAGAGTAAGAAATGTATCACACTCATTAGGACAGTGGGTTTGGGTAATAAACAATATGTCGCAATAATCCACAACCTTGTTACCTGCAACATTCTAGCACAGTAGCAGATGAATTTATATGGCCATGGCCTTGATTTGAGCATTTCTCAGAAGAGGGAGACATGACTGACAAATTGTTATTGAATTTAGGCTTAAAGTGTCAATCAGCAGTTGAAACAATAACAAAGTGACCCCCTGTTTCGGTGACAAGCTGAGGGATGGGGCTGGAGAAGCATCACCACTCATATACAGAGCTATGGATGCAAGGACTGACCATGATATCAAAATTATAGTTTTGACCATGTTTTGGGGCTATACGGTGTTTTTTTTAAATGTTTACTTTGTTTACAAACATTGGAGTTAAACAAGCATATATTTTGGTTTCTGATGGGGTACGACAGATGTACTAAGCTCAAGAGACATTTCTAAGTTATATTCTTTAAGAATCCATGGGTACATATCATTAATCTATTAGTCCCAAAATAGATGTAGTAACCTCTGACTGCCCCTTTTAATATTAAAGCATATTCATAATGTAGTGGGAGCTAAATCAGTCCAGATCTTTTATGATTTGCCTAAAATATAAATTTAAGCACAACCATTCTCGACAGCCTTTTCAGTGTAGTCATGTTTAAAGCATTCCTTTTCACAAGCTTAGTGAGGATTTTTTTTTTTTTTTTACCCAAGGCACCTGCATTAGTGTGCATGGGCTAAAAGGTGAAAAGCTTCATATAGGCTAAATGATTTTGGTAGTATTATAGTGATGAATTGGTAAGATTGATTTTACATTGGTGGTTTTAATGGACAAGCATGATCCAAAACCTTGTGAGGATGATCAGATTTCTGTGTGTGTGTGTGGTGGAGAGGAATGGAGCGGGTGCTCAGCTGTGCCTCCACAGCCGTCAGAGAGCTGACCTACATTCTCCTCTCCCTGGAAAAAAGCTTGTGCAGCAGGCTGTGTGAATTTGTGGGGGTAGGGAAGGAAATAGAGGGAGAGAGTGAGAGGGAAGAGAGCGCTGTGGCGCATTCACTGATTTTGAGCTGAATAACCAGATCCCAGTGTCCCATTAATTATTTTATCGGGGCATGCTAGGAAGAGAACTGAGACAACCGTTTGTACAGTGGAACTGTACTGCGGGAGTGAGATGCTTGGCTGTGGTTTGGCAGGCAGTGTGACTGACTCCCATGGGCCTCCCTTTAACTTGTTGTGGTGAAGAGAACGTTTTTTTCCCCTCTCACATACAGTAGCATCTGCTGACTGGATCTGTGCCCTCAGGAGTCATTTGAAACAGATTTTAGAAACGGTAGTGAAAATCTCACCCCCAAAGTTCAAAGTACAGGATGTTGTAGCAGGTGAAGTGCTAGAGGAACATCAGTCAGTGTTAACGGCCTGCTGCATCATGCCTCTTGTGTCTGGAGACGGTTTTGTAGCGGGTGTGTTGTCATTCCTTTAGGCTCAATTTTATTCTAATAGAGCATCTATTAGCCTATTTGTTGAAAAGTCTGGTTGGTTTTACTTCAGCAGGACAGATGGGGAGCAATGTATTGCCTGTCAGTGATGTCATATTTCCTCATCATGGAGGGATGAGCTGTAGGCTATAGGCTGCTAACATATATATAGTCACAAACGTGCCACGGTAAGTGGCGAATGTCTCATAGACCTCAATGGGAGAAGGGGGGGCTGAACGCAAGCCATTTTGCAAGCGATGCGGTACATGGCGCTTGCTCCCATGAACGGCGGCACTGGCTCGGTGCTAGAGGTGCCAAAAGTTTCAATTAGCTGAAGGCTTGAGCAGCTGCCATGCATGGTGGACCAGTAAGCATCGTTCATCTTGTCAGCCTGTCCCAGATGGTCCTCCAGTAAACACTAAAGTCTCTCTCTCTTCTCTTTCGAGGTCCTGCTCGCTACCTTCTCCCCCAGTGGGATGGTGCTGCATGATAGGGAGGCCTTGGCGCCATAGCCCCCTCTCCTGGATCCTACCCGCCCCACCACCACCCCCCTCAGAGCAGAGGACCACCACAACAGCAGCCCCCCCCCCCCCATGAGTCACCCTCTGGAGCCTTAGATCAAGTAATTGTGACCCCCTTCTTCCCCTTATATACTGTAGTTAACTCAATTGCATCCCCTGGTTCCGGTCTATCTTTTTGCTACATTGGCACGTTTCCAACCTGTCCCCTTAACTAGCTTTCTCTGGATAAAGGTCTGGTTTATCATGAATTCGTAGACATATTGGATTGATTGATCAATTAGCTTATTCATCTAACCCTCTTCAACCCCCCCCCCCCCCCCCCCCCCCCCAACACTGAGTGTTCAGTGCAGGAACAACACAACACAGATGAGGCTTGTATCTATCTATATATGCTGCTGCCTGTTGCATGTAATCACAATTCTGTAGCACAGAATCAACCAAACTAGGATATGCTGATAGGAGTCATGCTCCATACAGGATAGGAAATAAACCTTTTTCCAATGGCATTTTTTTGACCGTGTGAGCTCCTTTTCGGGGGCATTTTGAGGCATTTCCAGGGCATTTTCATTTGCGATCACTAAACTGAACTTGGCCTACCTAGAAAACATTTTCTGCAAAAGCTTGTGAAAGCTCTTGCATGTCAAAGGTACTGGAGTTTTGCAGAAAGCTTTCCGGAACATTGTGGTGGCACGATCTTGAGTGGTCTTGACCCCCACCCAATCAGCATTCCATCTCTCGATTGTTGTTGTTTACCGTGGTTTTGACCGTTGACTTGCTCAGCTCAGTGGTAGAGGTCTTTTTCTACTTCTGCTGTCGCCGTTGTTTTTTTAATTACACTGAACAAAAGTATAAACGCAACATGCAATAATTGTAAAGATTTTACTGAGTTACAGTTCATATAAGTAAATCAGACAAATAAATTCATTAGGCCCTAATCCATGTATTTCACATGACTAGGAATACAAATATGCATCTATTGATTAGATGACTCTTTTTTTTTTTTTTTTTTTAAATAGTAGGGTAGTGGTTCAGAAACCCAGTCAGTATCTGGTGACCACCATTTACCTCATGCAGCACGACATCTCCTTCACATAGAGTTGATCAGGCTGTTGATTGTGGCCTGTGGAATATTGTCCCACTCTTATTCAATGGCTATGTGAAGTTTCTGGATATTGTTGGGAACTGGAACACGCTGTTGTACATGTTGATCCAGAGCATCCCAAACATGCTCAATGGGTGACATGTCTGGTGAGTATGTAGGTCATGGAAAAACTGGGACTTTTTCAGCTTCCAGAGATTGTGTACAGATCCTTGTGACATGGGGCCGTGCATTATCATGCTGAAACATGAGGTGATGGGGGAGGATGAATGACAACAATGGACCTCAGGAATTCCTCACAGTATCTCTGTGCATTGAAATTGCCATCAATAAAATGTGTTCATTGTCCTTAGATTATGCCTGTCCATACCATAACCCCACCGCCACCATGGGGCACTCTGTTCACAATGTTGACACCTGCAAACCGCTCGCCCACACGACATCTGTCATCTGCCCTGTACAGTTGAAACCGGGATTCATCTGTGAAGGGCACACTTCTTCAGCATTCCAGTGGCCATTGAAGGTGAGCATTTTCCTACTGAAGTCGGTTACAATGCCGAACTGCAGTCAGGTCAAGACCCTGGTGAGAACGACGACCACGCAGATGAATGTCCCCGAGACGGTTTTTGACAGTTTGTGCAGAAATTCTTCAGTTGTGCAAGCCCACAGTTTCATCAGCTGCTCGGGTAGCTGGTCTCAGACCATCCTGCAGGTGACGAAGCCAGATGTGGAGGTCCTGGGCTGGCGTGGTTACATATGGTCTGCTGTTATGAGGCTGGTTGAACGTATTGCCAAATTCTCTAAAACAATGTTGGAGGTGGCCTATGGTAGAGGAACATTACATTCTCTGGCAACCGCTCTGGTGGCGATTCCTGCATTCAGCATGCCAATCACACCAATCTGTGACATTTGTAGAGTGACCTTTTATTGTCCCCAGCACATGGTGCACCTGTGTAATGATCATGCTGTTTAATCAGCTTCTTGAGATGCCACACTTGTCAGGTGGATGGATTATTTTGGCAAAGGAGAAATGCTCACTAACAGGGATGTAAACAAATTTGTGCACAACATTTGAGAAAAATAAGCTTTTTGTGCATATGGGGAAAATGTCTGGGATTTTTTTATTTCAGGTTATGAAACATGGGACCAACACTTATTTATTTATTTTTTTTCAGTGTAGAAATGACTCCAATCTAATATAAAATAATACCTGCTAATATTACCTCCTGTACAAAAGCTGGGTGACCGGTCGAGAAGGGGGAGCAGGGGCTTGTTGTTGCTACGGAGGCCAGTGTGTAGATTGGGCGTTTCACAGATTGAATTTCTGATTAATATTATTATTACCTGAGGTGCCCATGCTGCGTGAGAAGGGGTGAGGGGGTTTGAAAAACACTCAGGTTGAACCCCCCCCCCCCCCCTATGGCAACATCTGAGGGGCTGTGACTACTGAAACACAGCACCCCCCCCCCAACACACACACACACACACACACACACAAATTAGCTGTGTTTTGGTAGTTAACAGCCCCTCAGCTGTTGCCATGGAAATGTGAAATCTGACCCAGCCTACGCAGTATCGCTCCCTCTCATCTACTGTATGGTACTGCACAAAGAAATCTACTGAGTCAATTACTGTATGGTGCATAACAATCATTTGTATAACTTTGAATTCATTTCAGGATATTGTATATTTCCTATGGCGAAGTTGATGTATTTTTACGTTAGAATAACACTACTACTACTAATAATAATTACGCCATGTGGCGTTTACATTAACAGTGATTATGTATTTAACACAAGTTGATTACATAATCTTTGTATGGTTTAAGTGCTGTCTTGTATTTCCTTTTTGGTTTTCCTTTGAACCTTAAATCATGAAGGTCTACTTTTAGCATAGCAAACACTGTCTTTTTTTAGAAAACTGGTTCATTATGAAGTAGGCTTTGTGGTACATGCATACCTGCTATTGAAACTCTCCTGCCACGGTCGCTCATGTGCACTTTTGACCCAAGTGTGATTGGTAATTTGACAGCTGTACAAAGACAAAACAAAGTGAATGTTGTCACAGTTCAAATAGTTTCTGGAGGTGTGGCAATTATTTTCTACTGTTAAACTGTAGCTAAGTATAGGTAAGTACAGGGTATGATATTAGTGTTAATACTGTTACTCCCTATAGGTTAACAACCCCACCCCATAATTAATTGGATTTTGAGGTAAGCTATCTATTTTTTTCAGGGTTACCAAGGCAACATTCCAAAACAATTCTAGCAAAAAGAGTTCCCCCTTTAAAAAAATAAAAAATAATTCCCAACTGAAGCTTGGCCTAAACCTACATCTAGGCTAAGTGTATCAATAACTAAAGAGTGTGAAGAGTACTGTCTACACATTCATGACCATGGGTTAGGTCAACAGAATTGCCTTATTTAAGTCAATTAATGAATCAATACAGTCTTCTGAGTTGTTTAGAAAAGTGGCTGAGTTAGTGGACAATGTCTCTTCGCTGCCTCACCATGAGATGAGTCTGTCCCTGTCAGTGTTTTAATGGGTCCTCAGTCAAATTTTAAGAGCCAATTAGTTCAGCCCAAATGGTAGTTTCATGAGTTTGAGTGTTTTTCTCTGAGGGCTATAGTGCTAGGGAAACAGTGTGAGATGTCACACACACACACAGTACATCTGCCTCAGTTTGCACCTCAGGCCCGTGACTTCTCACCCCCGTCCTGCTGCTCCACGTGTGTGTGCGTATGTCTGTCTTCAAAACTGCTCCTAGTCTCACACCACGGCAGAACTCTCTACTCTAATCACCTAGCGGGTCACACTCACAGCTCACCAGATGTCTGACAAGGATCTGAGCATTGTATTGATGAGCTTCTTATCGTCTCATCATCATCATCAAGCTAAGAGGGATCATTAAGTCAGTGGGACTGCGCATTGCTGCTTGTATACCTGGCCTGTTATCATAGAGTGAGTGCAGGATATGTGCCACTGATGCACTTGTTCTGTACTGCAGGGATCCTGTTATGTAAAAAGGTTTGAAGCCATAACTTTACATCGGGCTGTCAAAGTTTAGAAATAGTCGCACCGTATCCAATTCCTTAGCCGTAATTGGTACCATATTTTAGCTGTACTAGCTGTTGCCATAACAGTAGTCATAACTGTTGCCTTAAGTGTCTGTAAAGCCATAACGGCAGTTTTAAGTGGTGCCATAAGCCATAAAAGTGTCCCTTCACGCTACGGCCATTGCCTTAAGCCCTAACCCACGCCCATTCCCCAGCCACAACTGTTACAATAACCATAGCCATAATCTGTGCCATTATCCATAAGCTGTAGCCAAGCATAATATGTTACATCATCCCCGGCCATAAGCCTCAGCCAACCAGAACTGTAGCCACAACTTTGGCTGTGGCCCCTAGCCATTCTGGCAGACAGGCTGCTGTACTGTTGTATCCTAGGCTGGGCCTCACTGCTAGGAGCCTGAGGAGAGGAGAGGACTGCTCCAGTGCTGTAGAGGTCTGACTGCACTGGGCCATTTCCTCCTCTGTGTAAACATCCTAAATCGGTGTGTAAACAGTGAGAGTGTGGAACAATACTCTGAGAGGGGCAGGGGGCCTTTCTGGTTTCCCTGTTCCTGAGGCTGTCCATATATCCGCCCCAGCTGTAGGTAGGGGTAATCACGTAAGCATAGCTACCACCTGGTTCACCTAGCTGGAGCCTGCGGGGAGCGATTTACGGCCTATCGCTACACATACATGTTGCTGCACAGAGCAGCATTGCACTATACCCATGACCCATTGATGTTCATTAGTAACTAGGAAGTGGATGCCTCAGAGGGCAGGAGAAGGGCAGGTCTGGAAGTGTGAGCAGATATGTCTGCGTGTGACAGCCAGGCAGGCTGATATGAGGGGGACTAGCTGAAGAATGAGGGCCTGTGAGAGGGAGACATGAGACCTGGGAGTCTGGTGAGTGGTGAAGGGCCAGCTCTGACCCAACCCGGACCGGCCTTTCAGACAGAAACAAACGCAGGAGGCCGAAGTGTGGCTCTAGCGACGATGATGAGGAGGATCAGATTGGTAATGTGACGGGTGGTGGGGGGTGTGTCTGTCTTTCTATGGAGATGTAGCCAAATGAGGCGTGAAACAAACACAGAATGGTTGGCATTCTGTCTGTATACTGTAGCTTTTTTTAAATGACACAATCTGTGTCACTGCCTCTATCTTACTGTACTGACCCACGTTTTGAGGTCCCTTGAACATTTCACACAACATATGTGGATGTGCCTTAATTCTACAAGTGCCTCTGTTTTGATGATTGCTGTAATTTGAATTCTGGTTGCAAAGCATTCCAAATACCGTACAGTGAAGATAAAGCGGTGCATTGAGTCATACAGTACAGACCCAGTTAGGCCTGTGTTCGTGCTTTCAGGAGAACTGTATACATTCTCCTGTTGTGTACTATATTTCAGGGGGGAGGAACTCTGCAACAGTGACTGAGCAGCTTCTCATGGAGCAAACCATTTCTGCCAGGGAGAGGGGGTAGTCCTGTGTGCCGTAAAGCATGCGGGATGTCCTTTCCTAAAGCGTGCTCGCTGCTAAGCTCCCCAAGGCTCCTCCACGAGGGGTCTCTTGTTGAGCTGTCCTCTCACTGCCACAGTCTCCCTTTCTCTGTTCACAGTGCCTGGGGGACTGATTTCATAACCACCCCCCCTCTATTTCTCTCCATGATGGGCTGTCCTTCTCTCAGTGCCATACGTTTATTTTCTGTCTGTGAGGGAGGTGATTAGAGTACCTCCGCGTGAGCAAATGTGCGAGATCAGAAGAGCTCGCTGAAAGAGAGTGCAGGAAAAAGGAGAGGGCGCAAGCCTGCCTGTGGAATGGAAAACTCTTGGTGGTGTTCTGCTTCTCCCAGAACCCTGTCAGAGGAGTTAGTGCTCTGTCTCTGGACTGCAGCTACTTCTTCTGCTCTCAGCCCACTCGTTGAGGCTGCTGCCTGGCACCTGCGTGTTTCTCTGACTGACTGACTGACTGCTGGGATCCTTTACGTCTCACACATACAGGCCAACGCTAGGCTGAGCTGGGCTTCAGGTGCGTGTATCTCTTACTGGGTCACTTCTTTATCTTAATTTCTCTCTCTCCTTCTCTTTTCTTTTGACTTGAGGTAGTTGTTTACCTTCAGGTTACTGTGGTGTGTGTTTACTGTGTGTGTGTGTGTGTGTGGGGGGGGGTGAAGGCCTCTGGCTATTTGTGTTTGGGAATGAGTGAATAGGTAGCTACGTGTTTTGCAGAGTCTTGTTGTAAGTGCCTGCACTCTTGGCTGAGGTGTGTTTAGTTTTTCTCAGCCACCATTGAGCTTTAGGTGGGGAGAGGGATTTGCAGAGGTTACTCAGTGAGTCTTTAAACACACCTTGTTTTTAGCTTTTCTTCTCTCCCCTCCACAGCATGTTACGTTTATGCTCAGCTCTCCCCCTGACCATGTGGTCTCAGGGGCAGTCACATGTGCTGCATTTTTGTCATGTAAATCAAATGCCTAGATGTTATTTAGTCAAGTCATAGCCTATGCATTACATACTTATGATTTATCCACCTAATTATAGTGCTTTTTTTAAATGTACATCTTTAGGCTACATTGTGACTTCTCTTATACGTACAACACCGTCACCCTGGCGATCATTGATTGTGAAAGGAATTTTACACGGTGTAGCTGAACTTGAAAATGGCAAATTGTAATTCAAGGGGGAACTGATTTGTAAAGTGGCTTAGCTTTCATTAGGGAGTGTTAAAACCCAACATTTTAAAATGGGTCATAGTAAGAATGAATAGAGTTTAGGAGGAGAAGGAAAGGGCATTTCAGGGCACAGCTTGAGTTGTTGCCTTATTTTAACAAGCCGATCTTAAAGATGGGCTTATAGCCTGAAGTTCTAGACCATGTTGACTTAAGAAAAATAATAAATAGGACACAGAGCCTACAAATCAGTCTTCCTATGTACTCACTTGAGGAACATAGGCTTTACGTAATAGCCCGTCAAAAGCAGCCTAGTGTTTGTAAGAGAGAGAACATATCTTTGAGCTTAGTGGTTTGTGACAGGTGCCACCATGCCCCATGTTGTGTAACTGAGAGAGCATTTCAGCTGTGGCCCTATGGGCAGACCGACACAGTCTGTCAGACAGACAGGTCAGGATGTTTTAGCTTAGTGGCTCCGCTCAGCCACAAACCTCATGGAAATGACATCTTCCTTTAAAGTGGAGTGGTGTGGTGGCACACTGGCATGGAGCAGTGTGATTTGCCCATTGTCGCCAGGCCAGGAGATGGATAACCGAGTGACTGAGTGAACTCGCCACAGCGTGTGTTATCTGGGCTCGCTTACAGGAAGTAGGGCTGCGGGCCTGTTGTGGCGATGGCGAGGGACAGCTAACCATAACAAACAGTAGGCCTAAGCGATCTCCCTGAGAGAAAGCAGATGATATGGAACGGCATGGAACCCAGGGGAAGAGAGAAAAGCCTATGGGGAATGACGCAGAGAGCGATGTGGTGGAGAAGCAGGATAAGCCACAAACCTAGAAGACGTAGACCTTAAAGTGAAATGCTTACTTACAGGCCCTAACCAACAGTGCAAAGTAAAGTAAAAAATGGGTATTAAGTTTTAAAAAAAATGGTATTAGGGAAACAATAGATAAGTAAAATGACTGAGAAAAACAGGAGAGGCTATATACAGGTGGTACAGAGTGCGGGGCACCGGTTAGTCAGGCTAATTGAGGTAATATGTACCTGTAGGTATAGTTAAAGTGACTATGCATAGATGATGTTAAACAGAGTAGCAGCAGTGTAAAAGGTCAGGATGGGGGGTAAACACAATGCAAATAGTCCGGGTAGCCATTTGATTATCTGTTCAGGAGTCTTATGGCTTGGGGGTAAAAGCTGTTGAGAAGCCTTTTGGTCTTAGACTTGGTGCTCTGGTACTGCTTGCCATGCAGTAGCAGAGAGAACAGTCTATGACTGGGGTGGCAGGGGTCTTTGACAATTTATAGAGCCTTTCTCTGACACTGCCTGGTGTAGAGGTCCTGAATGGCAGGCAGCTTAGCCGCAGTGATGTAATGGGCCGTACGCACTACCCTCTGTAGTGCCTTGCGGTTGTAGGCCGAGCATTTGCCGTACCAGGCAGTGATGCTCTCGATGTTGCAGCTCTAGAACCTTTTGAGGACCTATGCCAAATCCTTTCAGTCTCCTGAGGGGAGTAGGTTTTGTCGTGCCCTCTTCCCGACTGTCTTGGTGTGTTTGGACCATTCTAGTTTGTTGGTGATGTGGACACAATCATCTCCTTTGTCTTGATTATGTTGAGGAATAGGTTGTTATTCTGGCACCACCCGGCCTCTGACCTCCCTATAGGCTGTCTTGTCAGTGATTAGGCCTACCACTGTTGCGTCGTCTGCAAACTTAATGATGGTTTGGAGTCGTGCCTGGCCATGTAGTTGTGGGTGAACAGGGAGTACAGGAGAGGACTGGGCACGCACCCCTGAGGGGCTCCAGTGTTGAGGATCAGCGTGGCAGATATGTTGCTACCTACCCTCACCACCTGGGAGCGGCCCGTCGAAGTCCAGGATCCATTTGCAGAGGGAGGTGTTTAGTCCCAGGGTCCTTAGCTTAGTGATGAGATTTGAGGGCACTATGCTGTTTAACGCTGAGCTGTAGATAAATTAATGTCATTCTCACACAGGTGTTCCTTTTGTCCAGGTGGGAAAGGGCAGTGTGGAGTGCAATAGAGATTGCATCATTTGTTTGAGCGGTATGCAAATTTGAGTGGGTCTAGGGTTTTGGGGATTATGGTGTTAATGTGAGCCATTACCAGCCTTTCAAAGTCTGTAGTCATTTAGGCAGGTTACCTTTTTGGGCACAGGGACTATGGTGGTCATCTTGAAGCATGTTGGTATTACAGACAAAATCAGGGACATGTTGAAAATGTCAGTGAAGATATCTGCCAGTTGGTTAGCACATGCCCGGAGCACACGTCCTGGTAATCAAATCAAAAGTAACAGTCAGTATCTGGTGTGGCCATCAGCTGCATTTGGGGCGGCAGTGCATCTCCTCCTCACGGACTGCACCAGATTTGCCAGTTCTTGCTGTGAGATGTTACCCCACTCTTCCACCAAGGCACCTGCAAGTTCCTGGACATGTCTGGGGGGGGAATGGCCCTAGCCCTCACCCTTCAATCCAACAGGTCCCAGACGTGCTCAATGGGATTGAGATCCTGGCTCTTCGCTGGCCATGGCAGAACACTGACATTCCTGTCCTGCAGGAAATCACACACAGAACGAGCAGTATTGCTGGTGGCATTGTCATGCTGGAGGGTCATGTCAGGATGAGCCTGAAGGAATGGTACCACATGAGGGAGGAGGATGTCTTCCCTGTAACGCACAGCATTGAGATTGCCTGCAATGACAACAAGCTCAGTCCGATGATGCTGTGACACACCGCCCCAGACCATAACAGACCCTCCACCTCCAAATCGATCCCATTCCAGAGTGGCAACGTTGATGTCTGGTGAGGACCTGCCTTACAACAGGCCTGCAACCCTCAGTCCAGCCTCTCTCCGCCTATTGCGGACAGTCTGAGCACTGATGGAGGGATTGTGCGTTCCTGGTGTAACTCGGGCAGTTGTTGTTGCCATCCTGTACCTGTCCCGCAGGTGTGATGTTTGGATGTAACAATCCTTTGCAGGTGTTGTTATACGTGGTCTGCCACTGCGAGGACGATCAGCTGTGCGTCCCCTCTCCCTGTAGCGCTGTCTTAGGCGTCTCACAGTACAGACATTGTAATTTATTGCCTAAGGCATGTTAACACAGATGAACAGGGACCCTGGGAATCTTTATTTTGGTGTCTTTCAAAGTCAGTAGAAATGCCTCTTTAGTGTCCTAAGTTTTCATAACTGTGACCTTAATTGCCTACCGTCTGTAAGCTGTTAGTGTCTTAAGGACCGTACCACTGGTGCATGTTCATTAATTGTTTATGGTTCATTGAACAAGCATGGGAAACAGTGTTTAAACCCTTTACAATGAAGATCTGTGAAGTTATTTGTATTGTTATGAATTATCTTTTGAAGGACAGGGTCCTGAAAAAGGATGTTTCTTTTTGTGCTGAGTTTATATATCTGTGTGTGTTTACATACACCTTAGCCAAATACATTTTAACTAATTTATTGACATTTAATCCTAGTAAAAATTCCCTGTTATGATCACCACTTAATTTTAAGATTGTGAAATGTCAGAATAATAGTAGAGAGGGTTTATTTTTGCGTTTTATTTCTTTCATCACATTCCCAGTGAGTCAGAAGTTTACATACACTCAATTAGTATTTGGTAGCATTGCCTTTAAATTTTTACTTGGGTAAAACGTTTCTGGTAGCCTTCATCAAGCTTCCCACAATAAGTTGGGTGAATTTTGGTCTATTCCTCCTGACAGAGCTGGTGTAACTGAGTCAGGTTTGCAGGCCTCCTTGCTCGCACATGCTTTTTCAGTTCTGCCCACAAATGTTCTGTAGGTTTGAGGTTTGTGATGGCCACTCCAATACCTTGACTTTGTTATCCTTATGCCATTTTGCCACAACTTTGGAAGTATGCTTGGGGTCATTGTCCATTTGGAAGACCCATTTGCGACCAAGCTTTAACTTCCTGACTGATGTCTTGAGATGTTGCTTCAATATATCCACATAATTTTCCTGCCACATAAAGCCATCTTGATTGTGAAGTGCACCAGTCCCTCCTGCAGCATAGCACCCCCACAACATGATGCTTCCACCCCAGTGCTTCACGGTTGGGATGGTGTTCTTTGGCTTGCAAGCCTCCCTTTTTCCTCTAAAGATAAAGATGGTCATTATGGCCAAACAGTTCTATTTTTGTTTCGTCAGACCAGAGGACATTTCTCCAAAAAGTACGATCTTTGTCCCCATGTGCAGTTGCAAACTGTAGTCTGGCTTTTTTATGGCGATTTTGGAGCAGTGGCTTCTTCCTTGCTGAGCGGCCTTATAGGTTATGTCGATATTGGACTCGTTTTACTGTGGATATAGATACTTTTTTACCTATTTCCACCAGCATCTTCACAAGGTCCTTTGCTGCTGTTCTGGGATTGATTTGCACTTTTCGCACCGAAGTACGTTCATCTCTAGGAGACAGAACGCGTCTCCTTCCTGAGCGGTATGACGGCTGCGTGGTCCCATGGTGCTATACTTGCGTACTATTGTTCTACAATAGGTTTTTTTTTCTGAGGTCTTGGCTGATTTATTTTGATTTTCCCATGATGTCACGCAAAGAGGCACTGAGTTTGAATGTAGGCCTTGAAATACATCCACAGGTACACCTCCAATTGCCCCAAATTATGTCAATTAGCCTATCAGACGCTTCTAATGCCATGACATAATTTTCTGGAATTTTCCAAGCTGTTTAAAGGCACAGTCAACTTCCCACTGGAATTGTGATACAGTGAAATAATCTGTCTGTGAACAATTGTTGGAAAATGACTTGTGTCATGCACCAAGTAGATGTCCTAACCAACTTGCCAAAACTATAGTTTGTTAACATGAACTTTGTTGAATGGTTGAAAACAAGTTTTAATGACTCCAACGTATGTGTATGTAAACTTCCGACTTCAACTGTGTGTGTGTGTGTATATGTATTTAGTCGGCCACCAATTGTGCAAGTTCTCCCACTTAGAAAGATGAGAGGCCTGTAATTTTCATCATAGGTACACTTCAACTATGACAGACAAAATGAGGTGGAAAAATCCAGAAAATCACATTGTAGGATTTTTAATGAATTTATTTGCAAATTATGGTGGAAAATAAGTATTTGGTCACCTACAAACAAGCAAGATTTCTGGCTCTCACAGACCTGTAACTTCTTATTTAAGAGGCTCCTCTGTCCTCCACTCGTCACCTGTATTAATGGCATCTGTTTGAACTTGTTATCAGTATAAAAGACACCTGTCCACAACCTCAAACAGTCACACTCCAAACTCCACTATGGCCAAGACCAAAGAACTGTCAAAGGACACCAGAAACAAAATTGTAGACCAGCACCAGGCTGGGAAGACTGAATCTACAATAGGTAAGCAGCTTGGTTTGAAGAAATCAACTGTGGGAGCAATTATTAGAAAATGGAAGATATACAAGACCACTGATAATCTCCCTCGATCTGGGGCTCCACGCAAGATCTCACCCCGTGGGGTCAAAATGATCACAAGAACGGTGAGCAAAAATCCCAGAACCACACCTAGTGAATGACCTGCAGAGAGCTGGGACCAAAGTAACAAAGCCTACCATCAGTAACACACTATGCCGCCAGGGACTCAAATCCTGCAGTGCCAAACGTGTCCCCCTGCTTAAGCCAGTACATGTCCAGGCCCGTCTGAAGTTTGCTAGAGAGCATTTGGATGATCCAGAAGAAGATTGGGAGAATGTCATATGGTCAGATGAAACCAAAATATAACTTTTTGGTAACTCAACTCGTCATGTTTGGAGGACAAAGAATGCTGAGTTGCATCCAAAGAACACCATACCTACTGTGAAGCATGGGGGTGGAAACATCATGCTTTGGGGCTGTTTTTCTGCAAAGGGACCAGGACGACTGATCCATGTAAAGGAAAAAATGAATGGGGCCATGTATCGTGAGATTTTGAGTGAAAACCTCCTTCCATCAGCAAGGGCATTGAAGATGAAACGTGGCTGGGTCTTTCAGCATGACAATGATCCCAAACACACCGCCCGGGCAACGAAGGAGTGGCTTCGTAAGAAGCATTTCAAGGTCCTGGAGTGGCCTAGCCAGTCTCCAGATCTCAACCCCATAGAAAATCTTTGGAGGGAGTTGAAAGTCCGTGTTGCCCAGCAACAGCCCCAAAACATCACTGCTCTAGAGGAGATCTGCATGAAGGAATGGGCCAAAATACCAGCAACAGTGTGAAAACCTTGTGAAGACTTACAGAAAACGTTTGACTTCTGTCATTGCCCACAAAGGGTATATAACAAAGTATTGAGAAACTTTTGTTATTGACCAAATACTTATTTTCAACCATAATTTGCAAATAAATTCATAAAAAATCCTACAATGTGATTTTCTGGATTTTTTTTTTTCATTTTGTCTGTCATAGTTGAAGTGTACCTATGGGGCCTGTAATTTTTCATCATCTTTTTAAGTGGGAGAACTTGCACAATTGGTGGCTGACTAAATACTTTTTTGCCCCACTGTGTGTGTATTTTTATATATATATATATATAAAACTGGATCTCACTTTAATGTTTTTATCTAAACATAATCATCCATCAATACCATTTCAGAGGTTGCTGTGTGTGCACGCTCGTCTGGTCTACATGTTCTCTTTGTTGTTGTAGCATTTGTGGCTGTACCGTATATTTGCCTGCTTTCATTTTAGTCCTTTTAGAGTTCAATATAGGAATGTGTTTATGAGGAGGGCTAGGCCAAGGGGCCAGGGCGAGGGTGTAGTTAAGCAGCTTGGACTGTCAGTCTCCCCCAATACATACCCTCTACCTCAAGCTGGGGATAGTTCACTTGTCATTGATGGAAATGGAACCTAAACATCAGTTGTGTTGTTGGACAGTGTAAATGTATGAACAATTTTAAGCTATTCCCAGTATTAATATACTCCCATGTGTGTTTTTGTAAGATGAATAAGTAATTCAAGCACGGTACCAGAACACTGTTAGTCAAGCAGGACTGAATGTGGGGCATTTTAGGGGAGGCTGTTAATAATTGGCTCATATGCAGTGAAGTGGCCGTTTTATGGTGCCATACATTAGAATCTTACCTCACAGTATGTCAGAATAGATAGCGAAATGGTATGTGCACATTACCGAGGAATTGAAAGTATTTAACATTAACATAATATGTCAACCGTAAGTAGCCATCTTAAGTAATGTCTTTGCCACTTGAGGGAGTGTGTATCTGACTATATTGGTAATTCCACCAATTAGGGGCCTTTTGAGTAGTAACATTTTATTTAAATTAATTTGAACATTCTGTCAAAAGAGCACATGTTCAACTTAATAAAGAAACCCTTTTCCCATCTCATGAGGTTAAATAAGAAGATTACTATATTAAGTGCTTATTAAGTGCCTAATAAAGTAACAGGGTTGACTACTACATCTTAAATCAGCCATAAATCCCCATGTGACATGGTGAAGGGAAGTTTGTTGTGTGCAACCGGGTGCTCAAGCTTGCAATTGAAAGCAAGCTTCACTAAAACATGTGAATTGTTTAAACTTCTAGCCTGTAACATGTTATACTTGTTTTCCACCACAAAACACCAGAAAATTGCTAATTATTTTAGAACAAGCTCCCCTGCTTTTGCACTATAATTTGACTATCTAAAAAATGTTTTGTTAAGGAATAGTTGCTCCATATTAAAATGAGCGTTCAGTTCATGTAATATGAACTGTTTTACCGTTTTACCGTAAAATTAATTACTAATGATTCATGAAATACATAATAATCTTCAATAATGACTTTGTCAAAGCAACAAAATAACTAGGGCTTTACAATGTTTTGTGGTGAAAACTTGGAGGAATTTGGATGGGTTAAAGCTTCCTAGAAGTCAGAGGGAAATGTCAAAATGATATATTTTTGCACTTTAGCAAGTCTTTATTCATATAAAAAAATCAGATTTTCCATGTTGTCTCTATAACCCTTTACCCTATAACCCGTTGAAGATTTGGGAACTAATGAGCACCTAAATTGGAACGTTGTTTCTGTACAGTAACATGCTATACATGAAGTCAGAGCTCTGGCTCTGTGCTCGACAGCTCTGTATGGGTTTTGACTGACATTCAGCATTCACCGCATGACAAGAAGTTGCCCCATCCCCCCTGATAATTGTGCAACTTTGCAAATTTTTTGATGGAAATGCAGTAAATTTATGATGACTCAATGTATTTTGAAAGATGAGACATTGAATATTATAATAAATTCTGCTTTGATGTCATACAAGCAAGCCAAACACCTGTGAGTCCAAATGTGCACTTCACATTTCCATATCATAAAACTCATGTCTAACACAGTGCCAACATTTATGATCACTGTGGTTGATATACAGTGGTTGATATGACATGGATTCATGCCCTTGGTTGTTCTGAACACCTTAAGATTATTGTATAACTTTGTCATGTAAGGCAATAGAACAAGCTTTCAAATCATGCCCAACTGACCCAGATTGTCATTTATTATGGACTGTTTTTGATTGTGTAAACAACAGTAATTGTCTGACGGCAGGGATGCAAGGTTGTGTTCCAATCGAAACAACTACAAGTGCTTGCTCTAGTTCATCAATGGCAAAGCTAAGAGAGCAAAAAATAAAAGTGCATTCAAAGTGCTTAGGAACTGTGCACACTTTGGAGAGGCCACTTGGAGACACCAGTTAGTCCTCTCACTCAAATCCTTGCACCTAACCCATATTTTCCAGGAATCGTCTTATGTTGCTGAATGTATCCAGAGTATTTTCAGATTTTGTTATCAACAAATGTGGCAAAGTACAGTAAATGTAAAATGCATATAAAAACAGTAATATTTGGATTCATTCTTCTCAGGTGAACTGTTGTGCACTCACCTTTTTTGGTTTAATAATTTTTCCTTTCTCTCCAAACTGTTCCCTTTTCAATTAGAGGTTGACGATTAAAAATTAGGGTCGATTTCAAGTTTTCATAACAATCGGTAATCGGCATTTTTGGACACCGATCATGGCCGATTTACTTTGCACTCCACGAGGAGACTGCGTGGCAGGCTGACTACCTGTTATGCGAGTGCAGCAAGGAGCCAAGGTAAGGTGCTAGCTAGCATTAAACGTGTCTCATAAAAAAACAATCAATCTTAATATAATCACTAGTAAACTACACATGGTTGATATTACTAGTTTATCTAGCTTGTCCAGCGTTGCATTTAATCGATGTGGTGCCTGTTAATTTAACATTGAATCACAGCCTATTTCGCCAAACGGGTAATTTAAACAAGCGCATTTGCGAAAAAAGCACTGTCGTTGTACTTAACCATAAACATCAACTCCTTTCTTAAAATCAATACACAAGTATATATTTTTAAACCTGCATATTTAGTTTAAATTGCCTGCTAACATGAATTTCTTTTAACTAGGGAAATTGTGTCACTTCTCTTGCGTTCTGTGCAACAGAGTCAGGGTATATGCAGCAGTTTGGGCCGCCTGGCTCGTTGCGAACTGTGTGAAGACCATTTCTTCCTATCAAAGACGGCCAACTTCGCCAAACGGGGGATGATTTAACAAAAGCGCATTTGTGAAAAAAGCACAATCGTTGCACGAATATACCTAACCATAAACATCAATGCCTTTCTTAAAATCAATACACAGAAATATATTATTTTAAACCTGCATATTTAGTTAAAATAATTTCATGTTAGCAGGCAATATTAAACTAGGGAAAATGTGTCATTCCTCTTGCTTTCATTGCAGTCAGGGTATATGCAGCAGTTTGGGCCTCCTGGCTCGTTGCCAACTAATTTGCCAGAATTTTACGTAATTATGACTGAAGGTTGTGCAATGTAACCGCAATATTTAGACTTATGGATTCCACCCGTTAGATAAAATACGGAACGGTTCCATATTTCACTGAAAGAATAAATGTTTTGTTTTCGAAATGATAGTTTCCGGATTTGACCATATTAATGACCTAAGGCTCGCATTTCTGTGTTATTATATTAAGTCTATGATTTGATAGAGCAGTCTGACTGAGCGGTGGTAGGCAGCAGGGTCGTAAGCATTCATTCAAACTGTGTTTGCCAGCAGCTCTTCACAATGCTTCAAGCATTGCGCTGTTTATGACTTCAAGCCTATCAACCCCTGAGACTAGGCTGGCAACATTTCAATGTATCCCTATCCATACAGGCCAATTACCACAATTGTAAATGGTTAAAGGGCATTTAATATATTATTTCTATTTGTGCACAATTTCATACTTAAAATTTCAAAGGGATGCAAAAGGTAGTCATTTCATGGGACGACCCATATGTCTGTCTATATCGGGGCGGGACAACTGGCTTTTGTAGGCCCACGGATAAAAATAAATAAATGGTAACTCGGTTGAGGTCTCAACTTCCTGTTGGGAGTTGCCCTTCTATTAGTGCTTTCAAACGATTTATCGCTATTAATCGCATGCTTTTCTGTAGTTAATCATTTAGAATTTGCTAAAATTTGGCTCTAAAGAAAGGTTTTCCTTTTAAAAAGCAGTGCATTGAGTTACAGGCATACCATGCTTTGATTGTAGGGGACATAAACACAATCTGTATCAGAAACAAAATACTCCCAATGTTTAAGTATGCCTGCTCCCTCTTATAAATGTTCTTGAAGTTTAATAGCATGCACACACACTGTTACAGCTTCAGGAATTCTAAATGAGTGTTCTCCCAATATCTGATTGGAGGGTTGACTACAGGAAAAAAGAACTGGCACACAAAGAGCATTTTAAACCTGTCCAACAATGTTTTGAATTCCACATTAGACAATAGCAACATGTCAGCCAGGTCTGAGCTCATGTAATACGGCTATTAAATCTAGCCTAGGCTACTTCGACATGAACCAGTCACAAGCTGCTATTACTAGAATTTTGATAATTTGCTTATCTTTTGACCTGAACTAAAAAAAAAAAACAGATGCTAAATGGAATGGATGTTCTGATTTAAAATCATTGTGGGAAGTTAGTTATATCAAGAGCCATTCAGCCGTGGCGTTGTAAACATGATTTTGGTTAGCTAGTTATGCTACCATTAATTAGCTAGCTATCTAAATCTGTACAAATTGTTTTTGCTGTTTATCTAAAGAAATGCATGAGAATGTGTTTATGGTTGAACTTTCTGTAAGTTTTCTTTCAAAATTGTTGCTCAAAGCTGAGCAAATTGTGGATGTTTAAGGGACAGACAGCGCTAACTACATAACAGCAGCTGCCACCGTGTGCATTGTCCGTGTGCAATAGGGTCCGTGCTTAAAAAGGCTCCGTGCGGTGAAGAAATGGAAATGCGATTTAACGGCGTCAAAATTGATCAGCAATAAAAATGCAACATGTTATTAACGCGTTAACTTTGACAGCCCTATATAATACACAAGGTGTAATTTCAAGATTTGGTTGTGCATCATCAGTTTTTACACTTGTCACTCAATTATCCCATGACAGCATTTTCTTTCTTCTTGATTGGTAAGTTAGTCGAGCGGCCAGATATCTAAACTTTTAGAAACGTGGTCGATTGCTAAATCTTCTCTCTGCCTCATGGCAAAATGTGTAGAATTGCAACAAACTTGCTTTAAACTGCAACATGTTCTGTATGCCCCTCTACAGTTGAGTGGGGCCGCTAAAAGATATTGCTCGTGTAACAGTATAGACTTTACGTCCGTCCCCTCGCCCCGACCTGGGCGCGAACCAGGGACGCTCTGCACATGTCACTGCGGCCCCTCATTATGAGTTCAGATATTTTTGTGGCCCCCACCCCTTCAGTTTCCCATCCCTGGTGTGTGTGTGTGTGTGTGTGTTCACTCACTCACTAGCCTTCACCAGTCTCTCCATTACATGTGAAGTCAGGCAATCATCAGCTGAAGGCTGAGCTTACTGGACGTACTCTTCTCTTATTGGTCAGGTCGACTGTGTGCATGTCAGGGTTTCATTTGACCGGCAGCATTTTAATTTAACAGACATTTGAGAATTGTACCGGACCCGTATGCATTGGGTGCATAACCTGATTAGGGCGTCCACCCACTCTGCTTAGAATGACAGATCACATTTAGATTATGGTCATTCTTCTTAACAGAACATGCAACTCCAGGATGCAACGGCCTGCTTCCTTCTTACCGAATTCAAATGCGCACTTTGTAAATGTTAGAATAACTGCCACATTTACTTTTACTCAGCCAACAAGGCGAGTAACGAACAGCCAAATCACTAGCCTATGTCAATCTAATATTCCCCATAGTAATATCCCCCATAGTAGAAAAGTGTACCTGTTCTATTGGTCGGCTTGTCGTTCTGTGCGAGTAATAGCCTATTCCTAACACTCTGGGACAGTTGTGGGACGATCGATTCCAAATTCATACAACCAGTAGGCCTAGGCTACATTTAAAAAACAATGAGGCTGAAGCAACAGATCAGAACTTTTAGCTTAAAATGTTGAGAAACTATTATTTCTTCACTTTATAAGTGCAGCAATGCGCACGAGGCAGTAGGCTACGCAAATGTTCGTTCCATAATGCAATTAACGGGAAACACCATTGTCAAAATCGCACCGCACATTTGAGAGGTTTCATGTGACAGAGATGAAAATATCCATTAGAAATTTTGAAAAGGGAGATCTAAAGATGCAACAATTAGCATGGTTTGCTAATATGACTAGGATTGTGTTTTTGGCTACTGGACAGTGAAATAAAGTTGAAAACCAATAGAACATGAGATAAATAGGCTAATGGTTTCAATGGCATATGGAAGTCTTTATAAAATAATTGCCTCTACGTTTCTATGGTTGGATTTTACTTTGAAGCAAGGTAAGACATGCCTCACATGAAGTAAAACCATTCAGGTTTCAAACAATTAAGTATATGTTTTCAAAATGAATACTTCCTCCAGCTCATTGCAAAGTGGTGTGACGTGCTGGAGCCTGCCTACCGTTGCCTATATGCACTTGAATCGAATCAAATCAACTTTTATTGGTCACATACACATGGTTAGCAGATGTTATTGGGAGTGTAGTGAAATACTTACTGCTGCACTGTCAGATCTAGAAGCATATCTAACAGGTAATATCTAACTATTCCACAACAAAACCTAATACTAGTAAAGCAATGGGATGAGAATATATAAGTATAAAATATATGGATGAGCAGTGACAGAGTGGCTAAGATGCAATAGATAGTAAAGAATAGATAGTGAAGTATATACATATGAGATGAGTAATGCGAGATTCTTAAAGTGGCATTATACATTCTTAAAGTGGCATTATTAAAGTGACTAGTGTTCCAGTTATTAAAGTGACCAATGATATCAAGTCTGTAGGTAGGCAGCTGTCTCTCTGCTAGTGGTGGCTGTTTAACAATCTGGCGGCCTTGCGATGGAAGCTATTTTTCAATCTCTGTCCCAGCTGTGATGCACTTGTACTGATCTTGCCTTCTGGGTGGAAGTGGGGTGAACAGCTAGTGGCTCGGGTGATTGTCCTTGATGATCTTTTTGGCCTTCCTGTGACATCGGGTGGTGTAGGTGTCCTGGAGGGCAGGTAGTTTGGCCCCGGTGATGCATTGTGCAGACTGCACCACCCCCTGGAGAGCCCTGCGGTTGTGGGCAATGCAGTTGCCGTACGAGGATGCTGTCAATTGTGCACCTGTAAAAGTTAGAGGGTTTTCGGTGACAAGCCAAATTTGGCTGTTGCGCCTTGTTCACCACACTGTCTGTGTGCATGGACCATTTCAGTTTGTCATGATATGAACACCAAGGAACTTTTAACTTTCCACCTTCTCCACTGCGGTTCCGTCTGTGGATAGGGGGGTCCTCCCTTTGTTGTTTCCTGAAGTCCACAATTATCTCTTTTTGTTTTGCTGACATGGAGTGAGAGGTTATTTTCCTGACACCACACTCCGAGGGCCCTCTCCACCTCCCTGTAGGCTGTCTCGTCATTGTTGGTAATCATGCCCACTACTGTTGTGTTGTCTGCAAACTTGATGATTGAGTTGGAGGCGTGATTGGCCACGCAGTTGTGGGTGAACAGGGAGTACAGGAGAGGGCTGAGAATACACCCTTGTGGGACCCCAGTGTTGAGGATCAGTGGAGTGGAGATATTGTTTCCTACATTCACCACCTGGGGGCAGCCCATCATGAAGTTCAGGATCCAGTTGCACAGGGTGGGGTCGAGACCCAGGGTCTCAAGCTTAATGATGAGTTTGGAGGGTACAATGGTGTTAAATGCTGAGCTTTAGTCAATGAACAGCATTCTTACATGGGTATTCCTCTTCTCCAGATGGGATAGGGCAGTGTGATGGTGATTGCATCGTCTGTGGACCTATTGGGGCGGTAAGCAAATTGGAGTGGGTCTAGGGTAACGGGTAGGGTGGAGGTGACATGATCCTTGACTAGTCTCTCAAAGCACTTCATGATGACAGCCAGCTGATCTGTGCATGCTCTGAGGACGCGGCTAGGGATGCCATCTGGGTCGGCAGCCTTGCGTGGGTTAACACGCTTAAATGTTTTACTCCCGTTGGCCACGGAGAAGGAGAGCGCACAATCTTTGGTAGTGGGCTGTGTCAGTGGCACTGTTTTGTCCTCCAACGCGCGCAAAGAAGTTGTTTTAATTTGTCTGGAAGCAAGATGTCGATGTCCGCGACAGGGCTGGTTTTCTTTTTGTAGTCCGTGTCTGTAGACCCTGCCACATTCGTCTCATGTTTGAGACGTTGAATTGCGACTCCACTTTGTCTCTACTGACGCTTTGCTTGTTTGATTGCCTTATGGAGGGAATAACTACACTGTCCGTATTCGGTCATGTTTCCAGTCGCCTTGCCATGATTAAATGCGGTGGTACGTGCTATCAGTTTTGCACGAAAGCTGCCATCCATCCACGATTTCTGGTTAGGGAAGGTTTTAATAGTCACAATGGGTACAACATCTCCTATACACTTCCTTATAAACTTGCTCACTGAGTTCAGCGTATACGTCAATGGTATTATCTGAGGCTACCCGGAACATTTCCCAGTCCATGTGATCGAAGCAATCTTGAAGCGTGGAATCCGATTTGGTCAGACCAGCGTTGGATAGACCGAAGCGGGGGCGCTTACTGTTTTAGTTGCTGACTCCAACAGCATGTCCCCAGCTAGCCATGTCTCCGTGAAACGGAGTATGTTACAATCCCGGATATCTCTTTGGAAAGCAACTCTTTCCCTAATTTCATCTAGTTTATTAACTAGGGACTGGCGAGTAATATACTCGGAAGAGGTGGGTGCTGTGCGCGCATCTGAAGCCTCACTAGAAGACTGCTCCGGCATCCTCTCTTCCAACGGCGTTGTTTTGGGTCGGCCTCTGGAATCAGTTCAAATGCCCTGGGAGGTGCAGACAAAGGATCCGCTTTGGGAAAGTCCTATTCCTGGTCGCAGTGCTGGTAAGTTGACGTCTCTGATATCCAATAGTTCTTCCCTGCTGTATGTAATAACACTTAAGGTTTTCTGGGCTAACAATGTAAGAAATAATACTTTAAAAAACAAAATACTGCACAGGACTTCCTAAGGACTCTAATAGAGATGGCAGAAGCTTTTTTGCGAAAAAAGCACAATCGTTGGACGACTGTACCTAACCAATGCCTTTCTTAAAATCAATACACAGAAGTATATATTTTTAAACTGCATATTTAGCTAAAAGAAAGGTTAGCAGGCAATATTAACCAGGTGAAATTGTCACTTCTCTTGCGTTCATTGCACGCAGAGTCAGTGTATATGCAACAGTTTGGGCAGCCTGGCTCATTGCGAACTAATTTGCCAGAATTTTACTTAATTATGACATAACATTGAAGGTTGTGCAATGTAACAAGAATATTTAGACTTAGGGATGCCACCCGTTAGATAAAATACAGAACGTTTCCATATTTCACTGAAGGAATAAATTATTTGTTTTCGAAATGATAGTTTCCGGATTTGACCATCATAATAACCAAAGGCTCGTATTTCTGTGTGTTATTATGTTATAATTAAGTCTATGATTTGATAGAGCAGTCTGACTGAGCGATGGTAGGCAGCAGCATGCTTGTAAGCATTCATTCAAACAGCACTTTCGTGTGTTTTGCCAGCAGCTCTTCGCAAGCACAAAGCTGATTATGACTTCAAGCTTATCAGCCTAATGGCTGATGTAACCGATGTGAAATGGCTACCTAGTTATAGCGTTTCAAACGTCACTCGCTCTGAGACTTGGAGTAGTTATTCCCCTTGCTCTGCAAGGGCCGCGGATTTTGTGGAGCGATGGGTAACGCTGCTTCGAGGGTGGCTGTTGTCGTTGTGTTCCTGGTTCGAGCCCAGGTAGGGGCGAGGAGAGGGACGGAAGCTATACTGTTACACTGGCAATATTATAGTGCCTATAAGAACATCCAATAGTCAAAGGTATATGAAATACAAATGGTATAGAGAGAAATAGTCTTAAATACTATATTAACTACAACCTAAAACCTCTTACCTTGGAATATAGAAGTCTCATGTTAAAAGGAACCACCAACTTTCATATGTTCTGAGCAAGAACTCAAACGTTAGCTTTTTTACATGGCACATATTGCACTTTTACTTCTCCAACACTGTTTTTGCATTATTTAAACCAAATTGAACATGTTTTATTATTTGAGGCTAAATTGATTTTTATTGATGTGTTATATTAAGTTCAAATAAGTGTTCATTCCGTATTGTTGTAATTGTCATTATTTCAAATTTCAAAATCGTTCGGTATTGTCTTTTTTTGGTCCTCCAATAATTGGTATCGGCGTTGAAAAATCATAATCGGTCGACCTCTAATCTCTATCCGCGCCATCTTGTGTAGTGAATGGGAAGTGTGCTTCAATTTCCAGTTGAAAAATAAAAAATAGTAGCTCTCTTACAAAACTGTTTTTAAGATACGATTGCATTTAGAATTGTTATGCAATGATTGGGCTGATAAAAGCACGTTTCACTACAGCAGCAACGACGACTGAGCTGTTTGAGGCGCTGTAGCAGCAGCCCTCGCTGTCTGACAGATTTCCCTCTCAGGCTTTATCTGTATGCTGTGCCAAAATATGTGCATAAAGGTACTAGTATCTTGTTGACATTTGAAACATAAATGTGATGCATTGGGGAACATTCTCTTAAGAACAGGTAGGTTCTATTAAAGAATTTAAAGTGCCTATAGAGGTGCATTTGAGGTAAACCCTTTCACAGTTAGCAACTCAGTCCTCATCACCAAATGCACTCCCAAATATATCTCAATGCGTCATAGGATGAGGCACTTTTGTTCGATAAAATAGATTATAAATCAGAGATTAAATTCCTCCAAGCAGTAGGATTCGTAAACAATTGTTCAACCTCAGTAATTTGAAAATGCAGGTTACTCCCTTTCTTTTGGCCCTCTACAAAATGTCTAAATTGGAGATACCTGAGAAAGTCATTTTTGGTTAATCAAAATCAGTATCTGTTGGAATGATTTTGAGAGTATCCTGGATTAACAAAGGCGTAAGATCAGCAATACCTTTCGTCTTCCAATCCAGGAGTCCAACACTCCTTATTTGGGGGGAAAGTCAGGATTAAGAGCTGTGACCAGAGTGATATATGGTCTGGAATCTGCAAGTCTCTCCTTGCATTTTTCCAAGTTAAGAGTGTCTTACATACTATAAAATTGTCAGATAAGACCTACATTTTTAATAAATGGTAAATAACATAATGCCCTTGGAGGACATGCTGTTGATTCCATCCCAACTCAGTGAGTCAAGTCTTTCTAGGAATCAACTAATCATGTGCTTGATCTGAGCAGACAAATAATATAGTTGCAAATTTGGAAAAGAAACCCCTCCCAAGTTCTTAGGCTTAATTCATTTGGTAAATTTGGTTTCTTATTTTGCCAAATATATGTAGAGCTACTGTTATTAACTTTCTGAAAAAAGGGCAGAGAGAGATGGCTGGGAAAATTCTGGAATAGATCATTTAATCGGGGAAGTTGTTCATCCAGACATTAATACTGCCAAAAAGAGAGTCTGGTAAAACAGACCAGTTAGCCAGGTCCTGCTTAATTGTTGTGAGCAAAGGCACATAAGAGAACAGGTCTTTAAGGTCTGGTGTGACATACACTGAGTGTAGAAAACATTATGAACACCTGCTCTTTCCATGGCATAAAGTCACCAGGTGAATCCAAGAGAAGCTATGATCCCTTATTGATGTCACCTGTTAAATCCACTTCAATCAGTGATGATGAAGGGGAGGAGACAGGTTAAATAAGGATTTTTAAGCCTTGAGACAATTGAGACATGGATTGTGTATGTGTGCCAATCAGGGTGAATGGCCAAGACAACATAATATTAAGTGCCTTTGAACGGGGTATGGTAGAAGGTGCCAGGCACATCAGATTGTGTCAAGAACCGCAATGCTGCTGGGTTTTTCACGCTCAACAGTTTGCTATGTTTATCAAGAATGGTCCACCACCCAAAGGACATCCAGCCAGCTTGACACAACTGTGGGAAGCATTGGAGTCAAAATGGGCCAGCATCCCTGTTGACCGCTTTCGTCATCTTGTAGAGTCCATGCCCCAATATTGGGAAGGTGTTCTTAATATTATGTACACTCTGTGTATATGCCCAAGTATTTGAAGCCTGTTTCAGCCAATTGGAATGAGGAAATTGATTCTAAGAGGGGATATTTAAAGGTAAAGCCATGGATTTCCCCTCATTAATGTTGTACCCTGACAGGTTACCATATTCAGATATGATTACTGCAGCAACAGAGGTCTCTGGTTTAGGTGTATAAAAGCATATCATCAGCAAATAATGAAATTCTATGTTCTTCACCTTTCACGAAAATGCCCCTGATGTCATTACTAGACCTTATTGCTTCAGCCAATGGTTCTATGACCAATGAATACAGGCCAGGCAACCAATAGAAAATATTTCTGATATCTGACCATTTGTGTTAACTGCTGCAGTTGGATCAAAGTACAGTAAATTAATAAAATAGTCACTCGGATTCACCTTTTTCCAGTACAGCAAAAAATAATTCTCACTCAACTCTGTCAAAAGCCTTTTCAGCATCGAGAGAAACAATGAGTGCAGGGTCTTTATTCCTGCCAAGATGGTTTATGATATTCAAAGTGCGTCTCAAATTGTCTGTTCCAAATCTGGATTTGACAAAAACCAGTCTGATCTGGCTTAATGAGGTCCGGAAGCAGGACTGGTCTAAACCACTGATTGGTCTAAACCAGTGGTTCCCAACCAGGGTTACTTGGCCTATCCACAGAGTGTACATAAGAAGACTCATAAGACCATAGGCCTACTGGTAAAATGGACATGGGGGGGGACTTCAGGGGTATTCCGGGCAGAACAAAATTCAGTTGGTGGTACAGTAACCAAAACCGGTTGGGAACCACTGGTCTAAACGAACAGCACTCTGGTGGATTTGTCTTTTTTTAGTAGTGGGCCAATGGAGGCAGTTTTCCACGACTCTGGTATGACGTCTCTATCAGTCATATCATAAAGAGCAGGCATAAAGATGCGGCATATCTCAGGCCAATGCTACTTAGAAAACACGACAGAGTAGCTTTACACCATGTGCTTTTCCAGAGGGCATTGCCTTAATAGCTTACCAAACCTCCAGATGTAAAGGGACCATTCTAACTAGTTCTATGATCATCTGATATAGTGGGTAAAGTGGTCTTAATCAGATATTTTATGATTTTGTCAGTCGCTCCTGTATATTGAAAGTACAAATAGATTTATAGTCACCAAATGTATTATTGATAAGCAATGGATCATTAGCCGAGCCATCTGCCATCTTTATAGACTTAGTAGATCTTTCACTCTGCTCTTTTTTTAAGTTGGTGTGTAAGTAGACGGCTCAGTCGGTTGCCAGACTCATATTTTTGCCTGTTTTGTACGTGCTTTGTGTGGTCTAAATTGACAGTCGCCTTAACAGTTTGTGAGTTCCAGTTTACCTGGGTTGGCTGTTGTTTATGAAGAAGTTCTTTACCACAGCTTCAAATTTTTCCCTCTTTTCCACACTAAGCTTCATGATCAGAGACGATTGGGAGATAATATAACATCTTATGGTTGCTTTAGCAGCATCCCAGATGGTTGCAGCTGAGATAGGAGAGAGTTGGTTGTCAATAATGTGATAACTTATCTTTAACCACCGAGCAGAATACTTCATTGTTAAGGAGAGATGCATTAAGTCTCCAAATTCTCATTTTGTATCTATATACACCGGGTCAGATTTGACTATAGAACTTATAACACATGACTGACTATATAATGTGCATGTAAGTAGAGGGAATAAAAAACAAAAATAGTCCAATCTAGAATATGAATTATGGGGTCTAGAGTAGCACTAATCATTTCTGACACTAGAATTTCGCCCTCTCCATACCTCTACTAAACCAGATGACTTCACAAATGCTTTTAAGATAATTTGAGTTCCTCCGCTTCGAGACTGGAGCAGTTGATTTATCCAGCATGTTATCCAGAATACATTTGAAATCTCCCGGTATAATCACAAATCCCTTGCAGATTTGGTTAAATACTAAAATAATGTTAGACATAAATGTGAAATGTTTGTTTATAAGGATGGCAATGCCTCTTTAACTAAAAGAAGAACATTTCCCTCTTTCAGTTTAGCATGCTCTGTTGCAGATAAATGGGTATCTTGTAGAGGTCGACCGATTATGGTTTTTCAACACCAATACCGATTATTGGAGAACCAAAAAAAGCAGAAACCAATTAATCAGACTATTTATTTATTTATTTGTAATAATGACTACAACAATACTGAATGAACACTTATTTTAACGTAATATAATACATCAATAAAATCAATTTGTTCAATTTGGTTTAAATAATGCAAAAACAAAGTGTTGGAGAAGAAAGTAAAAGTGCAATATGTGCCATGTAAGAAAGCTAACGTTTAAGTTCCTTGCTCAGAACATGAGAACATATGAAAGCTGGTGGTTCCTTTTAACATCAGTCTTCAATATTCCCAGGTAAGAAGTTTTAGGTTGTAGTTATTATAGAACTATTTCTCTATACCATTTGTATTTCATATACCTTTGACTATTGGATGTTCTTATAGGCATTTTAGTATTGCCAGTGTAACAGTATAGCTTCCGTCCCTCTCCTCGCCCCTACCTAGGCTCGAACAGCCACCCTCAAAGCAGCGTTACCCATCGCTCCACAAAAGCCACGGCCCTTGCAGAGCAAGGGGAACAACTACTCCAAGTCTCAGAGCGAGTGACGTCACCAATTGAAACGCTATTAGCGCACACCCCACTAACTAGCTAGCCATTTCACATCAGTTACACCGGCCTAATCTCTGGAGTTGATAGGCTTGAAGTCATAAACAGCGCAATGCTTGAAGCATTGCGAAGAGCTGCTGGCAAAACGCACGAAAGTGCTGTTTGAATGAATGCTTACGAGCCTGCTGGTGCCTACCATCGCTCAGTCAGACTGCTCTATCAAATCATAGACTTAATTATAACATAATAACACACAGAAATACGAGCCGTAGGTCATTAATATGGTTGAATCCGGAAACTAACTTTATCTAACGGATGGCATCCCTAAGTCTAAATATTGCTGTTACATTGCACAACCTTCAATGTTATGTCATAATTACGTAAAATTCTGGCAAATTAGTTCGCAATGAGCCAGGCGGCCCAAACTGTTGCATATACTCTGACTCTGCGTGCAATGAACGCAAGAGAAGTGACACAATTTCACCTGGTTAATATTGCCTGCTAACCTTTCTTTTAGCTAAATATGCAGGTTTAAAAATATATACTTCTGTGTATTGATTTTAAGAAAGGCATTGATGTTTATGGTTGGGTACACGTTGTAGCAACAATAGTCCTTTTTCACGAATGCGCATTGCATCGATTATATGCAACGCAGGACACGCTAGAGAAAATAGTAATATCATCAACCATGTGTAGTTAACTAGTGATTATGATTGATTGATTTTTTTATAAGATAAGTTTAATGCTAGCTAGCAACTTACCTTGGCTTCTTACTGCAGTCACATAACAGGTAGGCTCCTCGTGAGGCAGGTGGTTAGAGCGTTGGACTGGTTAACCGTAAGGTTGCAAGATTGAATCCCTGAGCTGACAAGGTAAAAATCTGTCATTCTGCCCCTGAACGAGGCAGTTAACCCACCGTTCCTAGGCAGTCATTGAAAATAAGAATGTGTTCTTAACTGACTTGCCTCGTTAAATAAAGTTGTATAAAAAAATATATAAAAAAATCGGCGTCCAAAAATACAGATTTCCGATTATGAAAACTTGAAATCGGCCCTAATTACTCGACCATTCTGATTAATCGGTCCACCTGTAGTATCTTGTAGTACAGCAATTGAAACCCTTTCCCTTTATAAGAACTCTTGACTATATGCCCACTGCCCTGAATATTCCAAGAGGCTGCTTCAAATCAGGCACTTACGTTACAGTAATATTAAACAATAACTTACCCCAGAGGGTGTAAAACAAAAGTGCACAAATAAAAAAGTAATAAGAAGCTTGCATAACCCTGAACTAAAATAGAACGTAAAAATAAAATGGAGAAAAAATACCTCTGCCAGTCCCCAAACGAAATGGCAGAACCCAAAAACATTACCGACCCTGTTTTTTGTCACATTACTAACAGGACCTCAACTAAGGGTTTAAGAATAGATATTTCACTGTCCTATTGAATAAAGGGGATACCTAAAATAGATCTATGAAGGACATGTGAATGAAAACTATTAATGTCTATAACTATTGTAAATAATATTCCTAAGCATTAGCGCAATTACGCTCACATATATGCGCGCGCGCACACACACCTACCCACATAGATTAGATTAAGAAATACAATTAAACAACTTGCAAAATGTAAAGAAATACAGTGCAGTATGCACCCCATTCTTAATGGACGTCGAGTCACAGCTTAAAGAGCAAGGAATGTCATCCGGTTTTAGGCTGTACATTCATTGATAATGACAATAGAACCTCTGTTTGGTAATGAATAGTCTACTTAGAGTGCATAACGCACCCATCAATGAGAGAGAGCTCCGTCCTGTGGCGGCCAGCTATCCACATGCGGTGAGTGGGCTGTCCAAATAATTGGGCCTATGGCCAAAACAAAGTCCAAACAAAAGTTACTCATGTCCACAAGCTGGCGTAAATAACAAATCCTGTCCGACGGTTCGTATAGATCCTAACAAAGCCAATGAGCTTGCAAGGCGGACTGTTTTTAACTGCGGGACCGCCGTGTCACAGACCATGTGTGCATGCTAGGAGTAGGCTGTATAGTTATAGCTACTACCATGTTAGAAAGTGAGTGCAGACTGTGGGTCGTTTAAGCCGGGTGTGTCAGGCCAAATCTGACTCCTGCCTTGTGAAGGTGGGATTTCACATCTTTGTATGCAGCTCTGCGTCTTGCCAGGTCTGCAGAGTAGTCTATGGATCCGTGTGCCATTGTAGTTCAGCTGTCTTCTTTCGAAGGAGGGACGAATAATTTTCTCATTGGTCTGGATGTAATGCATGCGGACCTGCATAGCTCTGGAATGGCAGTCTGGTTGTGGTTTTGCAACTAAAGGTCGATGTGCTCTGTCAATGGCTAAGCAAGCAGTGTGTCAAGAAGCAGTGCGACTTGGCAGGGTCGTGTTTCGGGGGACGCATGGCTCTCGACCTTCGTCTACCAATTTGGATATCATGAAATTTGGGAGAATACGGGGTTAAAAAAAATAATTGCCTTTTTTTAAAAAATGTATTACTTGGGCCAGAGTGAATCCAGTCGTAGTTTGCCTACCCCTGTTTTAGACCCAGACAGCAGCTAACACAGTCCCAGATAACTAACCACGCTGGAGGGGACGGGAGCAGATCGTTGCCCCTAACCACAGATCTAGGATCAGATTATCCCACCCAAATCTTAACGTTATCTATAAGGTTACAATAGTATATATTTTGTCTTGTCAGAAATACATTTTGGGGATGGAAAAACCCTTTCAGTGTAAACTTAAATTACTAAAACCGGAGAAAGTATGTAGAAAAGATAGTGGCCCTATATATTCATATTTGAGAACTAACGATCACCAAAATAAAGGGAGAACTGACAATTCCTAAAAATTGATTCAGCAGTAAAGATGTTTGTTTGAACAAAAAAACACTGTATTAGCCATGGAAAAATTCATAGAATTGCAGGAAAATCGCTTTAAAAATGCTAAATGTTACCTCCGATCCATGGCAGAATATGTAGAATCGCAGGATTAAAAAAATCTATTAAAAAAACAAACATTTTCTCTCAGCTGCATGGTAAAATGGGGGCCACTAAAATGTTCTGTGAAATTCAGCTGTGTCGACCGCACCTGTATTCATAACCTGCCTGTACTCTCAGGTGCAGAGCTGGAACAGCTGAACCTGGCATGAAAGTGAAAATTAAAATGACTTCACAGTTGATTCATGATTGGCCATATGGGTGTTAGGCCGGGTGATTGTATTCATAGTGCTAATCATTGTTTGTTGGCAGATCAGATAATTGATTGGCACTGCCACTCTTTAGGCTATTTACCTTTGCTGAGAGGGCATGCTGCTTAAGGTGACTGCAGACTAGGTTCTGTTTGCTCCTAGCAGAACCTGGCTGGGCGTAAGCGCACGACTATGCTCGCATACTCCTTGCTTGCTAAAATAGCTAGCTGAACCTTGCTACCAATCTATCTAACTTTGGTTTTACAAATGCGAAGCTTATGATTTTCTTTCTATATATCATCAACCATGTGTAGTTAACTAGTGATTATGATTGATTGTTTTTTATAAGATAAATTTAATGCTAGCTAGCAACTTACCTTGGCTTACTGCATTCGCGTAATAGGCAGTCCTAGAGCGTTGGACTAGTTAACTGTAAGTCTGGAACTAGTTAACTAGTTAAATCTGTCGTTCTGCCCCTGAACAAGGCAGTTAACCCACCGTTCCTAGGCCGCCATTGAAAATAAGAATGTGTTCTTAACTGACTTGCCTAGTTAAATAAAGATTAAATAAAGGTGTAAAAATATATATTTTAAATCGGCCAAATCAGTGTCCAAAATGACCGATTTCCGATTCTTATAAAAACTTGAAATCGGCCCCAATTAATCGGCCGACCTGTAGTACTGACTGTTAGGGTCAGTCCACTCCCTAAGTATAGATGCCTGCAAATAACATGCTAATTTCAGTCTCGATTCCTGGTGTTTCTGTAACATGTAGAAACCACTTATGTGGCTTCAATGCTTGTCTTCAATGTAAAACATTCTATATTCAGCTGGGCTTGTGTTGGAGAGTCTGGTTCATTCAGTTCAGCAGATCCCTGTGTGACAACCAACCACAGTGACCATTTGGTAGTTGACAACACAGAATCATCTCATTGACCACTGGCACCACACTATCAGTGTCTGTTTCAGTCTCATACATTAATATGGAAAGCCCCATCTTGAAAGAGGGTGCGATGCAATGCTCTTGTCACCTTGTCGTGTGATGCTGTTGTCGTGTGTGTGTGTGTGTGTGTGTGTGTGTGCGCGCGCGCGCATCCAGTGTTTTGGCCTGTGCCTGTTAGCTGCAGTCTTGTTTTGGCGTGTCTGATGTTTTGGCCTGTGCCTGAGGTGTTTTGGTTGTGTTAATTGGATTAGAGTAACATGTTTTCTGGCCTGTATATAAGGTGTCACCTTTCCAGCCTGGGTTGAAGTGTAATGTGCTGCTATTTTGGCCTGTGTTGGAGGCTCTGATTAGAGGTGACATGCTGGAAATGAGACTAGTGAGGATTATGTAACAATAGTGGCTTGTTTTGGTGCCTGTGGATGAGCTGGGGGGGTGGGAGCACGGGGGTGAGTGTTGGCCTGAGAGAACCTGAATAATGCTAGTCAGTTGCCCCCCATCAGGGAGGCAGCCCTCTGAACTACACCAGAGCGCAGGCTGCTGTGGACACTGGTCATACCAACAAATGATGTCTGTATGTGCATATGTAACCGGCGTGAAATGGCTAGCTAGTTAGCGGTGGTGCGCGCTAATAACGTTTCAATCGGTGATGTCACTCGCTCTGAGACCTTGAAGTAGTTGTTTCCCTTGCTCTGCAAGGACCGTGATTTTTGTGGAGCGATGGGTAACGATGCTTCGGGGGTGTCAGTTGTTGTGTTCAAAGGGTACCTGGTTCGAGCCCAGGTAGGGGCGAGGAGAGGGACGGAAGGAAAACGGTTACACATATAGATGTGTGTGTGCAATGTACATATGTAGACCGATTGTACAGAGGACCATTCTGTAGGACAAGTGTGATACATGCTTTATGACGCTGTTGTTTTAGCACTGTGTTCTTCTCTCAGGCTGATGAGCTGTAGATTTCTCTCACAGAAAGACTCTCGCCTGAGTATGACCTGTTGCCATGGCTACAGCTAGCCACTGACAACACCTGATGCACACAGAGAAAGATCATCCTGCAGTGCTCCACAGATCAACCACAGGCACTGTTGGGCCAGTGCGGAGGCAATCACACACAGCCACCGACCATGCATCTGACCACGGTCGACCACAGATTGACCACAGTGTCTGCAGCTTCAGATGTAGTACATACAGTTGAAGTTGGAAGTTTACATACATTTAGGTTGTAGTCATTAACTTGTTTTTCAACCACTCCACAAATTTCTTGTTAGCAAACTATAGTTTTGCAAGTCGGTTAGGACATCTACTTTGTGCATGACACAAGTAATTATTCCAACAATTGTTTACGGACAGATTATTTCACTTATAACTCACTGTGTCACAATTCCAGTGGGTCAAAGTTTACATACACTAAGTTGACTGTGCCTTTTAAACAGCTTGGAAAATTCCAGAAAATAATGCCATGGCTTTAGAAGCTTCTGATTGGCTAATTGACATAATTTGAGTCAATTGGAGGTGGCCTTCCTTCAAACTCAGTGCCTCTTTGCTTGACATCATGGTTAAATCTAAAGAAATCAACCAAGACCTCAGAAAAACAATTGTGGAGACAAGTCTGGTTCCTCCTTGGGAGCAATTTCCAAATGCCTGAAGGTACCACGTTCATCTGTACAAACAATAGTAAGCAAGTATAAACACCATGGGACCACGCAGCCGTCATACCGCTCAGGAAGCTCTGTCTCCTAGAGATGAACGTACTTTGGTGCGAAAAGTGCAAATCAATCCCAGAACAACAGCAAATGACCTTGTGAAGATGCTGGAGGAAACGGCTACAAAAGTATCTATATCCACAGTAAAACAATTCCTAAATCGACATAACCCGAAAGGCCGCTCAGCAAGGAAGAAGCCACTGCTCCAAAACCACCATAAAGCCAGACTACGGTTTGCAACTGCACATGGGGACAAAGATCATACTTTTTGGAGAAAGGTCCTCTGGTCTGTTGAAACAAAAATAGAACTGTTTGGCCATAATGACCATCGTTGTGTTTGGAAGAAAAAGGGGGAGGCTTGCAAGCTGAAGAACACCATCCCAACCGTGAGAAACGGGGGTGTCAGCATCATGTTGTGGGGGTGCTTTGCTGGTGTACTTCCCAAAATAGCTGGCATCATGAGGCAGGAATATTATGTGGATATATTGAAGCAACATCTCAAGACATCAGTCAGGAAGTGAAAGCTTGGTCACAAATGGCTCTTCCAAATGGACAATGACACCAAGCATACTTCCAAAGTTGTGGCAAAATGGCTTAAGGACAACAAAGTCAAGGTATTGGAGTGGCCATCATAAAGCCCTGACCTCAATCCCATAGAAAATCTGTGGGCAGAACTGAAAAAGTATGTGCGAGCAAGGAGGCCTACAAACCTGACTGTTACACCAGCTCTGTCAGGAGGAATGGGCCAAAATTCACCCAACTTATTGTGGAAGGCTACCTGAAACATGTGACCCAAGTTAAACAATTTAAAGGCAATTACACTCAATTAGAATTTGGTACATGTAAACTTCTGACCCACTGTGAAAGTGATGAAAGAAATAACAGCTGAAATAAATAAATCCCTCTACTGTTATTCTGACATTTCACGCTCTTAAAATAAAGTGGTGATCCTAACTGACCTAAGACAGGGAATTTTTACTAGGATTAAATGTCAGGAATTGTGGAAAACAGAGGGTAAATGTACTTGGCTAAGGTGTATGTAAACTTCCGACTTCAACTAAATATAGCTGCAAACAAACACAATCAACAATCAATGCTGAACCACAGACATCGCATCGCTTGTGGAGCACAGAGGAGGCCAAAGAATAGCCAACCAAGGGGAAAAAAACTATCGCCTCAAAAGCAAAATCAGCCTTTACACCACTTTGGGCTATATTTGGGCATTATGGAAACCCATAACAAACTCCATGACCCTTTACCAATTCCAGTCAGATGACTTAGTGTAACGCACAAATATGAGGGGACTTTTTGTCTCTTTTTGATCAACTGCTGTGATGAATGGCCGTGAATTCCAGCGCCACAAATCTGCAGGGGAAAGGTCTCTTTAATTTAACCAGTCTTAATCTTTGATCTGTGGTGCTGTCTGCCTCCCATACAGTAACAGGCCTGTGACCCTCATCCCCGTCAACCCCCCCCCCCCCCCCCCACTACTGATAACACTGCTTGGAATGGGTGCCGTGAACGGAGAGGAGTGATGCGAATGCACAGACCAGTGGAGAGTGAAGAATGTGGTCGAGCAAGCAGAGGATGGGTCCCGCGAGTGCACAGGCAGCGGGGTCGCGCAAATTAAGCTTGAGTTGCAAGTGTGACTTTAAGTAAGCAGAACATCATTGCCGCATGCAAAATATTAATTTGAGAGTAGAGATTATTCATAATTCTTTTGCAGAGATACTTAAACATCTTGCTCTCGCATCTGCAATCTTTTACTATCGTTTTATTAGAGGTGAAAATTCTAGCCAATTAACATGGTTGTCACTAGTTAAACACAGCCACAAAGTCATACTTATTATGGCTAAACCCAGCCTATTTCTACAATTTATCTTCTTAAAATCTGTTTTTAAACTTAACCACACTGCTAACCTTTTGCCTAACCATAACTTTAAAGTTAAGACCAAAAAGCACATCTTTGTTTTTCATGGATTTTTACTGTAGAGTAAAGCTGTGTTATCTAGTGTAAACCAGATTGTGATGTTGAAAGGCAATGTAACCTAACGTAGCAGGTGGGAAAAATTGTTTTGTTTAAAAAACACCTAAGTGTAGTTCCCACGTACGGGTTTCAGCAGAAAATAACGCTAGATTGTATTTGCTGTATCCCTGAAACCGTATACATCCAGTTGTTGGCAACTTCTCTCAGACTGAAGGCAAGGTGATGGTGGTGTAAGGACGATGGCTGACAATAAAAAGGTAAGCTAACCAGCCAACTAATCAACTAGGATTTCAGTATTTCAATTGAAGTAGGTAGTTATTTGATTTTCTGATGTTAAAGCAGGCTATTGATTAGGCAAGCTAGATCAGCGCCAGCTAGCTAGGAAGCTAAAGCTAGCTGATGTTTAACCACATATAAAATGTACCAGTATCTTTGGTTAACCAAGAGCATTGTAGCTAGCTAACTAAGTTAACGAGGGGTTTCTAGAGAAGGATGACTTGGAAAACCAGCCAGACTGTGAGGGAGTGGTGAGAACAGACAGGGAAGGCCCTCCCTAGGGTAGCGGTGATTTTAGATGGGGTGAGTGGGAGTCAAGATCAAACTCTGAAATAAATAGCCAATATAAACTACTAACTGCATACTTTGAGATAGTTACTTTGAAATACACTTCTGATAACTTTTACTCTGGCAGTTTTTGTGCAGTAGCTCTTCACGGGTTGGGCATGAAATGACAGCAGGCTGTTCAATACTGAGCCATACTGACTGACGAGTCGTGTGGATTGGTACAGCTCGCCTTAATCCCATAGTATGTTATCACTTACTTAGCTAAATGATTATCCATAGTTGCCTCTATTAATACAGCAGCAGTCTTTAAATGGGTTGTTACATTGTATGCAACACTAAGATGGTGTTTAACTCCAATTGAACTCGGTCGATGTTATTTTCTGACATATTTTTACTTTCTCACTACAGTTGTTCTCAGGAGACGGGTGAGTGCAGAGAACATACTGTATGTCTGACAAAGTGGAGTCGGGCTTCTACTTCATTGGCCAAGTTTGGATCTGCGAGTCACCTTTGACCTTGATGTAACTTTCATCGAAGACTTGGGGTCATTGGTGTTCCCTAACTCACCTTGTGACTTGCACAACTCAGCACATATGTATCCCTCCACCTTCCTCAGTGGAGTCCCGGCCAGGGGTATCAAACTCCAATGTCCGTGTACATGTTATGTTGGCATAGTTACCGGACCAGTGAGAAGAGGCGTTGATGACAGTGATGCGTCCCAGTGTGGTCTCCACAAACAGCCGCTGTGCCAACACCATGCCTGATGACGACAACCAGATGGTATTCCTCCACCCTGGATCACTGTAAACACACACCTAGTCTCTTTCTGTGTATATTTGTTGCGCATGAGAGAGCGCGTAATGGGTCTGTATATGTGAGTGTGTGTTTAGTGTAGGAGATACGTGTGTATTTGAGTCTACTCTGAGTCTGTATACACCCTGTATTACATGCCTGTGTTTTTGTTCTTGTGTGTGGTTGTCATGTTTTGTGACATCCCTTTTTCTTGTCTCCTCAGACATTTGGTGCTCCCCGGACCAGGGTTTTCGAGGCAGGGATGGACTACTGTTAGTCTGAGCTTGCCCCGCAGTCCCCATACACACACATTAACTGGGTTAGTTACCCCACACGCACACCTAGATGCAACTGAGACAAATTTGCGCTACAAGGATTTTATGTTGGGATTCAGCGCGTTCGACTCCATACAAAATCTAATTGCATCTTACTGTCTTCTCTATAGATTGTGCTGATGCCCTTACTGTACTGTACTGCAACTTCATATCTAGCGTGTCAGTTCTGCTGCACCAGGGAGCTAAAGGTATGGCACCGCACTCCCAACAGTCTTGTATGACTGCTTAAACAGCCTTAAACATACTCATTTATGTTTTAATTAACACAAAGTCTAAAGAAGGTTTCTTATGGCTCAATAATACTGACAAATGGTGCTGATTGTACACCTCTGCGCAGTCCCACATAGTGACATCTGCCATTCCATATCGAGACAAACATGCAACAGCTCTGTGACAATTTTATATTTCCTCGATTCCTTGCTTCCTATTTCAGTGCCTCTTTCTAAAACCCCATTGGAGGAGAGGACCCAAGGTTTCTCTCCTCAGTTCTCCAATGGGATTTTGAGAAGGATGTGAGTAGAGAGGGAGTGAAGTTAGTTTTAGGTGCAATCTTATGTTGAATGATACATTTATCTGTTTGTACGTACAGTGCCTTCATAAAGTATTCGCACCCTTTGACTTATTCCAGATTTTGTTGTTACAAAGTGGGATTAAAATGGATTTAATTGTATTTTTTTTGTCAACGATCTATACAAAATACTCTTTGAAAAGGGTAGAAAGTCAAACTTTTTTTATTTTTATTAATGGGAAATAAAACCCTAATATTTTAATGAGAACTATTCAACCCCCCTGAGTTAATACATGTTAGAATCACCATTTTTTTTTTTACCCATCTACCAATAGGTGCCCTTCTTTGCGAGGCATTGGAAAACCTCCCTGGTCTTTGTCGTTACGTGTGTGCTGGAAATTCCATGCTCAACTGAGGGACCTTCCAGATAATCAAACAGTTGGTGTGGTGTACAGAGATGGGGTAGGCATTAAATCATGTTCAACACCAATATTACACAGAGTTGGTCCATGCAGCTTATTATCTGACTTGTTAAGCACATTTTTACTCCAGAAGTTATTTTGGCTTGCCATAACAAAGAGGTTGAATACTTTTTGACTCGAGACATTTCCGCTTTATGTGTTTTATATGTAAAAATGTCTAAACATAATTCCACTTTGACATTATTGTGTGTAGACCAGTGACACAAAATCTGTTTAACCCATTTTAAATTCAAGCTGTAACAAAACAAAATGTGGAGAATGTCAAGAGGTGTGAGTACTTTCTGAAGGCACTGTTCTACTTGTGCTCTTTCCACAGGTGGCTCTGGCTTGCTGATAACATCTGATCTGATGAGACTCCCTATGAGATTTGACTCCTGTATTACTGCCTGTATTCAATACAACTTCCAATGCCGATTTTAAATAATTTGACACTGTAATTTGATAGACAATGGTAGTTCCCAATCAGACATTTACTACCTCAGTTAAATGTTTGGTGAATGCATATTGTTGATGTAAAAACAATATTTCTCCCAACCCTCCCCTTGTACTGTAATTTGTCTTGTTGAAAATTATTATTTATGTCCACAAATAACTGTAGTGACCCTGTGTTTTTAAACTTGGATATCGACTTTGCCTCTTCAACCACTCAGGGCTACAGGCCAGATGGTTGAGTGGTCGGTAACCACCACGAACGAGCTCATTCTCCCTGCCTGTTTCATTCGACCTACACTACCATTAGGCAGACAATCCGCTAGGAGGAAAATCAGTTTTAAAAATATATATATTGTGATAATTATACTGAACAAAAATATAAACAAAATGCAACAATTATACTGAGGTACAGTTAACTTAAGGAAATCAGTCAATGTAAATACATTCATTAGGCCCTTATCTATGCATTTCACATGGAATGCACTTGGGAGCCAGGCCCAGCCAATCAGAATGAGTTTTTTCCCCACAAAAGGGCTTTATTACAGACAGAAATGCTCAGTTTCATCAGCGGATGTGGAGGTCCTGGGCTGGCATTATTACATGTGGTCTGCCGTTTTCTGGCAACAGCTCTGGTGGACATTCTTGCACACAACATTCCAATTGGACGCTTCTTCAACTTGAGACTTATGTGGCATTGTGTTGTTTTCTAAAACTGCACATTTTAGTGGCCTTTTATTGTCCCCAGCACAAGGTGCCCCTGTGTAATGTTTTAATCAGCTTCTTGAAATGCCAAACCTGTCAGGTGGGTGGATTATCTTGGCAAAGGAGAAATGCTCACTGACAGGGATGTAAACAAATTTGTTCACAAAATGTGAGAAATAAGCTTTTTGTGCAAATGGGACATTTCTGTGATCTTTTATTTTTAAAACATGGGACCAACACTTTAAATGTTGTGTTTTATATTTTTGTTCAGTGTATATATAAAATATACAATAAATGTTCCACCAACCGGTTTCTGTGCCAAACCACCACGCTACCAATAAACAAGGCATACCAACTTCGGGCGCTTCAATATCATGGTTTGAGTTTAACACCACAATAAATAGACTGTCAATCTTGACAAACAGAAAATACATCCCTCCCTACCTTGTAGGCCTACTCAGTATTGAAGGCTTGGCTTGACAATCTCTGAATGTCATTAAACTTTTGGTGTTTTGGAACCGATGCCTCTTTCCATTCATCAAATGGCTGCTGCACTGTTTCATTCGAAAGTATTCAGACCCCTTCCCCTTTTCCACATTTTGTTACAGCCTTATTCTAAAATAGATCAACAACAAAAAATCTATCTACACACAATACCCCATAATGACAAACCGAAAACAGGTTTTTAGACATTTTTGAAATGTACTAACAATAAACAAATACCTTATTTACATAAGCATTCAGACCCTTTGCTATGAGACTCGAAATTGAGCTCCGGTGCATCGTGTTTCCATTGATCATCCTTGAGATGTTTCTGCAACTTGATTGGAGTCCACCTGCAATAAATTCCATGATTGGACATGATTTGGAAAAGAACACTCCTGTCTATATAAGGTCCCAAAGTTGACAGTGCATGTCAGCAAAAACCAAGCCATGAGGTCGAAGGAATTGTCCATAGACAAGGATTGTGTCTCAGCACAGATCTGAGGAAGTCTACCAAAATATTTCTGCAGTATTAAAGGTCCCAAAGAACACAGTGGCCTCCATCATTCTTAAATTGAAGAAGTTTGGAACTACCAAGACTCTTCCTAGAGCTGGCCGACCTGCCAATACTGAGCAATCGGGGGAGAAGGGCCTTGGTCAGGGAGGTGACCAAGAACCTGATGGTCACTCTGACAGAGCACCAGAGTTCCTCTGAGATGAAAGAACCTTCCAGAAGGACAACCATCTCTGAAGCACTCCACCAATCAGGCCTTTTTTGGTAGAGTGGCCAGACGGAAGCCAAAAATGTAAAAGGCACATGACAGCCACTTGGAATTTGCCGAAAGGCACCTAAAGGACTCTGACCATGAGAAACAAAATTCTCTGGTCTGATGAAACCAAGTTGAACTCTTTGGCCTGAATGCAAAGCGTCACATCTGGAGGAAACCTACGGTGAAGCATGGTGGTGGCAGCATGCGGTGGGGATGTTTTTCAGCGGCAGGGACTGGGAGACTAGTCAGGATCGAGGGAGAGATGAATGGAGCAAAGTACAGAAATATATTTTATAACCTGCTCCAGCGCACTCAGGACCTCAGACTGGGGTGAAGGTTCACCTTCCAACAGGAAAACAACCCTAAGCACACAGCCAAGACAATGCAGGAGTGGCTTCGGGACAAGTCTCAATGTTCTTGAGTGGCCCAGCCAGAGCCCGGACGTGAACCCGATCGCACATCTCTGGAGAGTTCTGAAAATAGCTTTGCTGCAACACTCCCCATCCAACCCGACAGCTTGAGAGGATCTGCAGAGAAGAATGGGAGAAACTCCCCAAATACAGGTGTACCAAGCGTGTAGCAGAATAATGCTGTAATGAAATGTGGAAAAGGTCTAGGGGTCTGAACACTTTCCGAATGCACTGTATATACCTACAGTACAGAAGTGACCGGGATTGCACAATAAAGTCAGAGACTTATTTACATTGTGGTCCCTATTATTTATGTAAACACATATATATACATACATACATACATACATACAAACATACATACATACATACATACATACATATATATATACATACATACATACAGAGATAAAGACAAGAAAAGGTTCTACTGTTCACACATTAGCCAGCTTTTGACATTCTTTCAAAAGTGGTTATGGTTGGTATGGCTTTGAGTTGCTGTGGTAGTTTGTTCCACTCAACAGTGCCGATATACAAATGTGTTCAAATGTGCACTTGCCAGAGTCTTTAGGCTGTCTATAGCTAGGTTTCCATCAAACCTGGGACAGATTTTCATGCGATTATTCTGAGCAAAAAGAAGAAACCCGCACACTGCTCTTGATCGTATCACTTTTCTTTATTCTAAAATCTGCATCAAAACAATATGCGCAGTTGTGTTTCCATCAAATGTACTTGTTGCACATAAAAATGACTTTTGCGGTTAAATTCCCAAGTTCCAAATAAAAAATACAAGTGAAATGGGTTTCCATCGCATTTTCAATTCTTGGCCTACTGATGGTTTTGTTCCAAAAAATGTAATGTAGGTATAGCGAATGTGCCCTCTGATATTGGCATGTGAGCTCTAGCCAACAGCTCACAGATACAATGCGGGTATAGCCTATGAGATTATTATGGACACAAGTATGAGATCATTTTTATTTGTCAAACAGCAGTCATGCATCGATCATCATGTTACCAGAATAAGACTGTGCCTTTCTAGACCTAATAAACTGTAGAGTAGACCCACAACTCATCCAAATGGAATGAAACATTCAAATCACAATAACATGTTGTGTATTCACTTGAAAACAATAATGCAATTATTCATTGCATTGTGGTGGTGTAGGATAATTGTGTTGTCCCTAAACAAGATCAATAGGGGAGCCTCATGTCTTCACTGTTCTTTCATGTGCATTGATGCACCTGGCCTCTCCGCTGCCTATCAGCTATTCTTTTTTTGTTCTTGTGGATTCATATTGAAAATCGATCCAGCTTTGAATGATTTTATGTGTGGTATGATCGCTAGTTAGCCTATTGCAGATCTGGACGAACGATCCGCCTACTACTGTTGTCACTATGAATGGTGGATAGAGGGCGGGATAGACTGGTAGACTTCATTGACCTGTGGGATAGTAAAAGTTAGCGCATGGAAAAGCGTGGTGCATAAGGGAAGTACCAGAACATCTTGATAGGGGAAGCACCTGCAAACATATGAGGAAATGTGCCTAGGATGGAATAAATTATATCGTAAAACCTGCAAATTGCGGATGTAAACCAGGAGGAAAACACACTACCCTCCCCTGTGCCCAATAAAATAAAATAAAAACCTGCTCTCCCCAAAGCAAAAAAAAGTTGGACAACCCTACCCTATTTTGGACAACTCCCCCACCCCAGTACATTACTAACGGCCCCTTGTTACGTGCGTACCCACATGTCATTCCCAACAATGGAGTCATTATATTTCGCTACTGTATATGCAATTATGGCCAGGACATAGTGTATAATGAATGAACTTGTTAGATCACAGCCATGATATGCCCATACTCCACCTATTATTTAACACATTGGGGTTACCTCCCTCATATCAAACAAACACATACCAGACACTTTGTGGAATGGTGAAGACAAACAATTAGCTAGGGGTGGACTATGGTGTTACTTAGCTAGATATGGCCATTTGCTTCTCTGTTTACAGATTTACGTTGCTGGTTAATAAGTAATTAGCTATCTAGCTAGTTCACTAACTTTAAGTAGATTCCACTCAACTCAAGGTATAGTATAGCGATTTATTTTATTTCCCAGTTACTTTGCTTATGTATCAAGTTGAAGCTGGGTTGCCCAAGTTGTTCGGTGATTACTGTTCAAGCTAGCTAGCAAGTTTAACAGATGTCTCTGAAACTCTGAAGTGCATCCGTTTGACCTCATGCACTTAACTCAACCAATTACGTGACGCAACACTGGACTGACAACACTACACTCAAGCATTTGTTAGTTCGGCCATCACTCCAGTGAAAGTGACCAATCTAAGGTTTCTAGACACACACCCACCTCTTTCCCACCAGCCTGAAATTCATTCGAGAGAAAAAAAGAGATTTAAACCCAAAGGTGCCAAGTCTTCAGAGAGAGCATCTTGATTAATTGAGAGTGAAAACTTGACAAAGATGTGATTTAGTATTGTTGGTGGACAATTTGATGCTTTCCCAAAAAACTGTTACACGTTTGAACCATGTTGCTTACGGTTCTATATTTTTAGATTTTGACATTTTTCTTTTTGATACGTGGCATTGATGTTCTGCTCGCCCAAGCTCTCAAGTTTGACCTGTCCACTTGCAGTACACATCCTCTGCTTTCTCGACCAAATCTCTGCCCTATCGACTGGTCTGTATGCTCACGGAATCCATCCTATGCACTCTCGAATCAGTGTTTGCTTGCTCAATTATGTTTTGTCTCGCTCGACAACGGCATCTCACGCGCAATGGACTTTAGAGGCTGATTTGTGTGTGTGTGTGTGTGTGTGTGATCAGCGGGGTCTTATTTGCTTCAGATGCCTAACATGGATCTGCAATTAGGAGGGAATTGAAGATGTGATTTCCTGTCAAATGGACCCCTCTGTGTCCCAGCCCTAAAACCAATCCTGATTCAGGTCATGCTGACCAGAAGTCAAGATGGTTCTTCCCGCATTAGGCTTTGTGTTTTTAATTTCTTTGTCTCCTCCATGATGAGTGGTGTTATGTCTGATTTTGAATCAGCTGTGATTGTGGTTTCTTCCCCAGGCTAACCCTGTCCTATTCTCTTCTCTCACCAGGTGTCCTGAAGCTCAGAATGAGTGCTGTAGGGGAAAGTGCCCTGGAACCTGCCACGCCAGAGTCCCGCAAGAGGAAGGGCTCACCATGCGACACCTCAGAGCAGAAGTAAGAACACGGTGCATTTACCTTTTAATCACTTAGCAGACACTCTTATCCAGAACGATTGACAAGATGATGATGACGACGACGATGGTCTTCATTGCCTTTCAAGAGTCAATTCTTTCCACCACTACACATACTCAACAAGAAGCGTCCCCTCATAAGTACAGTATAACCTTGCTACTACCCTTCAGATTTGTTCTCTCATGTTCATCTGTGTTTGCATAGTAACCCAAGAAGCTACCCGCTTCTATGGCCCTGATTGGTGTTGAGGAATAGGAGTTTGAGCCTGTGCACACTTAGCTTGAATTCTTGTGTTATCATGTAGTTATGTCAATGGCAGATTTGCGTGAGAATTTGAGATATTTTTAGTCTACAGTGCATTCTGAAAGTATTCAGACCGCTTGACCTTTTACACATTTCGTTACTTTACAGCCTTATTCTAAACTTTATTATTTAATCTTGTTTCTCATGGTCTGAGAGTCCTATAGGTGCCTTTTGGCAAACTCCAGGCGGACTGTCATGTGCCTTTTACTGAGGAGTGGCTTCCGTCTGGCCACTCTACCAAAAAAGGCCTGATTGGTGGAGTGCTTCAGAGATGGTTAACCTTCTAGAAGGTTCTCCCATCTCAGAGGGACTCCGGAGCTCTGTCAGAGTGACCATCGGGTTCTTGGTCACCTCCCTGACCAAGGCCCTTCTCCCCCGATTGCTCAGTATTGGCAGGTTGGCCAGCTCTAGGAAGAGTCTTAGTGGTTCCAAACTTCTTCCATTTAAGAATGATGGAGGCCACTGTGTTCTTCGGGACCTTTAATGTTGCAGAAATATTTTGTTGCCCTTCCCCAGATCTGTGCCTCGACACAATCCTGTCTTGGAGCTCTATGGACAGTTCCTTAGACCTCATGGCTTGGTTTTTGCTCTGACATGCAGTGTCAACTGTGGGACCTTTTATAGACAGGCGTGTGCTTTTCCAAATCATGTCCAGTCAATTGAATTTACCACAGGTGGACTCCAATGAAGTTGTAGAAACATCTCAAGGATGATCAATGGAAACAGGATGCACCTGAGCTTAATTTCAAGTCTCATAGAAATAGATAACTATTCAGACCCTTGCTATTGTTATTTTTTAATATGTTTGCAAATATGTCTAAACCTGTGTTTGCTTTGTCATTATAGGGTATTGTGTGTAGGTTGAGGAAAACATTTTTTTAAATCAATTTTACAATATGTAACAATGTGGGAAAAGTCTAGGGGTCTGAATACTTTCCGAATGCATTGTACTGTATATGGGGATTTGGCCCTATAGATGCTATGTTAGTGGCTGAAGGTTGGCGAGGAGGTGTGTTTTGTTGGTTGTGGTGATTGCTACAGTCTCCTCTACAAGGCCTCAGTTGGCTGATGTAACTGCAGCTTGATCCACCGCACAGTACAGAGCTGCCTGTCTGTTTCTACACCAGCCCATGCAGCGCCTGACATGCACTGTAAAGTCTGTAAACTGTATCTGGCTGTAAAGTCTATGAAAATACTATTTTTGTTACAAATGTCACTAGAACCATGAATAATGCACATTCACTAACTTCTTGTAGCAGGCATTGGGCTATAGAAAATTAACACGGGTCTCATCAACAATCCCAAGCCCACGTGCTAGTGATTAGCCAGCTAATCTTTATATTTCAAGTTTAGCCAACTTGGATCTATTTGCTAACTAGCAAGGTTGAACAGTTGAATTGTTATGAACAAACCCTTCTATCTGTCTCCGACTGTTTGAACAGCATGCTAGCCTGTCCACGTTGTTCAAATGTTGAAATCAAGTGGCCTACCGTATTTCTCAGAATGAGAATAATTGTGTTTTATGCTTAAATGCCCATTTATAAAACACAGACTAGAAAGCTAGTATAACAGTCTTTGGCTAAAATGCTGCTAGCAGTTCCCCAAACAGTTCCCCAAACAGTTCCCCAAACAGTTCCCCAAACGTGACAAACTGGGTATATATTTTCCAGAATCAATGTTCATTGGCACTCATTTTAGTAGTGTCTGCTCTGCTCTGCTCTGCGTGCAATTTGAATAGTTGAGATAACCTTTCTAACAATATAATGTTTAACTTCTCCTCTATTACAGTAAAATAATGTCTCAATGTGTTTGTGTCCATATTATTATTATTATCATTTTTTGACTGATTCTGTGGGATGTAAATATCGAGTTGAAACCAAATGTCAGAGAGGAGTATGTGATCTCTCAACTTTGCTGGTGTGAGAGGCAGGGGGAGGGGCTCTGTGTGTGTGTGTGTGTGTGTGTGTGTGTGTGTGTGTGTGTGTGTGTGTGTGTGTGTGTGTGTGTGTGTGTGTGTGTGTGTGTGTGTGTGTGTGTGTGTGTGTGTGTGTGTGTGTGTAAACCATTGAGGAAGAAGTGAAAAGGAGGCCAATGCGTTTCTGTGGGCTTATTTTGGACCAAGCTTGTTGCCTGCCTTCCCGCCTTTGGGACAACGACTCCAATTGTTAGGGCGGAGACGTGCATCTTGTCATTTAAATACTGATCTCACACTGGCATTAGTCAAATATAGTCACTCTGACACATATACGCACACACACACACCATGGTTTCCGTTAGCCATTAATAGCTGGCTGTTTAAAAAAATTGAAAAGCAGATAAATAAAATTGGCACCAGATTGACATAGTCTCAGCATGTCCATAAGGCTAGGGGAAGCTAAGATTTGAATTAAATTCCCACAATTATATAGGCTAATTAGCCTACTCATGTCCATACATAAATAAATAAAATCATAGCCCAAGCCTCTACTCTATACGCGCTCAGCCATGCATTCAACAGCCTTTTTTGCAAACAGTGATTGAGTTATATTATTAACCTGAATTATGACTATCCAATCTACTCATGACATTACGAGTAGTAGGCTATCTTACATAAGTCTGCAAATGCGATCAATCCCATTCTATCCTGTTTTGGAGGCCAAGTATCTCAAGTATCCAACCATTTTATCACTCATATTTATCATGTTTACCACATTTCTTCTGCAACTTACTTTCTGCTTCAGCGGGCAAAATAATTGAGAGAACAAGGTCAAGCCAAGCCGTAGTCAGTCCCTGCATTCCTCTAATATCTCACACATGGTCAGTGCAGAGCTAGTAGTCACTCTCAGCTCTTAGCCAGGGTTGCTCTCAGCTCGTAGGGCTTTCAGTGTTAGGATAACTCAGTTAGCTGCTGGGCTGTTGCTAGAGTGCGGATGTGGGTGTGTGTGTGAGAGAGAGATTTCAGTTGATGCCCTGCTAGGTGGAACAATAACACACTGGCAGCAGGTTAATCCCCCTCTCCTCAGCTGTTCTCTTGCTCTCTGCACTGGTCTGCTTTTCTGCCCTGTCAGCGCTGGTCTCTCCTGCAGCTCTCTGCTCTGGTCCCACTGCCCCCCCCCCCCTCTCTCTATGTGCTGGCTTCATAGAAGCCATGAATTATTGAGAGGCCCACTGCCCCTGTAGACCCCCCCCCCCCCCAGCCCTGATCCTCCCCTCCATCCTTCCCCGTACTCGTTGGTACCAACCCAGCAGCGGACAGTCTGCCTGGATACTCTCTGATGAGCCCAGGGCTGCGTTCCAATACTCTACAATGTCATCTCATTCACCTCTTTGTCTCCTGTCCTTCAGGAAATCCTTCAACTCCTGCGCGTGTCTGTTGTACTCTCGAACTAGAACTCTGTGTGTTTCATGGACTCTGTGTCAGGTCAAGTTATCCTTTATGTTGCGAAGGAGGATTCATTTGGTTGCAGCTAACACGCCATAAAATCAAGTTCTGAACATTTCTCAGAAATAAACCTAAACTGTGTGTGTGTGTGTGGCTGTCCTTGCAGTGTGGAGAAGCGTCGGCGGGAGCTGGAGTGTCGTTACATAGACGAGCTGGCCGAGCTCCTGTCTGCCAACATGGGCGACATGGCCAGCCTCAACGTCCAGCCAGACAAGTGCCACATCCTCAAGAGCACCGTGGACCAGATCCAGCAGATCAAACGGCGCGAGCAGGGTGAGCACCAGCACATTAGACACACTTTCTCACTCACTAATCAACCACTCATTTGCATACAAACATGCGCTGTCTTGCTCTCACTCTAGTACACACACACACACACACACACACACACATTTGTTTTACTATCCTTGTGGAGACCAAACAATTGATTCCCTTTCAAAATCCTATTTTCCCTATTTTCCCTAACTCCTAACCCCTAAGCCTAAAATAGCCTTTTTCCTTGTGGGGACAGGCCAAATGTTCCAACTTGTCAGAATATTCCTTGTTTTAGTATCCTTGTGATGACATCTGACCCCCACAAGGATAGTAAAACAAAAAACACACACATGCTCCCATTCTCACTCTCATTCCCGTCAGTCACTTTACTGACCGACATGGTCACTTCACCCCCCTCACTTCTTTACTCATTTGCTCTTTTTTCCCCTCAATCCCCCAGTCCCTCTAAAGACGTCTAGGTCGCTCGGTGAATTCTGCCCAGCCGTAGGGACCCCTGGGAAATCATGCTTCTTAGTCCACAGGGCTGAATGACAAACCAGACTAATCCCACCTTTAACTCACTGAAAGCTGTGACGCCATTCTGCTGTGTCTTGTGGATCCTTACATCCCCATCCACACGTATCCTATGTTACTATACTTAATGCTTACCAGAGCCGTATCTCTGTTCTCTATAGGCCCATATTGCTCTGGTGCTTACGTATCATTGCATGCATCTTTTGTACCCTTACATATCATTAGTTCTATGCATCTGGTAGGGCAGCGCTCCCTGTTAGTTCTACTTAGTGGCACCGCTTGTTCTCCCAGATCGTCTCTTAATCAGTAACTGGTCAGTGTTCAATGGAAAAGCCATAAAACAATAAGAGCCAGAGCATTGGTGTTTGTTCCAGGTTGCACTAATCACACACACACACACACACACACACATTCAGTGCACACACACACATGCTCAGACACACACCAGGGATTGACATTAAGTGTTGCCTATTGCCTGGGGCAGGTGAACTGAGCAATCACGGAAGTTGAGCCTGCTTTGAGGTTGCCCCACTGTGCAGCTGAATAACTTTAAAAATATATAGTAACTCCCGTAGCCTAAAACGAATCTTTCTGGTTCCTCCACATTATTTAAGTGAAAGAAAGACAATTCGTGGCATTTATGGCAGTCCGGCAAGTTGAGCCTGTTCTGAGATTTGTTTTTACTAACAACAACCAAAGCACAAAGAATTCCAGTACTGATCTTTCTGATTCCTCCCCTAATGTGTAAGAGAAAGGCAGGCAGTATATGGTACTTCTGTGTATAAATAGATAATTTACATTGTCAGAAGATCATAATCTTCGGGAAACCAAAAAATACTCTTGACTTCTCCGAAGGGTAGTGCTTAAGTTGTAAATGTCTAGGTGCCAGAACAGAAAGTGATTGTGAGAGGGGGATGACCTGGGGGGCCTCTGAGGTACCGGAAAGGATGGAGAAAACCCACCTTTATAATAAAGCAGTGCATATGGATATCATCGCATTTGCGTAGTGACATAGAGCATTAGAGTAGAGGCCCTTAAAGAAGGCTCTCACATGGGGAACAGTTTTTGGCCTTTTATAAACACATTTCATACAATTATGTCATTTTATATGACTGGAGACTTTAATAGAATCTTTTTTAATACCAAACAAATGATCAAAATGACAGTTACAGGAAATTATAGTCCTAGAAAAGCTTTCACCGACTTACCCAATGATGTGCAGCTCAACTTGCCGACAATTGCCAATACTCTCATGCCAAAAGCCTATCTCTCTTGTTTTACTTTGTAAAATAATGTTTACTCGATAGACCTGTTTGGAAGTTGATAAAATATTTTGTCAGCCTACTGTCAGATTAGACTTTTCTTTGAAGCAGGAACCATTCGCTTTCCAACCTATGTTTTCCTGCGATTGCTTTTGAGCTATTTCAAAAGACTTGTGCTGGCTGAATGGCGTTCCCTGACAGATTTGCTGTGCGTTCCCAGGCTATAGGCCTTATGATTGGGGAAAATAAACACTATCCACAGTTAGGCTATAATGTTGCGCAAACCAAAATCTACGTTTTCACATTACGTTTATTTATGGGGCAGGAGAATTAACTCTGATCACTTTTATTAGAATTTTTACATTGCAAACTGATTTTTTATTTTTCATGTAGAGGAAGCCTACTGGATCCGGCCAAATAGGTCCCGGGAAACAGAATTGTAAAAACGGAGAGGTGCGGCTCAAATGAAGCACTCCCGAAGGGCAAGTGCCTTTCAGACTTTAATGTCAATCCCTGCACACTGCCAGTATGGGATTAGCCATAGGTGTCACTCTACAGCAGTGGTAGTACTCACTAATATGTTTGAGGAAGACACTTTTAAACAACCACACTGGGAAAGCTGCCATACCCATCGGAGAACGGGGGTTAGTGGGATATCAAATGTGTTCATACATTAATCAATCTATTCACTATCAAGTAATTTGTGTCAGAAACAAATCAAACTAGTTTGATTCTGGCCTTATTGCCAATATCTCAAAAGTTAATACAAAGATATGTCAAGTTCCACTCTGAAGGAAGTATGCTTTGGAGTGATTGAAATGCATCAGAAATGTATTAGAATTATTCTGTTCAGATCCATAACTCCTCTTCTAAAGAGTCCTGCTGGTGCATCCTAGATAGAAGCATAATATATGTATGTTTTCCTGAGAGTCTGAGCTTTCAGGAATGGGGTCATAGTCGATAATAGCTCCAACTGCTCAAAAGATAGTCAAATTTGAAGCAGGGACATGATTTCAAGATGTGCGCTTTTCCCGCTACATTTGTCCCAGCCACTAATAGCGGATATCGAAGGTTACTTACATAACTACAGTTCTATGAACTAAGGGGGACATTCAGATGACTGAGGAAAACATGCACAACAAATGTATTCAGAATATTGCTGTAAGCTGCCAATGAAGTTGCAGAGAGTTGCTCAGTGACTATGGGGGCGTTAAAGTCATCTTACAATAGTAGAATTGGGTGGATTGCTGTCCATGGCAGCGTTTCATTCCATGTATTTTTTTATCTGATGACTTATTCATCAAACCAGCATGAGTAATGTACAGTGCATTCGGAAAGTATTCAGACCCCTTGACTTTTTTCCACATTATTCTAAAATTGATTACATATATTGATGAAATGTATTATCACGTTTACATAAGTATTGACCTTTACTCAGTACTTTGTTGAAGCACCTTTGGCAGCGAATACAGCCTCGAGTCTTCTTGGGTATGACCCTACAAGCTCGGCACACCTGTATTTGGGGAGTTTCTCCTGTTCTTCTCTGCAGATCCTTTCAAGCTCTGTCAGGTTGGATGGGGAGCGTTGCTACGCAGCTTTTTCCCGAGATGTTTTCTCGGGTTCAAGTCCAGGCTCTGGCTGGGCCACTCAAGGACATTCAGATACTTGTCCCGAAGCCACTCCTGTGTTGTCTTGGCTGTGTGCTTAGGGTCATTGTCTTGTTGGAAGGTGAACCTTCGCCCCCAGTCTGAAGCCCTGAGTGCTCTGAAGCAGATTTTAATGAAAGATCTGTCTGTACTTTGCTCCGTTTGTCTTTCCCTCGATCCTGACTAGTCTCCCAGTCCCTGCCGCTGAAAAGCATCCCCGCACTAGATGCTGAAGCATGACGTCTATAGGTAGAACGAAAGGCCCCCATTGCACCCCCTCACCTCTACATCCCCAGGGCCTGAGCCACTCTGAAGTGTACAATCAGCTTGTTTGTAGGCCTAACCAGAGCACTGAATACATTTTGGGTTCTGAACTTGACCTCGGCAGAAGAGTGTTTGGACTGTTTGGACATGACCTCTCACCCGTTTTAACAGAGCTTCTCACAAGGCAGCCTCCCTCCAGCCCTTGACATCTAGCCAGTGTTGTCTCAGGGTCCCAACCCATCTTGTTATCATTCTCAGCTCTATGTGTTTGGGGGTTAACACACTCTTAGAAAAAGGTTAAGTTAGGCTAAAGTATTGTTCCCTGAGGTACAAAAATATCAAAATACAGATACTGTACCTTCAGAAATACACATCTCACTGTACTGTTCATTACCTTTTAGGGTACTTGTCAAATCAAATTGTATTGGTCACATACACATATATAGCAGATGTTATTGCGGGTGGAGCGAAGTGCTTGTGTTCCTAGCTCCAACATGTGCGGATAATCTAGTATAATGGTTCATTTTTGTACCAAATATTTTGAAAATAAAGGTACCATCATCACACACTCAACAAAAACCAGGTATTTTTTGTACACTTTGTGTACCCTTTTGATTCTTGATGGTACTAATCTTAACCTTGGCTAAGCAGAAAAGCTACAAATTAACATTGTATTGAAAAAACGTAAATATTTGTACCCACCATAAGGTACAATGATGAAGAAGAATTGACCATTTTATTTACAGAATCTAAATACTGTCTTATAATGGTGGGGCCTCCTTATATTGGAGGCGTGGCTTAGTGGGGGGCTTGGCTTTCAGTTATTTTTTGGTGGGGCCAATCTTGAATCGAAGTGTTGTACCAGTTTAAGTGGTTTATGGTTTTCTTAATTAAAGTTCTAAATGCTAACATAACATGTGACAGTAAATAGCTGTAATTAATATTTTACAGATCTTACCCAACACAAATCAAATCAAATCAAATGTATTTATATAGCCCTTCGTACATCAGCTGATATCTCAAAGTGCTGTACAGAAACCCAGCCTAAAACCCCAAACAGCAAGCAATGCAGGTGTAGAAGCACGGTGGCTAGGAAAAACTCCCTAGAAAGGCCAAAACCTAGGAAGAAACCTAGAGAGGAACCAGGCTATGTGGGGTGGCCAGTCCTCTTCTGGCTGTGCCGGGTGGAGATTATAACAGAACATGGCCAAGATGTTCAAATGTTCATAAATGACCAGCATGGTCGAATAATAATAAGGCAGAACAGTTGAAACTGGAGCAGCAGCACAGTCAGGTGGACTGGGGACAGCAAGGAGTCATCATGTCAGGTATTCCTGGGGCATGGTCCTAGGGCTCAGGTCCTCCGAGAGAGAGAAAGAAAGAGAGAATTAGAGAGAGCATATGTGGGATGGCCAGTCCTCTTCTGGCTGTGCCGGGTGGAGATTATAACAGAACATGGCCAAGATGTTCAAATGTTCATAAATGACCAGCATGGTCGAATAATAATAATAAGGCAGAACAGTTGAAAGAAACTGGAGCAGCAGCACGGCCAGGTGGACTGGTGACAGCAAGGAGTCATCATGTCAGGTAGTCCTGGGGCATGGTCCTAGGGCTCAGGTCCTCCGAGAGAGAGAAAGAGAGAATTAGAGAACGCACACTTAGATTCACACAGGACACTGAATAGGACAGGAGAAGTACTCCAGATATAACAAACTGACCCTAGCCCCCCGACACATAAACTACTGCAGCATAAATACTGGAGGCTGAGACAGGAGGGGTCAGGAGACACTGTGGCCCTATCCGAGGACACCCCCGGACAGGGCCAAACAGGAAGGATATACACAGACCTCTTGGAATAGTGTTGGCTTGTCGCAGGGCCCAGGTTTGAGTCCCAGGTGGGGCTACCCCCTGAATTTGCTACATTGGTGTTAGAAGTGGGATGGCGGAGAGGCGTGTACACTTGAGGCACTTGGTTTAAAGAAGAGGACCATTTGTGCCTATTCAAATGAACAAACTGTTTTGTCACTGTGGTGATACCCCAAAAATTCACATGTGTACCTTTTCTAAAGGTACGCTTTTGTACTCTATGACTAAACTCAGCAAAAAAAGAAGCGTCCCTTTTTCACGACCCTGTCTTTCAAAGATAATTCGTAAAAATATGAATAACTTCACTGATCTTCATTGTAAAGGGTTTAAACACTGTTTCCCATGCTTGTTCAATGAACCATAAACAATTAATGAACATGCAACTGTGGTACGGTCGTTAAAACACTAACAGCTTACAGACAGTAGGCAATTAAGGTCACAGTTATGAAAACTTAGGACACTAAAGAGGCCTTTCTACTGACTCTGAAAAACACCCAAAGAAAGATGCCCAGGGTTCCTGCTCATCTGTGTGAACGTGCCTTAGGCATGCTGCAAGGAGGCATGAGGACTGCAGATGTGGCCAGGGCAATAAATTGCAATGTCTGTACTGTAAGATGCCTAAGACAGCGCTACAGGGAGACAGGACGGACAGCTGATCATCCTCTCAGTAGCAGACCACGTGTAACAACACCTGCACAGGATCGGTACATCCAAACATCACACCTGCGTGACAGGTACAGGATGGCAACAACAACTGTCCGAGTTACACCAGGAATGCACAATCCCTCCATCCGTGCTCAGACTGTCCACAATAGGCTGAGAGAGGCTGGACTGAGGGCTTATAGGCCTGTTGTAAAGGCAGGTCCTCACCAGACATCACCGGCAACAACGTTGCCTATGGGCACAAACCCATCGTCGCTGGACCAGACAGGACTGTCAAAAAGTGCTCTTCACCAATGAGTCGCGGTTTTGTCTCACCAGGGGTGATGGTCGTATTCGCTTATATCGTCGAAGGAATGAGCGTTACACCAAGGCCTGTACTCTGGAGCGGGATCGATATGGAGATGGAGGGTCCGTCATGGTCTGGGGCGGTATGTCACAGCATCGTCAGACTGAACTTGTTGAACTACCCTTCCTGCAGGCTCATCCTGACATGACCCTCCAGCATGACAATGCCACTAGCCATACTGCTCGTTCTGTGCGTGATTTCCTGCAAGACAGGAATGTCAGTGTTCTGCCATGGCCAGTGAAGAGCCCGGATCTCAATCCCATTGAGCACGTCTGGGACCTGTTGGATCAGAGGGTGAGGGCTAGGGCCATTCCCCCCCCAGACATGTCCAGGAACTTGCAGGTGCCTTGGTGGAAGAGTGGGGTAACATCTCACAGCAAGAACCGGTCAAATCTGGTGCAGTCCGTGAGGAGGAGATGCACTGCAGTACTTAATTTATTTTTTATTTTTTTATTTTACCTTTATTTAACTAGGCAAGTCAGTTAAGAACAAATTCTTATTTACAATGACGGCCTAGGAACAGTGGGTTAACTGCCTTGTTCAGGGGCAGAACGACAGATCTTTGTCAGCTCGGGGATTCAATCTAGCAACCTTTCGGGTTACTGGCCCAACGCTCTAACCACTAGACTACCGGCCGCCCCAAATGCAGCTGGTGGCCACACCAGATACCGGCGGTTACTTTTGATTTTGACCCCCCCTTTGTTCAGGGACACATTATTCAATTTCTGTTAGTCACATGTCTGTGGAACTTGTTCAGTTTATGTCTCAGTTGTTGAATCTTGTTATGTTCAAACATTTACACATATTAAGTTTGCTGAAAATAAACACAGTTGACACTGAGGACGTTTCTTTTTTTGCTGTGTTTATATGTAAAAATGATGCGGTCTTGTCCCCTAAAGGTATGAACTGCAAGGGTACAATCAAGTATCTGTAACTAATAGTTTAGTGGGCCACTACAGTGAAGAGATTGTGCCCCTTTAAGTACAATTCAGTACCTTTTTTTCTGAGAGTGTAGGCCATAAATCAAAAACCAATGTAGTAGTAATGTAGCTGTATTTGGCTACTAGGATTTGGAACCTGTAGGCTTTGAAATTATGGGCTAGATCAAAGCGATGTAGGAGGTTGTCCGATTTAAGTCCACGCCTTAACATTTTCAGTTAACTGTGACCCCTCGGATCATGACACTCATTATGTTGCGACCACACCATTGGAATAATGAGGATCGCACTACAACCCTCATAGCCTGGATGGAAACTGAAGCAGTTAGAGTAGGATGATGATGACGTTGTCCCTGAGGCTCTGATCTAAGGTCAAGTTTTTCTTTTTCACTCTGATGTTTGAAGGTTAGGATTTGGGGAGAGAAATCTGATCCAAGATCTGTGTCTAAGGGACTACATGGTTCAGTATGTATTTACCCAGCTTTCTCCCTGCCGCCAGAGATCCCATCAAGCATCCTGTTAGTATGGACACACACAAGCAGCGGGCGTTTCTAAGCAGCACTGTAGAGTATATACATTAGACAAGATGGCTGCCTAACAGAAAGGCGTAGTTGCTTAAACGTATTTTAATTCCTGGCCCTGATTCCCATCATCACAAACAGGCTTGGAGACTCAGAATGTTGGTGTAAATTAGAATATTCCTTCCAGCCCTTGTTTCCTATCTAGAATAGGGTAGTACTGGAGGCCCAACGGACTAAGAGAGGGCTGGTGTTGGCCTTGAGCGGGCAGGCAGAGAGACAGGCAGGGAGACGCAGTGGAGTAGAAGTGTAAGAGTAAACAGTGGCGCTCACTTGCCTGCACCGGAATTAGCACCAAAAGCCTCTGTGCTGTGTAGAAGGTGTCATTTTCTCTGTTTCAGCCTCAGTGAAATGAGGGGAACCATTAGTGTGTGTGTGTGTGTGTTTTCCTCCTTGTAAGGCTTTGGGGGTTGTTGAACGAGATGAGATCCTCTGTTTATTTTATGCCCCCTCCCCCGCATGAGCCTACTTCGAGCTGAAATAACCATGGCATAAGGTTGTCAGGGTCTTAGCGGCCCCTGCGATGTCAGTCACAGCTAGGATGTGTGAGAGAGCAGCCAATGGCTGAGATCCCTGCCCCCTGACCTTGTGCAAGAGGGCCTCTCGCACAGCCCAGCTTCCCTTTCCCCTACGCAGGGAGAACCAGGAACACACACGCTCCGCTCACCCCTCCTCTCCCGAGGCCCGCACTCCGCTCCTTTGTGCCCCTCTCTCGCTCTCTCTCTCGCCCTTGCAACTCTCCCCTCTTTCACCTCTTGCCCCCCCTGTGTCCCACTCCCCCTCTCAACCCTCTCCTATCTGATTTTGAGATAGACAAGGACAGACCCCGAATTCTCAGAAGATGTTTTCCTTAACTATTTTGGGAAGAAAATCACATCCTCAAGGAGAAAAATACTCTGTATCCTGTTAGCCCCACCAATTCCCAAAACAACTGGAATTGCCCATGCATTTGCACACTTGGGAAGTTAAACACTGCTCTGGTGACAACCAGAAAGTGGTAGAGTAGTGTATCTGAGGAGTAGTGCAGCACACGGCCCAACCAGCAGGCCTGCTGCAGGATATTCATGTCTCTGTACCATAAAGTCCTCACCTAGCCCTGGTTGATTTTGTCAATAACCTAATTACGGAAGGACTTTGTTGTGTTTTGGTTTCAGTACTTGGCGTCCTGGAATACCACACATGATTCACAGTGATGTGCTCACTCGTCACCCTGATTTTAAGACCTGGGCACCGGCCAGCCTGCGTTTCATAAATATACACTCCTTTCTCTGTTTCTCCCTGGAGAGGATGCGGAGGAGATTGACTTGGTGTGGTCGGGAATACGGTGAAAAGTACCTCTTTCCTCTCTTCCTCTTCCTCTCTCTCCTTTCTCTTTCTGTATAGTATCACTCCCTGCTCCTGCTGTTGTCTACTTGGTGGGGACATGTCGGTACAGTGAGCACTGCGTGCTGACATCATGCTGGTCGTGACCTACATTTTCCATTTACATTTTATTAATTTAACAGATGCTCTTATCCAGAGCGACAATTACTGCATTCATCTTACGATAACTGCGTGAGACAACAACATATCACAACCGTATTTCCTCAATAGAGTAGTTATCAGCAAAGTCAGTGGTAGTAGTAAAACACAAGTGCATTTAATTATTTAAAAATGGATGAGGGGGGTGGGGGCCGTCATTGCGATTTATTTAAGATAGTCTTTAAAGAGGTAGCGTTTCAGACGTTTTCGGAAGATGGGTAGGGACTCCACTGTCCTGACGTTAAGGGAAAGCTTGTTCCCCATTGGGTTGCCAGGACAGAAGAGATTTGACTGTGCTGAGCAGGAGCTGCTCACCAATAGGGGTGGGAGGGCCAAGAGACCAGAGGGGGCCCGAACCAAGTACTCTGGGTGGGGGGTGTATGGTTTGAGCATAGACTGAAGGTAGGGGAGGGCATTTTGGTGGGACTGGATCAGGTGTCACCGGCCTAGACTGGGCCCAGTCAGCGAGGAATGAGGGGAGGGGGGCGAGGGAGGTCCTCTCCTCATTATGGTTGTAGGGTAGTTCTGCCCTGTGAGGACAGTGTGGGGGATAGTGATAGGTACTGGATATGAATAATACAGCCTCTCTGACATCAGACTGTAGATTTAGAGACTAACAGGCTGGCTAACAGAAAGACTGGGACACTTTCTCTTCCTCTTTTCTCTATTGTCCTCCCTTCCTTAATCCTTTCCTCTTTCTCATGTCTGCCTCCTTCTCGCTGTATCTTTCTCCTTCATTTGCACTATTTTCTCTCTCTCTCTCTCTCTCTCTCTCTCTCTCTCTCTCCTACAGTAATGACATGTTTTGAAAGGTCTGGCCTCTCTCTCTGAATTTCAATTCAAGGGGCTTTATTGGCATGGGAAACGTGTTAACATTGCCAAAGAAAGTGATATGGGTTGTATTTACAATGGTGTTTGTTCTTCACTTGTTGACCTTTTCTTGTGACAACAGGTCACAAATATTGCTGCTATGATGGCACACTGTGGTATTTCACCCAGTAGATATGGGAGTTTATCAAAATTGGGTTTGTTTTCGAATTCTTTGTGGATCTGTGTAATCTGAGGGAAATATGTGTCTCTAATATAATATATACATTGGGCAGGAGGTTAGGAAGTGCAGCTCAATTTCCACCTAATTTTGTGGGCAGTGAGCACATAGCCTGTCTTCTCTTGAGAGCCATGTCGCCTACGGCGGCCTTTCTCAATAGCAAGGCTATGCTCACTGAGTCTGTACATAGTTAAAGCTTTCCTTAAGTTTGGGTCAGTCACAGTGGTCAGGTATTCTGCCACTGTAGACTCTCTGTTTAGGGCCAAATAGCATTCTAGTTTGCACTGTTTTTTTATATATATATATTTTTTCTCTTTCTCTCTGTCAGGCCTACAGTACAGTAATGACATGTGATGGCAGGTCCGGCCTCTCTCTCGCTCTCTCTTCGATCCAGCTCAGTCTAGTTCTCTGTATCTGTACTCTATTTCACCCTGCTGGCCTCAGGCACCAATCATCATCTCTCAGATCAGCATCTTTCTCTCTGTCCACACCAGGGCCAGGCCAGGGCGTCAGCAGCCTATCATCAGGTCGTTGATCAAGAAGAGAAAAAAAACATTGTCACTTGACAATACACAGATCCACGATCCCCCTCCCTGGCTCCCTCTCCTCATCACTCTCTTTGGCCCTTTTTGTCCTAAGTAGAACCTTACACCAGGTCCAAGAAGAGATTTGGGTCATTGTTGAATGGCTTTTTAAGAGTTTTTGACATGATATATGTATCTACATGGGGTATGGTTTAATTATAAAAGCAGTATGCATTGGTGTCCATGCCAGAATAAACAAGCCGTTTCCCGCTCACTTCCAGTCGTTGGCTTTAGCTGCTGTACAGTAAATGTACAGTACAGTTACAGAATGCTGTAGTCATGTGCTGCGTTGAGTCCCCCTAACCCTTTGAGCTGGACTGATGTCATCAGAACACAGTTAATCAACAGCCCACACAGTTCATTATTCTCTGTTGAATAATACCAGCTTCATTATGAGGGGAATAAATTGTATAACAAGCTACTTAGGAGTTATTACTTGGAGTTACTAAGTAATTACATAATGCCTATGTAATGGTTGATGTCAGTAAAATAAGGAAGACTAAAAGTACATGCTACCAATGGCTGATCGCCCCACGTTCAGTCCCCCCGTATTGGAGCTGTTCTTAAGATCTGTGTGTTCTTAAGATCTGTGTGTGCGTTTGCCCCCTGCAGAGAAAGCGGCTTTGGTGTCACCGGAAGACGAGGTGCAGAAGAGTGACATCTCGTCCAGTAGTCAGGGCATGGTGGAGAAAGAGGCTCTGGGGCCGCTGCTGCTCGAGGTGAGTGAAACAATAAAGCTTGGTGGAATTTTAATTTCAGTGAGAGACACAGGAAGTATCCATTGATTGGATAATTCAGTAATGCAGCTTTCTAAAGCACAGGTGCTCTTTCGTGAGAAATAATCATCTTATTGATTAGATAATCATCTTATTGGTTGCTCATTAGTAAATACATGGGTAGTTAGATTGCACCTGCTCACAGTAGATTCATACAAAGTTAGATAAAGTGTTGTGTATGTTTTTGTGTAAAAGCTCAAATGTAATTTTGAGGGATGATGGCAATTTAGTTAGAATCTCTCTGTCTTCAACATTTTCTCTGTATTGTCCAGAGTGATTCAGTGACTGTATGTGTGGTACTCAGGTGGTAGTTTCCCAGTGAGGCCCAGTGTCAGTATGCCACATTAGTTCCTGGCCCACTTTCCCTGGGGCTGGGGCTGAGAGAGAGGCTGAGGTCCTCCCCTTCTCGTGTTCCCCTTCCTCCGGAGGTGTCCGTTTTCACTCCTCTTTTGTCCCTCCCTCTGTTTCGGGCCAGGCTCTGGACGGCTTCTTTTTTGTGGTGAACCGCGAGGGCCGGATCGTGTTTGTGTCGGAGAATGTGACAGGTTACCTAGGCTACACCCAAGAAGAGCTGATTACCTCCAGTGTCTACAGCATCCTCCATGTGGGAGACCACGGCGAGTTTGTCCGCAACTTGCTGCCCAAGAGCCTCGGTGAGGACGACAGGAGAGGTGGATGAGAGAAGAGGGGATGAGATGAGGCAGGAGATGATGGTGAAGGGAGGAGAGGAGGGCGAGAGGATGGAGAGAGGGGGGGGGGGTTGGAGAGGTGCTAAGAAGATGAGAAGCAAGAGAGAAGGGAGGAAAAGCGAGAATGACAAAGAAAGAGGGGTTGATGTCGAGTAGGAGGAAATTACAAGGCGATGAAAGAGATGAGGAAGGAAGGAGAAAAAGAACATGATAACGGGGAGACGAAAGAAAGGTAAGAGAGGAGGGGATCAATCAAATGTATTTTATAAAGCTATTTTTACATCAGCAGTTGTCACAAAGTACTATACAGAAACCCAGCCTAAAACCCCACAGAGAAAGCAATGCAGATGTAGAAGCACCCTGGCTAGGAAAAACTCACTAGAAAGGCAGAAAGATAGAGAGGAACCAGGCTCTGAGGGGTGGCCAGTCTTCTTCTGGCTGTGCCGGCTGGAGATTATAAGAGTACATAACCATTAAGGATGGACAGGAGGTAAGAGAGGAGAGGAACCTTTGCCTCTAGGTACAGTATCATAGCTGTCACAGATCATGTGACAGCTAAACTTCAGTTTCAGTTTAAACTCACTAGACCCTCACTACTACTGTCTCGTTTATTCTCTCCTTATCCCCCTCTTCTCTCTCTCTCTCTACCCCAGATATGTCATCCTGTCTGTTTTCAAACCATTATTATTACATTACACATATTGGTTTTACCTGCCTCTGACTGTCATCCTGTCTCCCTCATCCTTTCTTTTCTTTGTCACACACTCCTGTATGTCCTGTGTGTTGGTGTGTGTCCCTGTTCCTAATGATGTTTCTGTCTGTCTACACCGTTACTGATGTTGTCTTTGTGTGTGTGTGTGCGTGTGTGTGTAGTGAACGGGGTGCCGTGGCCCCAGGAGCAGGGTCGGAGGAACAGTAACACATTTAACTGCCGGATGCTAAAGAGGCCTCCTGATGAGGTGAACTCAGAGAACCAGGAGGCACGACAGCAGTACGACATCATGCAGTGTTTTACTGTCTCCCAGCCCAAAGCCATGCCGGAGGAGGGAGATGGTGAGCACACACACATATACATACAGCTTACTGAACATGCACAGATACATACAGTTTACTGAACATACACAGATACATACAGCTTACTGAACATACACAGATACATACAGCTTACTGTACATGCACAGATACAGACAGCTTACTGAACATACACAGATACAGACAGCTTACTGTACATACACAGATACAGACAGCTTACTGAACATACACAGATGCATAAAGCTTACTGTACATGCACAGATACATACAGCTTACTGTACATGCACAGATACAGACAGCTTACTGAACATACACAGATACATACAGCTTACTGAACATACACAGATACATACAGCTTACTGTACATACACAGATACATACAGCTTACTGTACATACACAGATACATACAGCTTACTGAACATACACAGATACATACAGCTTACTGAACATACACAGATACATACAGCTTACTGAACATGCACAGATACGTACAGCTTACTGAACATGCACAGATATATACAGCTTACTGAACATACACAGATATATACAGCTTACTGTACATGCACAGATACATACAGCTTACTGAACATGCACAGATACATACAGCTTACTGAACATGCACAGATACACACAGCTTACTGAACATGCACAGATACATACAGCTTACTGAACATACACAGATACATACAGCTTACTGAACATACACAGATACATACAGCTTACTGAACATACACAGATACATACAGCTTACTGAACATACACAGATACATACAGCTTACTGAACATACACAGATACATACAGCTTACTGAACATACAGATACATACAGCTTACTGAACATACACAGATACATACAGCTTACTGTACATGCACAGATACATACAGCTTACTGTACATGCACAGATACATACAGCTTACTGAACATACAGATACATACAGCTTACTGAACATACACAGATACGTACAACTTACTGAACATACACAGATACATACAGCTTACTGAACATACACAGATACATACAGCTTACTGAACATGCACAGATACATACAGCTTACTGAACATACACAGATACATGCCAGGTATGCATACAGATGTTTACATTCACACTCATGTCATACAAATTCAAAAAGGTGTGTCAGCAGCATGACATCACGCTGGTCTTTACCTTGTCCTAACTAGACCAGAGCCGTCCGTATAGGAGAGAAAGAGTTAGACACGGTGACGCCCTGCTTATTACAGCTAACACACACACACACACACACAGTCTCACACACACACACACACACACACACACACACACACACCCATGTTAGAGGCTTAACTCTGACCTCTCCTGACCTTTGATCTGTATTGTGCCCAGACCTGCAGAGCTGCCTGATCTGCATAGCCTGCCCGATGCCCCGCCCCCAGCAGCTACCCGCCATCCGCACTGAGTCCTTTATCACCAAACAGGACCCCACAGGTATCAACCCCTGACCTCTCACTTTTTACCTCAACTTTACCCTCTCACATAAAAACTCCATACACACACGCGCACACACTCTCCAATTTGTAGATTTGTAGAGAGCTTTCATGTTGCTCCAGAAGATGGACTAACTGGAGTGTTACACAATAAACAGGCTTGTTGGTAAACCTACCTAGAGAGGAAAGGCAAGGACGGGGTTTCAGCTCTCACTACTACTGTACATCTGACCTCATAATAGACCACCGTTACTAGTGTGTGTGTGCGTGTGTCCAGGGAAGATCATCTCCATAGAGACCAGTGCTCTGCGGGCGACGGGGCGACCAGGCTGGGAGGACCTGGTCAGGAAGTGTATCTACGCCTTCTTCCAGCCGCAAGGCAAAGAACCCTCCCACGCCAAGAAGCTGCTCCACGAGGGTGAGGAGAAGGGGAGAGAAGGGGAGTGGGGAGAAAAGGGGAGGATGAGGAAGAGAAGGGGAGTGGGGAGAGAAGGGGAGGAAGAGAAGGGGAGGATGAGGAAGAGAAGGGGGGGAGAGAAAGGGAGGAAGGGGAGGATGAGGAAGAGGTGGGGAGAGAAGGGGAGTGGGGAGAGAAGGGGAGGATGAGGAAGAGAAGGGGAGGAAGAGAAGGGGGGGAGTGGGGAGAGAAAGGGAGGAAGAGAAGGGGAGGATGAGGAAGAGAAGGGGAGTGGGGAGAGAAGGGGAGTAAGAGAAGGGGGGGAGTGGGGAGAGAAGGGGAGGATGAGGAAGAGAAGGGGAGGATGAGGAAGAGAAGGGGGATGAGGAAGATAAGGGGGTGGAAAGAGACACGTTATGTACTATTGTCAATAATTGGGCTGTAACAACACAGTACCCCCATATCGTACCATTACAGAAACATCTTTATTTTTTTTCTTAAAGAACGCCACACTGATCAGTAGCTCAATTGTTGTTTGTGTGTGTGTGTGTGTGTTGCCAGTGATGACCCATGGCACGGCCATCAGTCCTCTTTACCGGTTCAACCTGAGCGATGGGACCCCCCTCAGTGCTCAGACCCGCTGCAAGTTCTGCTGCCCCCCTAACCATGACGTTCAGCCCTTCATCATGGGCATTCACACTATCGACAGGTGACTCGCACACAACCGCACACGCACGCATGAACACACACACTGGCAAGTCATATGGAACAAGTAGAATATATGTCTTTATTGCCAATCAACAATGGTTGGAATGGTAGGAATTGACAGGATGTAAACAGAAAATACATTTCCAGAATATTTCTCTCACCCAGCTGATGTTTTCCTTTTGTAGGGAACACAACACTGCTAGCTCTCAGGAAAACACTAACTCCAGCCTTCTACTGACCCATAGGAGCCCTGCTCCCTCCCACTCCCCTGCCCTCCCCCCGGGCAGCGAGGCCAGCCAAGCCCCAGGCCCCACCTCGGGCCTCCATCTCAACAACGGCAAAAGCTCCAGCACCACCTCCCCCACCACACCCACCAGCCATTCAGCAGGGTACCTGACGCCCAACCGGATGTGTCCTCAGCAGGTCAACAGCCCCTCGCCCCTGGGAAGCCCCCTCACTGCCACCCCTACCTCATTTATGTCGCCCAGACCCCCCAGGGCCAGTCCGGGGCTGGGCGGCAGCCCGCGTGTCCCAGGGAACCCCTTCTCCCCTTCCACCCCTGGCCTGCACTCTCCGGCACTGTCACTGGGAGGTGGAGCTGGTGGCGGTGGAAGTGGAATCCTCAGCCGGCACCACTCTGGTGGGGACGGTGGAGCAGGGACCCCCCTGAGTTTCTCTCTGCCCTCCCCTTTACATCAGAGGCAGGCCAGCACCCCCACCAGCTCCCCAGCACGCCCTCCCCCCGCCAAGCCCCCCGAGGGAGGAGGAGGAGGTGGGGGCGGAGAGGACCTGGCTAAAGGAAAACTAGGGGGGAACTCCAAACTCAACCAGCCCCTGGACAACGGCGGCGTGGGGGCGCCTAGGGACCCCAAAAACACATCTACCAAACCCACCTCCACCCCTCAGTGCCCGGCCTCCCACAGCACGCTGACGGAGCGCCACAAGATCCTCCACCGCCTTCTGCAGGACAGCAGCCCGGCTGAGGGCAGCAACGGCAAGGAGTCTGAGATCAAGAAGGAGCCTCCTGCCAGCCCTGCCACCGCCAACCCCAACGGAACCCCCAGCACCCCTCAGGACCACCAGCTGCTGCGCTTCCTCCTGGACACGGATGAGAAGGACCTGGGCGACCTGCCCCCTCCGGCCGCTCTCAGCCTGCAGACGGTCCGGGTCAAGACTGAGAAGAGGGCCAGCGGGGACACTACGCCCTGCGCTGCAGCCTGCACCAGCCCCAAGCCCAAACCGAGCCCTGCAGACAGCAGGCCATCCAGAGACCCGGTACTGTCTGCAGCCCTACTCCTCCCGCCTGCAGTCTACAACTCACACCTCATACACAGTCCCTGCAGTATCCAGATGCAGCAAGATCACGTCCCAGACATGCAGACCTCTCAGACACTTTAAGTTTGGGGTTATAGTTAAGGTTAGGGTTTAGGATTAGGGACTTCTAGGACTTCTGTTGCTGGGGTGGTCACAGTAGCTGGCTGTCTGAGTGGATGCTGCTGCTGCCTTCTAAAGGGAGCATGTGATTCGCTGCTGTATTTGTTCTACTTACGTTGAGCCCATAGTAACTCCACCTTAGGCAGGAGCTAGTTGTGTTCATTTGTGGCCCCTTCTCTTCAACTTTGTCTCTCTCCAGCACAGAGCTACCAGCAGCAGCCTTGGAAGTTATTTGACCTTTACTCTCTTTCCCTCTTCCTCTCTCCCTCTCTCTCTCAGTTCCCCAGTGGATCTGCTGACCTGGACCCTCTCAGCCAGCTGCTGCCCACCCTCAGGGGCCCTGCAGGGGCCAAGCAGGGCAGCGAGGAGCAGGGTGGTCCCCACACCCAAGCCCTGTCGTCCCATAGCCAAACCCAACCTCAACCACGGCTCCATTCACCTCCACAGCCCCAGACACAGCCTTGGATCCAATCACCTCTTCAAACCAAACCTCAGAACCATCTCCAGCTTCAGTCCCCTACCCAGCTTCAGTCCCCTACCCAGCTTCAGTCCCCTACCCAGCTTCAGTCCCCTACCCAGCTTCAGTCCCCTACCCAGCTTCCGTCACCCACCCAGCTTCCGTCACCCACCCAGCTTCCGTCACCCACCCAGCTTCCGTCCCCCACCCAGCTTCCGTCCCCCACCCAGCTTCAGTCCCCTACCCAGCTTCAGTCCCCTACCCAGCTTCAGTCCCCTACCCAGCTTCAGTCCCCTACCTTACTCCAGCCCAGTGGGGCCAACATTGTCAAGGCCGTGACCGTGAAGAGGGAGCCTCCCGGAAGACCAAGCCGAGGTATGGCAGGAATAAAGGGGGTCAGGAGTAGAGGTCGACCGATTATGAATATTCAACGCCGATACTGATTATTGGAGGACCAAAAAAAGCCGATACCGATTAATCTGCCGATTTTTTTATTTATTTATTTTTTTGTAATAATGACAATTACAACAATACGGAATTAACACTTACAGTAGGGCAAAAAAGTATTTAGTCAGCCACCAATTGTGCAAGTTCTCCCACTTAAAAAGATGAGAGGCCTGTAATTTTCATCATAGGTACACTTCAACTATGACAGACAAAATGAGAAGAAAAATCCAGACAATCACATTGTAGGATTTTTTAATGAATTTATTTGCAAATTATGGTGGAAAATAAGTATTTGGTCAACAACAAAAGTTTATCTCAATACTTTGTCATTGCCAACAAAGGGTATATAACAGAGGTCAAACATTTTCTGTAAGTCTTCACAAGGTTTTCACACACTGTTGCTGGTATTTTGGCCCATTCCTCCATGCAGATCTCCTCTAGAGCAGTGATGTTTTGGAGCTGTTGCTGGGCAACACGGACTTTCAACTCCCTCCAAAGAATTTCTATGGGGTTGAGATCTGGAGACTGGCTAGGCCACTCCAGGACCTTGAAATGCTTCTTACGAAGCCACTCTTTCGTTGCCCGGGCGGTGTGTTTGGGATCATTGTCATGCTGAAAGACCCAGCCACGTTTCATCTTCAATGCCCTTGCTGATGGAAGGAGGTTTTCACTCAAAATCTCACGATACATGGCCCCATTCATTCTTTCCTTTACACGGATCAGTCGTCCTGGTCCCTTTGCAGAAAAACAGCCCCAAAGCATGATGTTTCCACCCCCATGCTTCACACTAGGTATGGTATTCTTTGGATGCAACTCAGCATTCTTTGTCCTCCAAACACGTCGAGTTGAGTTTTTACCAAAAAGTTATATTTTGGTTTCATCTGACCATATGACATTCTCACAATCTTCTTCTGGATCATCCAAATGATCTCTAGCAAACTTCAGACGGGCCTGGACATGAACTGGCTTAAGCAGGGGGACACGTCTGGCACTGCAGGATTTGAGTCCCTGGCGGCGTAGTGTGTTACTGATGGCAGGCTTTGTTACTTTGATCCCAGCTCTCTGCAGGTCATTCACTAGGTCCCCCCGTGTGGTTCTGGAATTTTTGCTCTCTGTTCTTGTGATCATCTTGACCCCACGGGGTGAGATCTTGCGTGGAGCCCCAGATCGAGGGAGATGATCAGTGGTCTTGTATGTCTTCCATTTCCTAATAATTGCTCCCACAGTGGATTTCTTCAAACCAAGCTGCTTACCTATTGCAGATTCAGTCTTCCCAGCCTGGTGCTGGTCTACAATTTTGTTTCTGGTGTCCTTTGACAGCTCTTTGGTCTTGGCCATAGTGGAGTTTGGAGTGTGACTGTTTGAGGTTGTGGACAGGTGTCTTTTATACTGATAACAAGTTCAAACAGGTGCCATTAATACAGGTAACGAGTGGAGGACAGAGGAGCCTCTTAAAGAAGAAGTTACAGGTCTGTGAGAGCCAGAAATCTTGCTTGTTTGTAGGTGACCCAATACTCATTTTCCACCATAATTTGCAAATAAATTCATTAAAAATCCTACAATGTGATTTTCTGGATTTTTTTTTCTAATGTTTGAATGAATGCTTATGAGCCTGTTGCTGCCTACCATCGCTCAGACTGCTCTATCAAATCATAGACTTAATTATAACATAATAACACACAGAAATACGAGCCTTTGGTCATTAATATGGTCGAATCCAGAAACTATCATTTCGAAAACAAAACGTTTATTATTTCAGTGAAATACGGAACCGTTCAGTATTTTATCTAACGGGTGGCATCCTTAAGGCTAAATAATGTTGTTACATTGCACAACCTTCAATGTTATGTCATAATTACATTAAATTCTGGCAAATTAGTTTGCAATGAGCCAGGCTGCCCAAACTGTTGCATATACCCTGAACTCAAGAAAAGTGACACAATTTCACCTGGTTAATTAATATTGCCTGCTAACTTGGATTTCTTTTAGCTAAATATGCAGGTTTAAAAATATATACTTCTGTGTATTGATTTTAAGAAAGGCATTGGTGTTTATGGTTAGGGACAGACATCCAACGATTGTGCTTTTTTCGCAAATGCGCTTTTGTTAAATCATCCCCCAGCGTTGCATCGATATGTAACGCAGGACACTCTAGATAACTACATATGATTGATGATATTACTAGTTTAACTTGTGATTATGATTGATTGTTTTTTATAAGATAAGTTTAATGCTAGCTAGCAACTTACCTTGGCTTCTACTGCATTTGCGTAACAGGTAGTCAGTCTCCTTGTGGAGTGCAATGAGAGGCAGGCGGTTATAGCGTTGGACAAGATAACTGTAAGGTTGCAAGACTGTATCCCCCGAGCTGACAAGGTGAAAATCTGTCGAGCAGTTAACCCACCGTTCCTAGGCCATCATTGAAAATAAGAATGTGTTCTTAACCGACTTGCCTAGTTAAATAAAGGTATATAAAAAAAAATCTGCAAAATCGGTGCCAAAAAATACAGATTTCCGATTGTTATGAAAACTTGAAATCGGCCCTAATTTCATCGGCCATTCCGATTAATCGGTCGACCTCTAGTCAGGAGTGAGGGGTCACGATAAAGGGTCAGAGGGCAAGAGGCCCCTGACTCCACACCCTGCTGTATGCTGCCTGTTTTCATTTTTAGTGTGGCCCCCCAGGAAATGACTTGTCCTGACTGTGTGTCTGTTTGTGACTGTGCAGGGCTCACTGATGGCTCCAGCCTGCAGAACCAGTCACACTTTGACTTCTGCAGCCAGAGACCGGGACAAGGGGAACTCTTCCAGACACCCAAAGGCAGCAGCCCCTTTAAAGAGCCTGGACTAATGAACTCATTCAACTCCAACACCGGTATGAACCAGAATATGCTCATATCAAATATCTTGAATTACATAATTACTACATAATAAAATGGAATCTATGGGTTAGTTGTTTGTTTCTTGGTGGTTCATTAAGAGTGTGTGTGCTGTCCTCCAGCGTTGTCTAAGATGGAGACAGACTCTCAGCAGTTCCAGACCCTGGCCCTAACTGAGACTCTGTCCTTTGATGGAGGCGTGGGAAACCCTGTGCAAGCCTCTCTGGCCTCCCCTCAGGAGTGAGTATAGTACTTCTATGTAGAAGAAACACACAGACACATTCATTGCTCACATTCCAATGCACAGGCACACAGAAACAAACCTTGCCCATCTTTATATTGCATCGACACACTCCCATGTTCCGGACTCCCCCTGTGTGTGGAGCAGGCAGTGTGTCCCGTGCCCACTGGATGAGCTGCTGTGCCCCCCCACCACCCCCGAGGGACGTAACGACGAGAAGGCCCTCCTGGACCAGCTGGTGTCCTTCCTGAGTGGCACAGATGAGAGCGAGCTGGCTGAGCTGGACCGAGCCCTGGGCATCGACAAGCTGGTGAAGGTACCAGAGGAGGAGAATGATAGTAGATTGCATTTGTCTTTTTTAAGTGTTGCGATTGCTACCTATATACGGAAGAGGACAGGCACTGTCATACTCTACTACACTACGGAGCTGAATGAGCGTTAAATCTAGAGAGTTAATTGAAATTCCTGTCCAAAGCACCACAGAATAGTTTCTTTCCATCAGTATAGTAGTGCAATCATCGACGCATGCTTGATGTAATGATTTGTTTGTTCCTGGGGTGTTTGTTGGACTGTAATTAACCCAGTATTGACCCTGACCATTCCTCTCCCCAGGGCGGCTGCTTCGACCCCGTCCCTCAACGGTTCCCCTCCCAGCCTCCTGCCACCACCCCCATCTCCATGGACCCCAAGCTGCCCGGCTACCCCTCTCAGTTCAACCCTGGCCCCCCTGCCCAGTTCCCTCCAGAGATAGCAGGGGTGCAGAGTATGGGGGGCTTCGGTGCACCCAGGGGGGCCTTCCCTGGGAGCATGATGCTGAGGCCTGGCATGGGCAGAGCTCCTGGCATGACCAACCAGCTCCGGCTGCCTCCCAACCAGCTGAGGTTACAGCTGCAACAGAGGCTGCAGGGCCCACAGCAGGTGGGATGGGCTGGGCAGGGCAAAGCGGGTACATCAGACTTTTGTTCCAACACAGCCCTAACACACCAGATTAAGCTACATAAGACCAGGTGTGTGCACTCTCTGAGCAGTAAATGGATCCGTTAACCTCTCCGGGATATGTGGGACGCTAGCGTCCCAACTGGCCAAAAGCCAGGGACAATGCAGAGCGCCAAATTCAAATAAATTACTATAAAATCAAACTTTCATTAAATCACACATGCAAGATAGCAAATTAAAGCTACACTTGTTGTGAATCCAGCAAACATGTCAGATTTCAAAAAGGCTTTTCGGCAAAAGCAACTGATGTTATTATCTGAGGATAGCACCTTCGTAAACAAAGAGAGAAAAGCATATTTCAACCCTGCAGGCGCGACACAAAATGCAGAAATAAAAATATAATTCATGCCTTACCTTTGACGAGCTTCTTTTGTTGGCACTCCAACATGTCCCATAAACATCACAAATGGTCCTTTTGTTCGATTAATTCCGTCGATATATATCCAAAATGTAAATTTATTTGGCGCGTTTGATCCAGAAAAACACCGGTTCAAACTTGCGCAATGTGACTACAAAATATCTCAAACGTTTCCTGTAAACTTTGACAAAACATTTCAAACTACTTTTGTAATACAACTTTAATAATCAATAAAATTAAAGACGGGATGATCTGTGTTCAATACAGGAGGAAAACAAACTGTAGCTAGCTTTCTGGTCACGCACCTCTATCTAACAGTACACTTCAAGTGATCCTCGTTCAAGATGGCCGTACTTCATTACACAAAGGAAAAACCTCAACCAATTTCTAAAGACTGTTGACATCCAGTGGAAGTGATAGGAACTGCAAGAAGGTCCCTTAGAAATGTGGATTCCCAATGAAACACCATTGAAAAGAGTGACCTCAAAAAATAAATAATCTGAATGGTTTGTCCTTGGGGTTTCACCTGCTAAATAAGTTCTGTTATACTCACAGACATGATTCAAACAGTTTTAGAAACTACAGAGTGTTTTCTATCCAAATCTACTAATCATATGCATATCTTATCTTCTGGCGATGAGTAGCTGGCAGTTGAATTTGGGCATGCATTTCATCCGGACGTAAAAATACTGCCCCCTGTCACCAAGAAGTTAAATGCCAACAGACACTGCTGCTCAAGAGGACCACGTTTACCTACCCAGGCTGGCCCACTCCCCTGGTCCACTTTTCTAATATGGACGTAGTTGATTCCCTCCTCTCCTCTACACAGGAGGGGGTGGGCTTTAACAGGCCTTGTTGATGTTAATGAAGCCTGTGTCACGCAGCATTGCCTTTTAATCCCAGTCAGAGCCCGTGCTCGTTAAACACTGGCTCAGCAATAGTAAATCTCAGGCAGCCCTGCATTGTATTAATGTGCCATTGTGTTGTGTTGCTAAGCAGAGTTAGCTATCTTGGTGAAATGGGTAGTCATGTGAGGTGGAGCGCCTCCTACGCCCCATTATGGTACAGAAGTCCAAACAGGGGAACTAAAGGGCTGCTACAAGCCCCTCTATGGTAGGGGAGTACTGAACCATATGTACATTTACAGTGATTGATTGTTATCATTTATGCTGAGAGAGAGAGGATTATTCTGACTTTAGTGATTATTCTGCTAGATGATCAGGTTGGTTTCAAAGACCTCATGGCAAAGTAAAGGATATTAAGAATATTGTTCTCATAACTGGTCTTCTCACACTTCTCTTTATCAAATATTAGGTTCCCATTTCCCTTTTCTCTCTCAACCACTTCTCTTCTCTCTATCTGCTCTCACTCACTCCCTCCTCTCTCGTCTCTCTATCATTTCAACTCTGAGTCCGCTCCCTCCCTCTCCTCTATCAGTCCTGTGACTCACTCCCCCTCGCTCTCTCTCTCTCTCAGCTGCAGAACAGGCTGGCTGCCATGAGCCCGTTCCCAGGGGAAGCTCACGTTGCCATGGGGATGCGTCAGGGAGGGCAGCAGCCTCAGATGCCCTCTCAGGTGAGTGTTTTTGGGGAATTCACAATCATGTGCTCATGCTTCCTTCTCTCTTGTTCTCGTTGTTTACTCTTATACTGAATTATTGGTATGCAAACTAAGTGCCTTATTCTGTTCTCCATCCGCTAATCCCTCTCTCTGAATAAAGTTCCTTCCAGTCTGTTTCAGATGGTTTAGTTAATTTGGGAAACTGAGGGCTGTTTGGTAGATAAAAAGTCCCCTATTTTCTCTCTGTCCCTGCAGCCTCCTCTGAACGCCCAGATGCTGGCCCAGAGGCAGCGGGAGCTCTACAGCTTCCAGCACCGCCAGAGACAACTCCTGCAGCAGAAGGTCATGTTGATGAGGCAGGGCATGGGGGTTGGTGGGCCTATGGGAGCCACCAGGGGACAAAAAGGACCCCAGCCACAGCAACAACAGTTTGGCTACCATCCAGGCTACAGCCCCATTCCAGGGAACCCACCCAGCTCCCCCAGCCTATTCAACCCCATGGGAGGGACCCAGGACCCTAAGTTGTCGGGCCAGGGCCCTATGGGCAGCCAGGCAACTATGATGGGGGGGATGCAGGGACAGTTTGGGGGGGCGGTGAACTCGGCGGTGCAGCCTGTGCTCTTCCAGCAGTTTGGAGGACCAGGTGAGTGACTAGGCTACCTGGGAATCCACCATAACCACTGTCTCTATAACATCTGAAATTGTCAATACAATTTGCTGTTAATATCAATATCAAAATAGCATATAAAGTGCTGAGATTGTCAATATCAAAAAGTAGTGTGCAGACAGGTTCAATAGAAAATGGAATAAAGTACTGCTGACAAATATCAATATCAAAATGGTCTAGACTCTAGAATGTTCTAACAGCATCTCTTTGTCCTTCTCCTCAAAGGTATGGTCCAGCAAGGAGACCCCTCGTTCCCTCCAGAGCTCAGCCCCACCAGTCCCCTGCTGTCCCCTCAGAACTCCACCACCCAGAGTCCTCTGCTCCAGCAGGCCCAGCCTCCTCCTGGGTACCAGTCACCTGACATGAAGAGTTGGCAGCAAGCTGGCATGGGCGGAAACAGGTGAGGTGGCCAGAGCCATGCCTGTGTAAATGTGTAAATTGCATAGTCTGTTATTGACTTGTTATTTACATAGAAAGTACATGGTCAGATGATAATTACATAATTTTTACATAATTACTTGTTTGTTTCTTAGAGGATTCTTTCAAACAATCACTTATGTAACATTATACCAGATGTGTTTAATTATTTGGAGTGAAGAAGGTATCAAAATGTATCGACTGCTTCTATATAATTTCCTAGTAATTGTAATGACCAGATGTAGCAACTGAACGAAGTGTACATTAAGCCACTGGTATCATGAATGTGTGTTCTGTCTGTGTCAGCTTGTTCAGCCAGTCTGGTCAGACGACGCCCCAGGCCTTTGGGCAACAGGGGGTCTACAACAACATGAGTATCACCGTGTCAATGGCAGGAGGCTCAGGGGCGGTGGGTTCGCTACCTTCCATTGGACCACCTGTTGGCATGGGCAACAGTAACCTTGGTGACATCAACTCCATGTGTAACGATCAGGTGAGGGTGCCACACCTGATGTCAGCCGCTTCAACTTAGAAGTCAAGTACAAAAGCAATAACGGACCGTCCAAGCTGCCCTTAACTGACCAAAACTGTCGTGGTGAACCATTTCACTAATGTCCTCCTCTCTCCCTCCTCTCCTCATCAGGTACAGCAGGTTCAAGTGTTTGCCGACGTCCAGTGTACGGTGAACCTGGTGGGCAGCGAGTCCTACCTGAACCAGTCGGGGTCCATAGGTACCCAGAAGGGCCCCCAGGGGCCTCAGAGCAGCCAGTCCCAGCAGAAGAGCCTCCTCCAGCAGCTCCTCACAGAGTGACTCCTCAGCTCAGCCGCCTGCCAGGAGAGAGGTGCTCCACAGACCACCGACCTCTTCTCTTTCTCACCTTTGGTTTTAGACACCTGCCGGACTGGTTAGGAGGGCCCTGGGATGGAGACTGAGGTCCAGGTAAGAGTGTGTCTGACCTGCCAGCCTGCCAGCCAGCCTCAGCCCATACCGTACCATAAGGCAGCAGCTATTGTTCAGCGCTCATTCCTGGTTACCTACTTTCAACACAAAGTCTGCTTTCTGTTCTGAGAAAGGAACCAGCTTCCGGTTTTGCCAAGTCGTTGTGGTTGTCAAAAGAGGATCTGGTTCCTAATTGCCCGTTCCGTCAGGTCCATCGCAGCAGTGCGTCTTGGGAATGCGATCAACATGCAGCTGAGCTCAGCTGTGGGTGGTTAACCCGTCGTCTCAACTTTTGCTCTAGCGTGGGGTGGCGTTGTGGGGACAACGTTTTGGGAATGTTAGGTTTTTAACCTCTGCAGTGGGAAGCTCAGTTTCAGCTGGATCTGTGACTGACTAGCTCTCTCCATTGCAGTGCCTGATGGGAGGAAATTCCCAGCTCTCGTTTTTTGTTTTTGTTTCTCTGTTCTGGTCGTCTGCGTCGTCAGGACAACAAGCAGCCGGGATGGGATGGGATGGGAGATTGCGCTGCTCTGCTCAGTTGGCAACACCATATTTCACATTTTCAAACCACCAGACTGTCAAAGTAACTGTCTGTCTTACACATTTATCTCCCCAGCAGCTGTGAATATGAGCCATGTTGGGCTCTCCTTGGCCTATCAGTATTGTTTGTCATGTGTAACCGTGCAGGTGGGTAGTATTGTACAGCACAGATGGACAAAAAATTGGGATGAGTTCACACTTTCTACTTTCCTTTCAAAAGCGTCATTTAATTACTCTAAAATGCAACTGTCGATTTTAGCTCAAACTATACATTGTGATTCAATGCGGTTTTCTTCCGTTTTTTATTTGAGAGTAACATGTCAGTTATTATAATTTTTTAAGGCGATATTTGCCATTATGAAAATGTAACTCTGCTAAATGTGTTCTGTAATGTGAAAAAAGAACATCTCGGTATAAGAATTTGATTGGTTTTAGAAATGGCTAGCTCTGCTGTTTTGGCATCCCTTTGAATGTTTTAAATCCCCTAAAATGTACCTCAAAACGAACAAGAATGGGTTCTCAATATTACATAATGACATGAATAGGTTGTAACTCGTAACCGTAGAACTTCCTCGCTCAGAAGTGATGGAAGTTGAATGGGGTGTTTTCTTGGAAACACAGTGCTCTCTCTCCTCCAACTCTGCCCGTGATGATGTCATTCCACTGGCCACACACTACAGCTCTTTTTGACTGCTCATGTGACTACTGTTGCCCAGTCAGACACTGTCTATCAGCGCTAACCTCTGATATTTTACTATACACATTCAGTCGCATAGAAAGTCTGGCCAAAAAACACCATGTTTTATTTATGTGGGTAAACAATAACCTATTAACAAGCAATAAACCCGAAAATGACGAGAAAGCAACAACAGAAAGAGCCAAGTTCGGCGACGTAATGATAATGAAAAATCAAGTCTAATTTGGCTTTTGGCTTCTCTGCTCTATCCCGGGTATGTGTATTTCTCTGCTCTATCCCGGGTATGTGTATTTCTCTGCTCTATCCCGAGTATGTGTATTTCTCTGCTCTATCCCGGGTATGTGTATTTCTCTGCTCTATCCCGGGTATGTGTATTTCTCTGCTCTATCCCGGGTATGTATATTTCTGACTAACAGAAGGGTTTCTTAAGGGTGTTATGGTCCAACTAGATATCTGACTGTGTATATACAAGGTATTTTACAAAGTGTGCAACATTACCCGAGCACAGCTAATAACCGAGGAGGGTTAGGGATGATCAGTTGAAATAGCATGCATGATCACCATCCTCCTCCGGAGACCTCAAATTGAATGCCAACTACTTTAATGTGCTATGATTTCTGAATCACGTTGTGTACTGTTTCAATGGCGTTTGTGTGCCTGTGCGTTATACCCAAACAGTGGCTCAGGTGTCTTCAGCATACAACTCAAATTCAACCTGAAAATGGCATAATTTCGTGTGGTGTTGATTCAAGTTGACATGAAAAGCTGGTAGCAGTTCCACTTCGGAAACTCATTGGTGAAACTGATACACTGTGATTGGACATACCACTTGTTCCTGTCATTCTAAGACACTTCAAATGTTCCTTTGCTTTTAGCCTATTGCATTTAATTCAAAACAATATATATACGATTAATAGATGAGATATTTAAGTGTATCTTTCTTCTGATAAGGTAAATGTTTTATTTTCTATTTGAAAGGGATGTGGGTTAACAATTAGTACTTATCAATGTTAAAGCCATTCCTGAGCCACTGTTTGGTTTATGTAAATAAACATACACTTTACAAAACACACGGAAGCAAGACAAAATTAACAGAATGTATGTGGAAGGATTTCATTTGTTTTCAGTATACATTTGTACTATATAGGGTACCAGCTAACGGTTTCATACTCCCAGAAGTGTTACAAAAGATAACTTTTCATGGATATCTTCTTCACATACTCTCCAGCCTTCGCTCCTCATTTAGGAACAGGCATTACTGTATAGAAAGTGTTAATAGAACTACGTCAAATGCAGAAGTTCATCTGATCTGTTAATATTAACTGTTTAGCATTTGGGATATAATATGCCAAATACAAAGCACCATTAGACAACGGTCATTAACTAACAGACATTCGTATATGCAAGAGTCGCTCAATGGCAAAGACAGTCCGTTCAGTACAGGTACAAGGTAAATATTTGAACTGGTTCTTCAACATGTATATAACAGACAATGTGAATATGTATTTGTTCAGAATCGACAAAATGTAGTGCTCCAAGTTTATGGTATTAACTACTCGCTTCCATTTTATTCTTTTTTGTATTATTATTTTTGTTACGTATATGACTGTCTGAGTGTGTGTATGTATGTGATTAATACTGTATATCTGGTGTTTAAGATGGAAACTGAATATGTCCTTATTTTGATTTCTTCTTTTTACATACCTGCAAGTTTCCCTGTGGGTGTTGTTCTGATTGCTCTTTATGTGAGAGAATGGGTTAGCGACTGCTGAATGTGATTTTACTGAGAGAGAAGCAGTGTGGACTGGCTTTTGTACGGGTTAATTTAAAAACAAACAAAAACACACACAAAAAAAAGGCCATATTATTTAATTTCTCTGATGTTAAAACGTTTAAACAGATCTGAGAAAGTGGAACCTTGTATTCTGAGAAGCATCGCTTCAGTAATTAAGTGGGCTTTTGTAGATCGCCTGATATACTTTTAGCGTTTTCAAAAAGTAATGACCAAAGCTTTAAGATGTTTAATTCATATCATATGCAAGCCTCATGCAATTGGACGAGACAAAATGTAGCGTTTGTTCACTTTTCTAAAAGGAAATAGTCTATACATACTATCTCCTCCTTGACCACACTACTAATTTGTGGTAGTTTGTGCTTTGCGTGTTTGTCCTTTTTTTCCTTTTCCACACAATTTGTCCTAAGACACTGACAAGTGACCTATCAGATTTAGTATTTTTATCTAACTTCTATTCTTTGGAATATCCCAAAGTATGATCAGTTAGAAACTTCCTCTCCTTGTTGCCGTTGACTCCTGGCAAAGACGCAAAAAGACTTGTAGGGCCTGACATGCTGTCACTGTTTACAGGAAGAGAGAAACTTGCAACAGCTAGCTATGCACCTTAACAAAAAGCTTTTTTTTAACACTGATTTAGGTATTCAAAGCAAACTAGAATTTGAATCAATGATTTAAATCAAGGTATTTTAGTTTATTGAAAGAAGAAGAAGTGAAACCTAGTGAACCAATTATTATTGAATTTTTTTACTCAACTAGCATTGGTGATAGTTGTCTGAACTTGTGGGTCTGCTCTATCAACTGAATCTCACAGATTAAGATTATTCAATCAAATATTTCAATTTATTTAGCTGAATACTTTATACCAAGTTTGAGGTGCTTCTTGTATATACAGTATTTTCTGCATAGAGGACTGCTCCTCGCTGTTTGATGATAATGTTAATGAGGATTTTCTTATCTTTACCTTTATAAAACAAGTTTGCTGCATTTTACATTACTTTTGTACAAGAAATCTAAATATTCCAGGAATTTGCAAGAAATACAATCTACTTTTGCACTTTATCTCAGAATTATTTAGAGGAAACAGGCCATCATAAATACTACTCATGTTCACATTAGATTACTATTTAATAATCATAAATCCCCTAAATCACAGGAGGTTGGTGGCACCTTCATTGGGGAAGACGGGCTCGTGGTAATGGCCAAAGCGGAATAGGTGTAATGGTATCAAATACATTGAACACGTGGTTTTCATGTTTGAAGCCATTCCTTTTGCTTCGTTTCAGACATTATTATGAGCTGTCCTCCCCTCAGCAGCCTCCTGTGCCCTAAATATAATAGAAAGTAAAATATAGATTTCTCAGGTTCTTAAGAACTTGGTTGCAGAGCCCATCAATATGATTACAAAAGAGAAGTGTACATTCTCTACTAGTACTCTTAGTAGTTTCACATATGATCCTTCTCTCTGCCACAGAGCCACAATCTAAACTATGCCTTTCTTCTTCAGGTGATCCACTGCCCCTCTCCTCTTGGCCATTAGTTAACTAACGCGCTTACACTCATACGTCCTGTCCTGTGTAACCAATGTGAAATGGCTAGCTAGTTAGCGGTGGTGCGCGCTAATAGCGTTTCAATCGGGTGACGTCACTCGCTCTGAGACCTTGAAGTAGTGTAGTTGGGCGCGATGGGTAACGATGCTTCGAGGGTGACTGTTGTCTGTGTGCAGAGGGTCCCTGGTTCGAGCCCAGGTAGGGGGCGAGGAGAGGGACGGAAGCTATACTGCTACAGCAGCTTTAACTGTTCAAAACATTCCTCCTCAACTCTGCTCTTAGCTACCAGCAATCATTGTGCTCTGGTCTATACTGTAGCATTTTAGTCATTTAGCATATGCTTTTATCCAGAGTGACTTACAGTAAGTAGTGAGTTAATACATTTTCCTGTACTGGTCCCCTGTGGGAATCGAACCCTGTTGCAGGCGCCATGCTCTACCAACTGAGCCCCACGGGACCAGCAGCAGTTCTATTCTATATATTTCTAGGCTTAGTAATTCCTACCAAGCAGTAACAGCCACTGTGTACTGCTGTCCCCTGCGTCTGTTATTTTGTAATTGTCACCACCGTGTAACATACTGCCTAATGCAGAAACAACTATCATCCTTGTTAAGATTAATGCACTCTACCTTCTACAGGTATTACTTCTCAACTGTTCCGAGTATTGGAGCAACTGTTTGCTGATGATGTTTGTCAAGTATTGTAAGTGCTGCATAATCCAGACTGAAGTTGATTGTGGATGGAGAAATCAAAAGCTTGTCTCGCCACTTATAAGGCCAATGCTTTCTCATTGAAACGAGGTTCCACTTTTCCCCCTGTAAAATTAATATAAATAAATATAAATATATATATTATACATTTTACTCATTTTGTCCAGTTTTGTTTATTATACTTGTGTAAACGTGTTTTTAGACAGGCATCAGAGCAGCTGTGTGGGTGGGACAATATGAATGAAGTATCTGGGAGAATTATGCATGTTTTTATTTCTGTGTCCAGGTGGAATACCTGGGATAAATCCTACCTTTTCTTAGGATGTCGTAGACAATCAGTCTCAGGCTGGGTCAAGTAGCTACAGGGGGTCCCTGTAGACTGAAAAGCAACGTTTTTGCATCTACTGAAACAGTCTTATTTGTCTGTCAATTTTTTGGGAGGTATCTGGCTGCTCAGACTGGGATAAGTTCAAAGTTTACACACACACAACACACACACCTCGTGCGTTCGGTCCCTCTATTGCTTTTCCAAGGTGAAGATGCAGACCTTGAAGGAAATGATGCTTTGACTAACAAATCTATAACATCCATGAATGTGAGAATGCAACACATTTGCAATAAAAACACAAATTAAAACGGGATATGTAATGTTGGTTGATTGTCTTTCTTTACTATACTGTATTTCTCATTTTCATTACTGTCACACTACATTGCCACTACTAGTTACATTACCTCTTTCTACCTCAGTTTATTGTAAGGACTGTATTCTGTGTATTGTAAAGTAACTAATAATACAAGAAGACACAAATTAGTTGACCATCTTTAATGCATCTTGTATGTTTGTAAACAGACTCCAACCATCGGCGGCTAGAAAAATACCTTGCATAACCATTCACCATTTAATTGAATCACAAGATACGTGGCCACATCAAATTAGGTGGACAGACATTCACTCTTTAAATGCCCGTTTTATGGCAGTCTTCATTCAGTGAGTGATGTCTCCTTGTTACTGTAGGAAGACTGACACTGCTTATCAGAGTGGGATTCTTCCTTGTGAAGTTGGAGCACGGACACTGAGTGCTGGTTCTTCCCCCTTCAGCATCACCAAGATGCACAGGTCAACCAAAAAAAAGACCACAAAATTAACTGACTGGTGTGGAGCCATGGTCCAGACTCCATTCACCAAATGCATGTTGTCCCTCTGTGTCATTTGAACAGCTTGAACTTGTGCAGCAGAGGATGTACAATGTCTTTGGGGTAAGGTTTCAGGGCCAGGCAGGTGGGGACGTTCTCTGGCTGCTCAATCCACAGCTTGTGGGCGATCCCCTTTGCTGTCAGCATCTCAGACAGGCTGGAGAGGGAGGCCTGGTCCACAGCCTGACCAAAAGATGAAGAGGGAGATCAAATCAAATGTATTTATATAGCCCTTCGTACATCGGCTGATATCTCAAAGTGCTGTACAAACACCCAGCCTAAAAACCCAAACAGCAAGCAATGTAGGTGTTGAAGATCACAAGCATTAGTTTATCTTCTCAGCAATCACATCCTTCACTGCATAATTATTCCATCCTACTGTATTTACTTTACATAACGAAACTTTACGTATAAATATTTACTTTACGAAAAAAATGATTTTGTATTGAGATGCTATTTTTATGCAGCTTGATATGAGCGCATGGGCAAAGTCAGTAGGAAACTTGTTTTGCCCACGTTCGCGCAAAACACAGGCATATCGATTTAGTTCACTATAAGCAGTATAATATTGATTAACTTACAAGCTAATAATAGTACCCCAGTCCCAGCTACCTGAAGGACGACTTTGTGCATGCTGTCCAGTTCTGCCAAGTACTCCTGCGTGTCTGGGTCGTTGTAGTTCAGATGAATGGCAGCGATGGCAGCATGGCAGGCTTGCGTTATAACCGCCCCTAATGGCCAGGCCAACGTATGGACCAGGTCTGACCGGACCACAACATACTGGACAAGACGACGGGGGGCTGCGGTTCCTGACGCCGCCATCTTTGGTCGGTAATGGTAGAGGACCGGAGGCAGCTACCGTACAGATAGAACGACGAGACAGATATTTAACGGATGTATAAATCTGAGGCATCCGCTTGGCCAAATATGGTAGTGAGAGGAAGCCCAAGGGTCGGCAGTGGGAGACGAGGGAACGAAAAATCGATTTTTGCACATTTTCTCATCGATTAAACATTTGATCTCAATACCGTTTTCTGTTCCCAAAACTACAATCTGTTACGAGCAGAGTGGACTATGTTTTGTATACGTTACCCTTTGCCAAAGTCTTTAAAAAAGGCGTTGCTTAGAAGGAGTGCAAAGGCGAATTGAGTTGTTGCATACGTACACTTAGAGTAGGCGTTCCCTAACGGAATAATGCAAATGTATGCTAGAACGCGCCAATAGAATCTCGCAAGATCGTACTTGGCCCTGCCCACCTCCTTGCTTGTTCTGTTCACTATGACTAATTTGTTGCCATTTGAAACGACATGCATTGGTTTAGTTATACAAATCTTTAGCTAAAGTTCTTGCTGGCTGTGCTGGAAATTATGCTTTGTTTATCTTCTGTGTAGGTACATGTATATCCCCTTGTGGTTGAAATATATAATTTCACATGGGAAGTCAAATGTACACCACCCATGACAGTGTACATTCAATAGGTTCATTGATTACAGTAGGCTACAAAGTATTTCAGATGGTGTGCTTTTGCTCCAGATTTGTTACCGATTCCATCTCTCCTGTGATTCCCTTTTATAGTTACTTCTCAGATTAATTTACTCTCAGTAACAATGCCTGATTTTCAAGCAGATTTAAATCCGGACTGAGACTGGACCATTCAGAAACACTGGAATTGGGAACTTAAGGCAAACCGGTGTTATTCACAATGATCAGTGTGGCTTGCCTGTCTCAGGAGCAGGTACTGGAGCCGACTGTGTTAATTGGACCCATGCGTCTTCATGGGTCTAATTGCGGTCCTTATCTAATAGGGATACGATACCACATATAACCAAATCCACAGTTTAAAAAAAAAAGAATAAGAAATGTACCAATCATGTCATGTCCTACCATAGAGATTTTGCCAGTTGAAAGTGTAGTGAGTGACCCCATCTCTCCCTATTTTACTTCTAGACAATGGTGACCCGTCATTCAGGGCAGGCCACCTATTTTGAGCCCCACATTTTTAGCATGCCTGTTTTTTAGGTTGCCTGTTTTGCATGTTATTTTGGCATTAATACGTGTCACATATCATTTTGCAAACAATGTAAAAAAAAAAAAAAAAATTTAAATAATATATATATATATATATATATATATATATATATATATATATATAATTGAGTTAATAAAGCCGCATACAAACATGGTCTCTTTTTTGTTTTCTTGAGAAAGGCAGCTCCAAAATGCAGGTGTTTCAGCCTAGCTCAGTGCTTGCTGTGGTGTTGGGGCAAACCAGCAGGAAATACAGAGCGTTGTGCCGTGATTGGCTCAGTTTTCTGTCACTCATGGGAATACCACGTCACTGCCAAGTCTAAGAGTACAGCTACACAATTCTAGTCCCTTGGGTGCTCCCATAGAGTTAAATTAGAAGTGCCCATCCAAGAAGGCTCAAGGTCATTGGCCAGAGATAAAATAAACGAGCTCAGACTGGGAATTGTAAATCTGGCCTCTTTCTAGAGCTCCGACCTGGTTGGAGCCTGTAAGTAAGCATTTCACTGTAAGGTCTACTACACCTGTTGTATTCAACGCAAGTGACAAATAAACTTTGATTTGATTCATACAAGAGCTGAGCTAAGACTGAGATTTGGACAACAGCCTATCCTCCAGATCAATGACGTCATCATGACTTTACCTTGTTTTTTTCTGAGTTCCCAGTTGTTTTGAAAGCACCATAAATCCAGAGAACTCCAGACTTTGATGACAAAATTTGCCCATGAAGGACCGCCGAGCCACCTTCCTGTTCAGGTGTGCACAGTACAACAAGATGAGTCCAAAAATGTATTGTATGCTGCTGCATAAATTATGTAATATTCCAGGGAGATATGTATTCTGTAATACTAAGTGTATGTTGTGTAAGTAAGCTGTTAGTAGCCCATGTGCCTCTGTAACAGTATAATTTTTAGACCGTCCCCTCGCCCATACCCGGGCGCGAACCAGGAACCCTCTGCACACATCAACAACAGTCACCCACGAAGCATCGTTACCCATCGCTCCACAAAAGCCGCGGCCCTTGCAGAGCAAGGGGAACTACTACTTCAAGGTCTCAGAGCAAGTGACGTCACCGATTGAAATGCTATTTAGCACGAACACCGCTAACTAGCTAGCCATTTCACATCCGTTACACCTCACCCTAATAATTTGGTCTATTTTCACCTCTTTCGCCTACTGTTCTGACTTGGTGGTGCACATGTAGCCTATAACCTGTTTTAGAGAAATATAATCATTGAATATTGCAAGAGCTTTCATTGTCTGCTTATATGCCCCCTTTATTTATCCTACGGTTCTTACTTGGTGTACTGGGAGAACACTGTAAGAATGGCCCATATTCTGAATTTTGTCGCTGTACATTTCAAAAGTGCTAAACAAATAGTTCTGTTGACAACGTCCATCCTAGCTCGCTCATTATTGTCTTAATCGATATTACGGATTGCCTCTTATCCGCTTGTCGTCCCCTTATGCCATAGTTTGTACATCTCAATTGTCATTAGAAACCACATTTGTTTAAGCAAGTCAGCCATATCAGCTATGTTTTTTTTAAGGCAGTAAATGAGGCTGAATGAACTGTTTTTGCTGCCAGACAAGGCTCCGCTGATACCCAGGTGTAGTAGTGGTAAGATGTTGGGACTGCTGTAGGGACAGTTTTATGTAGGCCCTAACAGTTTGTGTGCACCGTTTGTCACCATTATAGTGTAATTAATGTATTGTTCAGTGTTGTGTAGTGGCTTTGCTGGCATGCATCCCACATTTTATTTTTTCCCCCACAAAGATTTAACCCACATTGTGTAGACCCATGGACATATTATACTGTGCAAGAGAACCAGGAGGATAGGCTGTTGTCCAAATCTCAGTCTTAGCTCATCTCTTCTATGAATCAAATCAAATCAAAGTTTATTTGTCACATGCGTTGAATACAACAGGTGTAGTAGACCTTACAGTGAAATGCTTACTTACCAATAGTGCAAAAAAGATATTAGGTGAACAATAGGCAAGTAAAGAAATAAAAACAACGGTGAAAAACAGTAGCGAAGCTACATACAGTAGCGAGGCTACATACAGACACTGGTTAGTCGGGCTGATTGAGGTAGTATGTACATGTAGATATAGTTAAAGTGACTATGCATATATGATGAACAGAGAGCAGCAGTAGTGTAAAAGAGAGGTTGGTGGGTGGCGGGACACAATGCAGATAGCCCGGTTAGCCAATGTGCGGGAGCACTGGTTGGTCGGGCCAATTGAGGTAGTATGTACATGAATATATAGTTAAAGTGACTATGCATATAAGATAAACAGAGAGTAGCAGCAGCAAAAGAGGGATTGGGGGGGGCACATAATGCAGATAATCAAATGGCTACCCGGAATACCTGTTCAAGAGTCTTATGGCTTGGGGGTAAAAACTGTTGAGAAGCCTTTTTGTCCTAGACTTGGCACTCCGGTACCGCTTGCCATGCGGTAGTAGAGAGAACAGTCTATGAATCAGGCTACAGGTAAATCCACTATAGTCCTTGTACTAGATCTCTTTGCGCTCTTTCGGCAACTTCTAAAGCACAAAGAGATCTGGGACCTTATTCTTCTCCATTTCTCACTAGTGTTAGTGCCATTATTTTTTATAGATAATCAGAATAGCCTGTGCACTATTGTAAACTGGGTGGTTCGACCTCTGAATGCTGATTGGCTGACATCCGTGGTATATCAGATCGTATACCACGGGTATGAAAAAACATTTATTTTCACTATTCTAATTACGTTGGCAACCAGTTTATAATAGCAATAAGGCACCTCGGGGGTTTGTGGTATGTGGCTAATATACCATGACTAAGGGCTGTATCCAGGCACTCTGCGTTGTGTATAGGCAAGGAGCAACTGTAAACGTGATGGTGACATCATGAGAAGTCAACCACTCAGTTGATATCATGCAAATACAGGAAGTTATTTAAGTGATGTGCGTGTCCATTTTGAAACACTTGGCAAGAGAAGAGAAGATGGCGTTATCTGAACCAAGGTACTTTATAGCTCTTTTAAACTAAATTATCCTTTATAATATTGTCTAGATTATGATAGTCCTGTAAAATAATACAGTAGACAGACACCACATTACAGGAAGTTAAGCTATTATACATATTGTGGTATAATACAGGAAGACATTGAGAGCTGCACACCGTTGAAAAAAAAGAAATAATCCAAAACTGAGGCAAAAAAAGAGATGGTTTATTGGGATATATTGAAGTTCAAAAGTTTATTGTGCAGAAAAAAGTTATTCAAAAAATGTACCATTTTTTTTTTGCGGCAAGCCATTATCAGTGTGAATGGTGGTAAACTACAGGAAATGAAAGCGATTGAAGACAATTACTAGCCTCTCTGCTATTTACTCACTTGTTATTAAAACAAGTTTAAACATGGGAAAATGTAAATCTGATTTTGGCCTCTGGCTATATAAAGCAGCTCAAACTCATTGGAAGACTAGGGAAATACTAGAAAGTCGACAGATTGGTAGGCAGACGCCTTGATTCATTTCCTTTTTAAGATGAGCGAGTAATACGTGTTAGGGGTAAATGGCAGAGAAGCTAAAGTATCCTCTTCAACCGCTTTCATTTCCTGTTCTTTACCACAAAAGATGTATGACAACTTATCATTCATTTACAGTGACTAGCTAGTGAAAGTCTACACACCATTGCACAGTCTTCACATTTTGCTGCCTTAAAATTGAATCTACAAAGGGATTACATTAGATTTTTTCCTACCAATCTATACAACCTACTGCATATTTTCAATGTGAAACAGAAATTATAGAAAATGTTCCAAATTAATAAAACATGAAGATGTATTGAGCAACTTTTAGGGCAACATAATAGCCATAGTTTTTGTGAAAATTGCTCATTAAGTAGGAATCATTGATGGACAGCAATATTCAAACCTTCTCTCTGATTTTCAAGCAGATTTGAATCCGGACTGAGACTGGACCATTCAGAAACACTCAACACCTCTTGGAAAGCCATTCTGGTGTGTCTTTGGAATTAAAATGTGTAATTCTCCCACCTAAAAATACACCTCTATCCCAGGGTTTTCACAAGGTTACGGAAGGTTTTCCTCTAACTTTTTTAATTGGCTTTTCTCCTTTCATATTTATTTTGATCCTGAACTTGCCAGTGACAAGCATACCCATAACATGATGCTGCCACCACAATACTTGAAAATACAGAGGATCAACAACATTGCATTCACTCCACATTAGTGGCCTATATGAGAAAGCGAAAAGAAGAAAGCCCCTGTTAAAAAAAATATATATTTTAATCGAGATTGGAATGATTTTAGTAGCCCATTTTAAATTGTTGAGCTAGGGTATGGCGACTACCATACCGTGCCATACCGTAAGTGAAACCCTCTGTATTTGCAAGTATTATGGTGGCAGCATCATGTTATGGGTAAGCTTGCCACCAGCAGGGACTGGGGAGTTTATCAGTGACTAGCCACCGTGCTTCTACATCTGCATTGCTTGCTGTTTGGGGTTTTAGGCTGGGTTTCTGTACAGCACTTTGTGACATCGGCTGATGTAAAAAGGGCTTTATAAATACATTTGAATCAGGATAAAACATTTATACGAAAGGAGCAGAAACCCACCTCCGTCTTTTGAAAACCTAACCCTGGGATACAGTTTTGTTTTTCAGCGGGACAATTACATACATTACTGTCCATTAATGATTCCTAACCAAATTTACTGAGTTTGAGCAAATTTGACCAAAACAATGGATATATGATGCCTTAAGAGTTGTAGAATCTTATTTAAGAAAATGCACAACTGTAAGGGCTGCCAACGGTGCTTTCCCCAAGTATCAAAGGAGAAGTTTTATTTTTTACATCCAAATCTCTATTTTTTATGTAAATGGAATGTTGTAGAATGGTCCAGACACCTTTCTTTGTGATTCACCATGTTAATGAGAAACTTACCCAAACTCCCCTTCTTTATCATCGTTGTATAGTATGGGTGCACTGGATAAACATGAACAACGGCTCCAAAAATAACCAAATATGTCCTTTTATAAACGGCAAATCTCTCAGTATGGTGATGCAGGTCTTTAGATGTTGTACACATGACATTGTGTTATCCCAAACTTTATACACAAAGTTATATTCCCTTTTGAGCGACTCAAGCCCGTTTTCCCTATCCAGCTGTTCCCTTTTCCGTGTAGTAACATGTAACTGCCAACATAAAGAAAACATATACAACATAAAGCGTTTTCATAGGGTGTTGGGTCACCACCAGCTGCCACAATAGCTTCAATGCGCCTTGGCATAGATTCTACAAGTGGGTTTTTCTATAAATAATGGGGCCAATGTGTGACATTGGGATCAACATTTCAAAATTGGTTTAAAACAAAACTAAAAAGGATGTTAATGCAGTTCCACATGTGTAGCTTTCTAAGAATAAAAAGGAATATATGCAAATTGACCCATAACTCCAGCTATACAACAACATAGGTCTAGGACTATACATCCCTTAAGAAGGGTTCATACAGATACTGGCAAGTCACATTCAAGGACTTTCAGGGACTTTTGCAAGCGCTTAATTGTAATTTTCAATGTTATACAATTGTATAATGTCTATAATTTTACATATAAGGCCTAATATAGAACCCCCCCCCCACCCCAAAAAAGCAGGCAAAAAGTGTACAAATAAATAAATAAAAGTAGACCGTTGTTTTTACGTAACAATATGTGAGAATAATGTGGACATTGCTTCTAACTCAATAGATTGGATTCATGCGTGGCACTTTTTCTGAAGCCTATGTGGCCGACGCAGGCACACATAATAAAACCATGCATAGTGGTAGAATTCATCTCACCATTTGAATCTCATCATCGCTGTTTTTATAATGATAAAGTGACCAAAAACCAGGTTCCTTTTTTAATGGAAGGATTTGTATGGAAAGCCAAATTGAATCCAACATTAGATGTAATAACCACACATGGTTTTAACACAGCAGAGTAGCACAACACCATTCAATTAAAGGGGTGGGAAACAAACAAAAGTGGCCATATCTCTCACAAAACCTGATCAAAAATGAAATCACAGATAATTATAAGGGAGCAGGTTAATTTATAAAATGCCTACAATAATTACAATAACTTTTCAACCACCAAGCAGAGGAAATGTCTGATTTTCAAGGTAGGCTTATTCCAGTATTTCTGAGCTGCAAATTCAAGTTCAAGGAGGCAACTTCAAGCCCCTTGTATTGTTTAAAATTGCAGGTCTAACATGGAAAACAAAATGCATTTGTACTGTTGTTTTATTGACAGATCATATTGTGAATAAGACCAATAGGCTATGTAACCTGTTGTCATTATTTCCAGAATAATTCATATGAATAGTGTTGAGTGTTGCTCAATAGTCTATTCTACACAATTGCGCAAAGTAGACTCGGAGCACAGTAGACTCGGTATCAAATCCGAGGCACAAAGACATATGAAAACATGAACTCATTACCTTGATGCTTTCTTTGTTAAATCTAACGAGGCCCTGCTGTAAATCAAACAGACAATAATAAATGATAAACATAAATTCTCTAGGGGTATTTGATTCTTACAGGGCCAGCATCCCGGAGTCGCTTCTTCACTGTTGACGTTGAGACTGGTGTTTTACGGGTACTATTTAATGAAGCTGCCAGTTGAGGACTTGTGAGGCGTTTGTTTCTCAAACTAGACACTCTAATGTACTTGTCCTCTTGCTCAGTTGTGCACCGGGTCCTCCCACTCCTCTTTCTATTCTGGTTCGAGAAAGTTTGCGCTGTTCTGTGAAGAGTTTAGTTTTTGTTTATTAATTCGACCATTTTAAAAAACAAGCACACATACAACTTAAAAGCCATACATGCACATGAATAAAATCATTGAGGATCACACACAATAAAGTCTGGGACTTATTTCCATTGTGGTCCTTTTGAGAGAGAGAGTAGAGTAGAGAGTAGTATATACAGTTGAAGTCGGAAATTTACATACACCTTAGCCAAATACATTTAAACTCAGTTTTTCACAATTCCGGACATTTAATCCTAGTAAGAATTCCCTGTCTTAGGTCAGTTAGGATCACCACTTTATTTTAAGAATGCGAAATGCCAGAATAATAGTAGAGAGAATTATTTATTTCAGCTTTTATTTATTTCATCACATTCACAGTGGGTCAGAAGTTTACATACACTCAACTTGGGTTAAACGTTTTGGGTAACCTTCCACAAGCGTCCCACAATAAGTTGGGTGAATTTTGGCCCATTCCTCCTGACAGAGCTGGTGTAACTACAGTGCCTTGCGAAAGTATTCGGCCCCCTTGAACTTTGCGACCTTTTGCCACATTTCAGGCTTCAAACATAAAGATATAAAACTGTATTTTTTTGTGAAGAATCAACAAGTGGGACACAATCATGAAGTGGAACGACATTTATTGGATATTTCTAACTTTTTTAACAAATCAAAAACTGAAAAATTGGGCGTGCAAAATTATTCAGCCCCCTTAAGTTAATACTTTGTAGCGCCACCTTTTGCTGCGATTACAGCTGTAAGTCGCTTGGGGTATGTCTCTATCAGTTTTGCACATCGAGAGACTGAAATGTTTTCCCATTCCTCCTTGCAAAACAGCTCGAGCTCAGTGAGGTTGGATGGAGAGCATTTGTGAACAGCAGTTTTCAGTTCTTTGTCTTGAGATTTTGCTTCAATATATCCACATAATAGTCCCTCCCGCAGCAAAGCACCCCCACAACATGATGCTGCCACCCCCGTGCTTCACGATTGGGATGGTGTTCTTCGGCTTGCAAGGCTCCCCCTTTTTCCTCCAAACATAAAGATGGTCATTATGGCCAAACAGTTCTATTTTTGTTTCATCAGACCAGAAGACATTTTTCCAAAAAGTACGATCTTTGTCCCCATGTGCAGTTGCAAACTGTAGTCTGGCTTTTTTATGGCGGTTTTGTATCAGTGGCTTCTTCCTTGCTGAGTGGCCTTTCAGGTTATGTCGATATAGGACTTGTTTAACTGTGGATATAGATACTTTTGTACCCGTTTCCTCCAGCATCTTCACAAGGTCCTTTGCTGTTGTTCTGGGATTGATTTGCATTTTCGCACCAAAGTACATTCATCTCTAGGAGACAGAACGCGTCTCCCTCCTAAGAGGTATAACGGCTGCGTGGTCCCATGGTGTTTATACTTGCATACTATTGTTTGTACAGATGAATGTGGAAATTGCTCCCAAGGATAAACCAGACTTGTGGAGGTCTACATTTGTTTTTCTGAGGTCTTGGCTGATTTCTTTTGATTTTCCCATGATGTCAAGCAAAGAGGCACTGAGTTTGAAGGTAGGCCTTGAAATACATCCACAGGTACACCTCCAATTGACTCAAATGATGTCAATTAGCCTATCAGAAGCTTCTAAAGCCATGACATCATTTTCAGGAAGTTTCCAAGCTGTTTAAAAGGCACAGTCAACTTAGTGTATGTAAACTTCTGACCCACTGCAATTGTGATACAGTGAATTAGAAGTTAAATAATCTGTCTGTAAACAATTGTTGGAAAAATGACTTGTGTCATGCACAAAGTAGATGTCCTAACCGACTTGCCAAAACTATAGTTTGTTAACAAGAAATTTGTGGAGTGGTTGAAAAACAAGTTTTAATGACTCCAACCTAAGTGTATGTAAACTTCCGACTTCAATTGTACATACTATTTTGAAAATGTTATTTGACCTAAAAAGTGTGGGGCTCAAAACAGGTGGGGCTCTGCCCTACCTGCCCTGAATGACTGGTCGCCACTGAACAGCTTGCACTTCCATAAATGCAAGGACAGAAAAGTAATGTTTTATGTCACACGATTTGGGACAAATCTGTCAAGACACCAACCATGAGGAATTGTATTGAATATAGCTATGATCCCATTATATCTTAATGTAAATACATTACATATACAGTGCCTTGCGAAAGTATTCGGCCCCCTTGAAATTTGCGAACTTTTGCCACATTTCAGGCTTCAAACATAAAGATATAAAACTGTATTTTTTTGTGAAGAATCAACAACAAGTGGGACACAATCATGAAGTGGAACGACATTTATTGGATATTTTTTTAACAAATCAAAAACTGAAAAATTGGGCGTGCAAAATTATTCAGCCCCTTTACTTTCAGTGCAGCAAACTCTCTCCAGAAGTTCAGTGAGGATCTCTGAATGATCCAATGTTGACCTAAATGACTAATGATGATAAATACAATCCACCTGTGTGTAATCAAGTCTCCGTATAAATGCACCTGCACTGTGATAGTCTCAGAGGTCTGTTAAAAGCGCAGAGAGCATCATGAAGAACAAGGCAGGTCCGAGATACTGTTGTGAAGAAGTTTAAAGCCGGATTTGGATACAAAAAGATTTCCCAAGCTTTAAACATCCCAAGGAGCACTGTGTAAGCGATAATATTGAAATGGAAGGAGTATTAGACCACTGCAAATCTACCAAGACCTGGCCGTCCCTCTAAACTTTCAGCTCATACAAGGAGAAGACTGATCAGAGATGCAGCCAAGAGGCCCATGATCACTCTGGATGAACTGCAGAGATCTACAGCTGAGGTGGGAGACTCTGTCCATAGGACAACAATCAGTCATATATTGCACAAATCTGGCCTTTATGGAAGAGTGGCAAGAAGAAAGCCATTTCTTAAAGATATCCATAAAAAGTGTTGTTTAAAGTTTGCCACAAGCCACCTGGGAGACACACCAAACATGTGGAAGAAGGTGCTCTGGTCAGATGAAACCAAAATTGAACTTTTTGGCAACAATGCAAAACGTTATGTTTGGCGTAAAAGCAACACAGCTGAACACACCATCCCCACTGTCAAACGTGGTGGCAGCATCATGGTTTGGGCCTGCTTTTCTTCAGCAGGGACAGGGAAGATGGTTAAAATTGATGGGAAGATGGATGGAGCCAAATACAGGACCATTCTGGAAGAAAACCTGATGGAGTCTGCAAAAGACCTGAGACTGGGACGGAGATTTGTCTTCCAACAAGACAATGATCCAAAACATAAAGCAAAATCTACAATGGAATGGTTCAAATGGAATGGTTCACATATCCAGGTGTTAGAATGTCAAAGTCCAGACCTGAATCCAATCGAGAATCGTGGAAAGAACTGAAAACTGCTGTTCACAAATGCTCTCCATCCAACCTCACTGAGCTCGAGCTGTTTTGCAAGGAGGAATGGGAAAAAATTTCAGTCTCTCGATGTGCAAAACTGATAGAGACATACCCCAAGCGACTTACAGCTGTAATCGCAGCAAAAGGTGGCGCTACAAAGTATTAACTTAAGGGGGCTGAATAATTTTGCACGCCCAATTTTTCAGTTTTTGATTTGTTAAAAAAGTTTGAAATATCCAATAAATGTCGTTCCACTTCATGATTGTGTCCCACTTGTTGTTGATTCTTCACAAAAAAAAAGTTTTATATCTTTATGTTTGAAGCCTGAAATGTGGCAAAAGGTCGCACAGTTCAAGGGGGCCGAATACTTTCGCAAGGCACTGTATATATATATATATATTTAATACATTTTAGAATGTTTTGTGTTTCACCTACAGACCTGGCCTTAAGACTATATATAGCTACTATGTCAAACTGGGTAAGTGAAAATAGAACAACATGTCAAAAATCTCGTATAGATTTGATAACGGTTTCATTATTTGGTATAACACTAATTTACCTTCTCATTTTCTTATTTGTGGATGCAGCTCGGAACATCCCTCGAGGGTAAGGGTCTGGTGAAAAGAAAAGAAACTACACTACAATGTTGCCACACAACAAATGTGTTTTTGTTTGGCGACAACTTCATTTATTTGCCTGAATGTCTTTCCAGGTCTCACCAAGACTCGGAGAAGCTAATCAGAGGAGAGGAGAGCCCTTACATGTTGCCAGGAGGAACATTTGTTGGACTCCTTTTCCAAAACACCTGTGTTCTGAGCAGTCTATTGGCCGGAATACATATAACAGCAACAAGATTTAGCAAAATCAAAGATTATTTTATGACAGACAACACAGTCGGTGCAGTCATAACCTTTCTCGATAACAAAATGTATAATGAGGCAATGGGTCTTTGGCTTATTAACTTAGATTTGCGTGTTGGAAGAAAACGATACTTTTCCCAAAACGAATGTCTAGATTGTAGTGGCTATGTCGAAGACTTCCTACCAAATTTCGATGACCTGACAATTGTCAAATATGAAGACGACAACAACGATCACGATATGAGCCCCTCAGCTTGCATTTACAATGGAACACTGAGGTAATAAGTCATCATTGACTACCTTTTCTATTTCATTGTTATAAACAAGCAGGTTCTATTTAATTATTCATTCTCTACTTTATCGGATTACATTTATTTTACAGTTCTAAGAAATCAGTATACTTTATAGGTGTGTGCAAATACCATATGAAATATAAACATGAAAGACACATTTTGTTAAGAGGCCAATGGCATTTTGATTTTTGAAACTGTTATTTGATTTTCTCTGTCCATCCTGTCGTGTTTCTCTTTCTGTGTATTGTGAAAGCAATTTTAAGATATATGGTCACGTTTACATCCTGGACACCGTAATTGACCCTAAACTCATCCTGGTGAATATGCTTGGCCGAATGGGAAACGGATGTATTCCTCCTCATGTCATCACGGATGATTTTTCAAGGTACTGTTAGGTTGAACTGCATAATGCTTTTAAGGTTTAACTTGTAGGCTATGTTTGGTGTCACTACCAGTATGGTGCATTTAGAACGCAGAAAATTAGGAGATTAAAGGCTGTGATCCAATACTGAGGTTAAATATTTGGAAGTGGATATTTGACCGGTTTAGGAATGAGAGTTAGGTTAAGGTTAGTTTCAGTGAGGTTAGGGAAATGCATAAAAGTTAACATTGGGCATAACCCAATGCCAACCCAAATACAGCTTCTGTTTTGTCTTATGTCCATTCTGATTGAATTTCTACTCCTAACAGGAAGTACGAGCTTCAGTTCCTTTTGCTGGGTTTGATCACAGCAGAGATCAAACACATGGTGCTGTGTGTTAAACAAGAAGGAGGGCGATGGATGCTGTACGATAACTCAGGAACGCCCCAATTCCAGGACTTCAACATGGAGATAGAAAGGAAGAAATACGTTGTTTACCTCGCTGCCTATGTGAATTTGAACAGTGCATATCCAGAGAAACAAGTGCAAGAATCAGAGCAAGGTGAGGTATAACCAAGAACTGAAAACAGTTCTATGTTGTCACTGGAATCTTCAGTTATGAAGTCATCCTATATTGTCTTAAGTGAATCAATTCCTAACTGAAATTTCAATTTGGCAAATGCCCCTAAACAATAATATGCTACTCCATTCTTTTACAGTAAATGACCTCCTCCTGCCAGTGGTTGTACCAGTCAACAACCGCCGATCAACATTCCCATTCAGATTGCCGGTGGAAGAAACAACCATCTCCACCCTGCCGACCTGTCAGCAGCAACGAGAGGATGCTTCCCCCCAAGGTCTGTTCCTAACTATAGTGTTACTGCAGTTTTTTTGCTTTCCACTGTCATCATAGGCTTGTTTTAAGGGGGATTTGGCATTAGACTGAAATATTTCATACAAATGTGTTTAACACATGGGTCGGTGACAGTAAGAGCCATCGCAAAAAAAATGAGTGTTAGGAGGGAAGAAATTGATAAGCCCTTGCCAAGCACAATTAGGATACTAGCTGAGATTCAGCATCACGGACAGCAATAGATTAAATCATCACGACATTTGACATTCAAAACCACAGGGCATTTTTATCACTCTTAGGCTTTTGTTTCATTGTAGACTAGGCTGCAGGGATGGTAACACAGCTAACTTACACACAAACATGTAGCCTGTACGAGATGTAAACATACCACTTTCCCGCCACAGGTGAATCAACTGTTAATGTGTGGTAGGATCAGAGACCCTTTCCTTTGTACAACTTGACTGCATTCCTACCAAGTTATGTTTTTCTTTTTTTTTTATGAAATCATTTTTCATGTAGTTTACTACTGCTTATGAGTGAAAAATTATGGAAGACCGACCCCTGATTTAACAAAATATGTGTTGACATAAATTACTTGTAAATGTCTGTTTTATCTTTCTGTCTCTCCCGTGGAAGTGGAAAACGCAGAGGAACGTGGCTGAGGGCACCCTGGCCTGAATACACCCAGACATTCATTGCCTGAGCCCACTTGGTTGTGCTGCTGATCCCAGTCCTATGGAACCCCTGCTGACCAAGTCCACCTGGTTGAGCTGCCTCCACTGGACCAACCGGCCTCCTTTAGCCACTACACCAACAAATGTTTATTTCTTTACTTACCGTGTCTTTGTTAAAAGCTATTGGAAATCTCTATCCGGTACAGCCAGAAGAGGACTGGCAACCCCTCTCAGCCTGGTTCCTCTCTAGGTTTCTTCCTTTTAGGGAGTTTTTCCTAGCCACTGTGCTCTTGCTTATGCTTTGCTGTTTGGGGTCTGACAATTGCAGATGTAAAAACTGCTTTATAAATAAATTTGATTGATCGATCAACAACAGGGATACTTTCTCCTTAATTTTACACACGAGGCACATCCAGGTTCACTAAGTACAATACGTAAGTAGGAGATCTGTAAGACATCCGATCGCAACTTAATATAATTCCAGACCTAACCTAAACATTGCATCTATCAAAATTCCAAAATAACTTTCATGAACATTATCAGACTTGTATAAAGACTAAAAAGTCATAGACCATTGGGATAAATTACATTGAAGAAATATTCACTGAATAAATAACCGATGAAGAGTTTGTCATCACACAGGATAGTCCTATAAAAGGAAAAAGGTCAAAGCTACTAGTTATTTACTGGTAGTGAACATAAGAAAGCTCTGTAAATGTCTTGAATTGGTCATTGTCATAGTATTTAATTCACTTACGGTCAGCAGTGGCCACAGTTAAAACCTTGTGTTTGATATATATATAAATGTGTCTTTATGCTTCTCACCCTACGCAAAGAAGCAAATAGCTTTTATAATGTTAGTGTTCAGAAAGTTAATGACATGAAACATGTTAAGAGTTTGTTATAACATTTAACCAGTAGAACCAGTAATCACACCTGAGACATTGGTTGAACACTTTGTATCATAGTAAGTCAACTGGCTGGTCTCTGTGACAAATGACAACGTAGCTAACAAGCATCACTACCATGGCACAGTTTTGCATGTTGTGTACATGGCACTGTAGCAACAAGTAGATTTATGAATGTGATCAGTCCATTACATTTGAGTCATTTAGCAGATGCTCTTATCCATATCGATTTACAGGAGTAATTAGGGTTAGGTGTCTTGGTCAAGGGCACACCGACACATTTTTCATCTTGTCGGCTCAGGGATTCGAACCAGCGACCTTTCAGTTACAGGCCCAACACTCTTAACCACTAGGCAACCTGTCTGACGGACAGTCCAGGTTTCAGAACGAGCTGATGCCCATTGTCTTTCGTATTTGTTCGAATGAGAGCCAAAACGTCATGGACCAGGGAGCCTGCAGTACCAAAGAGACAACAAGGGCAGTGTGAATGTATTATACATTGTCACGGTCAAAGGTTAAAAGCATTATAATATGAGACAGAGTAAATGTACCATTCTCATCCAAGTAGGGAGAAAGCCTTTGTACAGGGATATGAACCCTTCCCCCTTGACAGATTGGATCAGGCAGTCAATGGAAGACTTATACAATATGCCCCTGTGGAAAAATGTATGTAGCCTATTAGGTACTTTTGTTTATTGGTCTGTCAGCATTATAAAACCTGTAATGTTAAGGCTTTATCTGTTGCATTTTGGATGTTCACCTGTTGCTAGAATAAGCTGTAAATGACATCCTAAGCATATGGTACAGCATCACTATCAAGGAATGATTACTGTTCTCTGATTGGCTCACCAACCTGCCATTTGGACCTCTGGGCTGGTTCATTATTCTGGTTTTGATGACATCTGCTGGTGTTCCCATGGTAGCAGCAACCAGACCAGAACATGTGCTGGAGGGAGAAAAAGGATTTCAGAACTTGAATTTGAAAATATATTCTCTGAAGTAGTTAGATATACATTTTGAGTTATCATTAAATCTCTGTGTTATACTTTACCTTGCTAACCCATGGCAAAGGCTGGTGTCTTGTAGCGAGGTATTTCTCAGTAGAAAGTGCTTGACAGTATCATATGTTGTGAGATCTAATTAAATTTGAGAATAATTAAATCCCTATACACATTACAGACAGTACATTTTCACGTGTGCCTGTATTCACTCAACTATACCTCCTAGATTGACCAGAGCAGCCCTCTGTACGTTGGGGACCCACCCTGCCCACAGCGCCCGGATCCCCCCCTCAGAGACAATCTTCAGGAAAGCATGGTACACTCCATGAACCCTGTCTCAAAAGAAGCCAGATGAGTCCACTTTTTTGGGGGGAGGGAAATTTCTCTCTCACGTGATACTGTATCTAATGGGTGATTATTATCTTATAACTAAATTACATACGAGTTAAAATAGGAAGTACAAACCGAGATGCAGTTTAGGTTGAAGGATGGCTAAAGACTGAAAACGAGTTAAACACACTCTCTCACCGGGGTGGTTTGCCCTCCAGCCTCCGTCTCCCCTCCATCTGCATCTGCACCTTGACCAGGTCGGTGGGGCTGGCCATGAACTGACCCACAGCTCCAGCCAGCATGCCCCCGATCGCTGCTTTCCTGTTGGGGAAAAGAGTGATCACAGTGGCCTAGCTGGGTTGACACTGGCAGAGAGGCCCAAATAAAATTGTATTTGTCAAATGCTTCGTAAACCACAGGTGTACATATACATAGTCCTACAGGTCCTATATAAATAGTGAAGAGGAATAACTACACAGTGAATAACAATAACGAATAAAAGTAACATGGCTATGTACAGGGAGAACCAGTACCGAGTCAATGTGCAGGGGTACCAGGTGATTGAGGTAGCTAAGTACATATAGGTAGGGGTCTGAGCCTAGTTCAGTCTGCTCCTCATAAATGCAGTGGCTTGGGACTACCATGAATGCATACACTAAGCTAAGCATGGAGACATCCAGAGCAATAGACATCCAGTCTTTGTTCTGTTGAGAAGGGGGAAATGCAATGCTTTAAATGAACTGTGGTTATAGTTTAGTATTGAGGAGTAGAGGTCAGCTCCACCACTGTGCTTTTCTCTCACCAGAGGGGGAAGCGATCATCTTCAGACCTGCCAAGGACATCTCGGAGCTGCTCATAGGCCACCATCCGCACTCCTGAGTACACTAGCAAAAGTACAGCAGGGGTTTATGCAGGGAAGATGTGGGTAACTAGCCCTGTGAGATCAGTGAGATCAGTCTGGTGTAGGCTACCTATATGTCTGTACACAGCTGGTGTGGCCCCCTGCCACAGTTTAAGGGGACCCTCCTCACGTACAATCCCCAGGGCAGTGCCCAGCATCCCTCTGTAGGCCGTCTGAGAGCCGTGCTGTCTGAGGGCCACTTCACCCTGGATCTGAAGCCTGGTCTTGGTCAGGTCCAGGGGGAATGTCACTGGAACCGATATTGAGACAACTTTGAGTTGATCACAGTGACACTGTTCTGTGTAATGTAAAACATTCAGCAAAATATATTGCAATCTACTGTAGAGAGAGCATGCAGAGTTCTGTCATACTATCCAGGTCTATGCCCAAACAGTTCAAGCTTCTACTTTTAAAGATCCATCTCTCCAGAAATAAGTCATTCACTGTTGCCGCTTGTTATAGACCCCCCTCAGCTCCCAGCTGTGCCCTGGACACCATATGTGAATTAATCTATCGTCAGAGTTCGTACTGCTAGGTGACCTAAATTAGGATATGCTTAACACCCTGGTCATCCTACAATCTAAGCTAGATGCCCTCAATCTCACACAAATTATCAAGGAACCTACCAGGTACAACCCCAAATTCGTAAACATGGGCACCCTCATAGATATCATGGTGACCAACTTGCCCTCTAAATACACCTCTGCTGTTTTCAACCAGGATCTCAGCGATCACTGCCTCATTGCCTGTGTCCATCATGTGTCCGCGGTCAAACGACCACCCCTCATCACTGTCAAATGATCCCTAAAACACTTTTGTGAGCAGGCCTTTCTAATCGACCTGGCCCGGGTATCCTGGAAGGATATTGACCTCATCAAGTCAGTAGAGGATGCCTGGTTGTTCTTTAAAAGTGCTTTCCTCACCATCTTAAATAAGCATGGCCCTTTCAAAAAATGTAGAACTAAGAACAGATATAGCCCTTGGTTCACTCCAGACTTGACTGCCCTTGACCAGCACAAAAACACCCTGTGGCGTACTGCACTAGCTTCGAATAGTCCCCGTGATATGCAACTTTTCAGGGAAGTCAGGAACCAATATACTCAGTCAGTTAGGAAAGCAAAGGCTAGCTTTTTCAAACAGAAATTTGCATCCTGCAGCACTAATTCCAATAAGTTTTGGGACACTGAAAAGTCCATGGAGAATAAGAGTACCTCCTCCCAGCTGCCCACTGCACTGAGACTAGGAAACACTGTCACCACTGATAAATAATAATTGAGAATTTCAATAAGCATTTCTTTCCAGCTGGCTACCCCAACCCTGGCCAACAGCTCTGCACCCCTGCAGCAACTGGCCCAAGCCCCCCCCCACCACACACTTCTCCACCCAAATCCAGACAGCTGATGTTCTGAAAGAGCTGCAAAATCTGGATCCCTATAAATCAGCTGGGCTAGACAATCTGGATCCTCTCTTCCTAAAATTATCCGCCGCCATTGTTGCAACCCCTATTACTAGTCTGTTCAACCTCTCTTTCGTATCGTCTGAGAAAGCGGCCGCGGTCATCCCCCTCTTCAAGGAGGGGGACACTCTAGACCCAAACTGTTACAGACCTATATCCATCCTGCCCTGCTTTTCTAAAGTCTTCGAAAGTCAAGTGAACAAACAGATCACCGACCATTTAGAATCCCACCGTACCTTCTCCGCTATGCAATCTGCTTTCCGAGGTGGTCACGGGTGCACCTCAGCCACGCTCAAGGTCCTAAATGATATCATAACCGCCATCATTAAAAGACAGTACTGTGCAGCCGTCTTCAATGACCTGGCCAAGGCTTTCGACTCTGTCATTCACCGTATTCTTATTGGCAGACTCAACAGTCTTGGTTTCTTAAATGATTGCCTCGCCTGGTTCACTAACTACTTCTCTGATGGAGTTCAGTGTGTCAAATCGGAGGGCCTGTTGTCCAGACCTCTGCCAGTCTCTATGGGGGTGCCACAGGGTTCAATTCTCGGGCCGACTCTTTTCTCTGTGTATATCAATGATGTCGCTCTTGCTGCGGGTGATACACAGACAACACCATTCTGTAAACAGCTGGCCCTTCTTTGGACACTGTGTTAACAAACCTCCAAACGAGCTTCAAAGCCATACAACACTCCTTCCGTGGCCTCCAACTGCTCTTAAATGCTAGTAAAACGAATGTCATGCTCTTCAACCGATCGCTGCCCACACCCCCGACTAGCATCACTACTCTGGACAGTTCTGACTTAGAATATGTGGACAACTACAAATACCTAGGTGTCTGGCTAGACTGTAAACTCTCCTTCCAGACTCACATTAAGCATCTCCAATCCAAAGTTAAATCTAGAATCGGCTTCCTATTTTGCAACAAAGCCTCCTTCACTCATGCTGCCAAACATACCCTCGTAAAGCTGACTATCCTACCGATCCTTAACTTTGGCGATGTGATTTACAAAATAGCTTCCAACACTCTACTCAGCAAATTGGATGCAGTCTATCACAGTGCCATCTGTTTTGTCACCAAAGCCCCATATACTACCACCACTGCGACCTGTATGCTTTCGTTGGCTGGTCCTCGCTACATATTTGTTGCCAAACCCACTGGCTCCAGGGCATCTATTATTTATTTGCTGGTAAAGCTCTGCCTTATTTCAGCTCACTGGTCCCCATAGCAACATCCACCCGTAGCACACGCTCCAGCAGGTATATTTCACTGGTCATCCCCAAAGCCAACACCTCCTTTGGCCGCTTTTCCTTCCAGTTCTCTGCTGCCAATGACTGGAACGTATTGCAAAAATCACTGAAGTTGGAGACTTATATCTCCCTTACTAACTTTAAGCGTCAGCTGTCAGAGCAGCTTACCTATCGCTGCAGCTGTACACAGCCCATCTGTAAATAACTCATCCATCCATCCAACCAACTACCTATTTGTTTTGGTTTTTCTGCTCTTTTGCACATCCTCATCTGCACATATATCACTCCAGTGTAAATTTCTAAATTGTAATCACTTAAATAAATCATTCTAAATAAATTGTAGAATTGACATTGAATTAATTCGACAATGACCAGTACCCTAAAAGAAGCTGGAAAAAATATTGGACAGCACGTATTGGCCTACCCATTTCAGCAACAGTAGCTGCACATGCTGACAAGATGAACTTTGAAACCCGAGGCCACTGGGGGACCCCTGACTTCTCTTCTTCCATTTTGAAATCCTTATGCAAGTCAGCCTAGCAGTTCGCGATTACTTTGCTACTCCGTTTGAAAGTAGCTCCCTAGACATTATTAAAAAAAGACAAGCAATGATCATTAGAGTTATTCTTATTTATACCGAACGCTGTGCACCGTTTAAACAACGACACGTGCAAATATGACATGATGCTCGATTAAATGTATACTTTGCTCTTCTTCAGGACAACGACCTTTAACCAGAGAACAGGAAATGTAGTTCATGCGAAGAGAATTTATCGCACAGCCTACTGCATCGGGGCTCTGTCAAACTACATCTCCTAAACAACTTTTCGCGCAATGTTTACAAAATTACGCTCTGACCTTCTTTTAGCTGATTGGATCAGACTGAGAAAGAGGCCCGGCTCTGGTTGGCTAATCCTCCTTTCATTTCAACACCCGCTTTTGCCTCGGAGCGAGCCCTAGGGGTTTCAGACAGGTGTGATGGACGTTATAACGTTGGTACTGTTTCTGGTTGTCTTGGCTATTTCAGCGCATCTTTTATTTGGGGGAAATTATCCAAATGCTCCACCATGCATAAAAGGATGGATCCCCTGGTTTGGTGTTGCTTTCGAGTTTGGGAAATCTCCGCTGACTTTCATATCTCAAGCCAGAGATAAGGTAACAAACATCAGGTGGTTGGGCTATAGTATATGCTTAACATGCTGAATATTACATGTTCGACCCTATTACCTAATTATTTATTTGTTCGAATGCTACAGATATTGGCCCACATAATCTCTGAGTTGTGATGGTGTCAACATCTTGTTTGATGTCTGACTTTGTGATATTGATGATAACTAATGTTCGCTTCTGCATCCCTGTGTTATACTTTGTCCACCCTCGCGCTCTCTCTCTCTCGCCCACTGACACACAAACAATTGTTATTGATCCAATTTAGCTTCGCCAAATTCAGATAGGTCTATAAGATATATGGATAGATGATCATCAGCAGATATCGATGCCATGTGGCTGTGGGACTCTCTTTCAAAGTCCAAGGTCTCTTCAGGAGCTCACCTCAACCTGCTGAACTCTGTGTCACACATGTGTAATTCAATCAACTTTGCATTTATTGCCACCATTGTAATTGTAGCATGATCTCTATAATTCATTAACTGCCTATATCAGCTTCAATCAATGATGCCCCTTCCTAGAACTCATGGGAGAGAACACATGAGTGATAAACCCTGAACCTATACACTCTGTGATGGTAGATTTGCTACACACATGGCAAGTCAAAACGTTAATATTGCCGAAGAAATACATTCAATCAACGAAGGCTGCCACATGCCAAGCTTAGTTCCACTGTTAAGCTAGGAGCAGAATTTTGTGCCAGACTGCCTACGGCCCTCACAACTTCATCATGGCCTATTGAGTTCACTTAGTAATTTATGTAACTGGGCCTTGGGGAGCTAGTTAGCAGCATGTGCTGACCCTGTTGATGCAAACCGTTGTGCGGGGAAATGACTGCTGTGCCAGGGGTTTTGTTATTTGGAGGGGTGGCCAAGGTGTATGAATGGGGCATTCGAAGTCGCACACTATAGTTATTCAGATGAGCATTCCTGTGATGTAGTGGCAATTTGGTTGTTGTGTTGTTCAGCTGTGTGTTATTACTATGTTGTACTCATGTTTCAACCTGTTTCAACCTGTTTCACTCCCTCCCGTTTTATTGATCTAATGTCAAAGTTTATTTAACAAAGTTGATTCTGACAAACGCTGTCAGAATCCCTGATTAGGACTGTTGCTGCCATCAAGTTTTATCCATTTGTTTACACAATCTTGTCCAGAAAAGAGCACTACCAGGTCTGTTTTCTTATCAAGACGAAATTATAATGACTATAAAAATATTACAATTTGTATTTTCCAGTATGGACCTGTCTTCACTGTTGTTGCGGCTGGCAAGCGATTGACCTTTGTGACCCTTCATGAAGACTTTCGCACATTTTTCATGTCCAAAGATGTGGATTTTGAGCAGGCAGTCCAAGAGCCTGTCCATAACACAGGTGGGGTTTTACTGTGTGTATTACAGTTTCCTGTGCTGAAACGTTAGTTGACTTTGGCCTTCGCTGGTCCACTTGCCGGGGGTTTCAGCCTTCTCCCCATAGGTTCAGATTACTCATCTGCCACATTTCACATCTGACTGGAAGTGTTTTTTTTTTGTAGTAATAGTAAATAATAAAACACATTCTCATTTTTTCTCTGTTTTCAAGAGACATTAATGATCGATGGATTCTTGAGTGTGTGCTGAAAGATATGTCCCTGTACATTATTCATGTTCTATCTATAGGCTCATAATACATTATGAATAGACAATCTATTTTTTTACACTGATACTGACCAGCTCATTGACTGTTACAATAACAGAAGCTTCAAGCTGAATGGATTCAATTCACTTCACTTTAGTTATGTCCAAATGGGTTTAAAAGTGGCATGCGGACAACACAGCAACACAATAGAAACATAACACAGCAATGTGTTTCTCTCTCTGTAGCTTCCATCAGCAAGGAGAGTTTCTATAAGTTCCACCCAGCATGCAACACTCTGATCAAGGGCCGTCTGACCCCAGGCAATGTGGCTCAGCTGACTGACCACTTGTGTGAAGAGTTCAACGACCACCTGGAGACGCTGGGGGACCAGGGCTCTGGAGGACTCAATGAGCTGGTCAGGTAAGCTACAGTGTCCCGGGACCTGATACTCTCTGACTGTGTATCTGTTTATCCCTTGTGGAGAGGAGGGAGCGGTGTGGTGAGTGTTCAGTAGGTATGACACAGGAAAACATTTAGAAAAACAAGTGGCAGCAGTGCAATATGGATCACTGAAATTGGCTTATTAGGATTAGTGTTAGGTTAACTAGCATTAGAATACGGTAACTGGCTGTGCGTTGAGGTTGTTCTCATAAGGTTGATCAACCCCTGGCACGTGACTGTGTAGTCCTATCCTTTGATGAGTAATATACTATATAGAGGGCGCTGCCAATCCTTTGTCCTGTCCACCACACCTATCGTTCAGGTCTCAGGAGTCATATTTCACAGCTGAAATAATATTACCTTTAGTGGAAGAACTACCTAAACCAGAATTTCTGGACTGACGGACATGACAGGAAGATGAAACATGACAGGAAAGAATTAGGAAGCATGTTAGGCGATAAAGTACTATCATGCACCTTACATTTGATTGGCTCATCATGTAACAGCATGGTCTGATATGCAGTATTACCCTGTATTACACACAACTTTTCACACACGTATATCTCTGGTGATGATCATCACTCAGACAACTCAAGAACCATTTTATGCATTTTTTTTCTTTAAAAAAATGCTGAATTCCTGGTGATGTTACAGTGGTGAGTCTCGTATCGATCTTTTTCCAACGTAATCCCTACACAGCAGTACCGATCTAAAGTCCTCTGACCAGACCAGACTGACCATTAGCCTCTATAATTGTCTTTGACTCGTCTCTCCTCTCATGTCTGAAAGGGCCGTAATGTACCCTGCTGTGATGAGTAACCTACTGGGGAAGTATAACTCTCCAGGAAGTCCCTTTACCATGGAGCAGTTCAAGGAGAAGTTTGCCATCTACGACGAGGGCTTTGAGTATGGCTCCCAGCTACCAGACATGTTCCTCAGGTCAGTGTGGCACAGGCCTGGTTAGTCTGATAGTTAGTTCCTGTCTTCAAACTACTGTAGTAGGCAGGTGAATGGAGGGGGATATACATTTCATTGTGTACATTGCTTAGGTGTAACATAAGACAATATAGATTGGACCAATACACTGTATATTTATATTGGACCTCAGCCCTGGCTAATATTAGGTTGTTCACATGAAAAAAATTAACCAAATTACCTGCACTGTTATGGAATCAGTATAGAGTTTATTTACTAAGGACTACGTGCTTAAAGTAAATCCCAGGAAATTAAGGGCAAAACCTTTGTGTTGAGATGTACTGTACAGTTTGCCTATCTAAGAATAAACAAGACAGTCTGACCAGACTGTTGATTTAGGTAAAAAGTTACCTTTATTGACATAGTGTGGATGTGATACTCATGCGAGGGTAAGGTACAAGGTAGCTTTGGAAAGCAAGCCTTCAGTACTCGAGTAAATGAGACAGGATTTTGGAAGGCTCAGCACCCTGAGATTAGGCACAAGGTTACAGCACTGTATGTTTTCTAAATAGTTGTTTTTTGGGGGCAGGGAATGGGCCAGTTCCAAATGCTGGCTTCTGTCTCTATTGGGGAACATGGTGGTCAAAGCAGAGGATGATGAGACATCCAGTGAATCAGGCAACAGGGTGAGTCCTATCTTTGAATAGAGAACAATACCGGTTTAAATAATGTGTTAATATCTCCCTAGGAGAGGTGGGTGTGGAGTCAGGCGCAGGAGAGCAAGAATTTCAAGAAGGGCGTTTTATTACTGGTCCACCAACAAAACAGGTACAGGACCACAAAAGCAGCCACTAGAAAACAGGAACGCAGTCTAGGCGAAAACGGAGAAACACACTGCTCTGACTAAACAAACGTGCGGGAAAAAACAGTCCCATGAAATAAACCTGCTTAACAGGGTAAAACGTAACCCAAGCCAATGACAGTAACACAAACAATCCTGCACAAAACCTAGCAGGTAGGGCGAGATTAAATACCCCACTCATTAGCCTAAACTAGACATAGGTGAACACAAGACAGACAAAACCAAACGAAAAAGAAAAGGGATCGGTGGCAGCTAGTAGGCCGGCGACGACGACCGCCGAGCGCCGCCCAAACAGGGAGAGGAGCCACCTTTGGTGGCAGTCGTGACATAATGGATCATTATACCATGATTTTATTGAATGCATGATTCATTTGAATATTGGACATTTGACATTTTGACATTGAGTTGAGTCTCATAACTCAACAGCTGGTGTCTGACATTGTCATTTTATTTTAATCATTTCGCCAAGGTTGTCTCCTGTAGATGGATGTAATGATAATTCTTTATGGGACGAGATGCACTTTTTACCCACCTTGGCAGTTGTCCCAGTTAGGATATGAATCATATTGTCACTCATTCGTTGTCAGCCCTAAGGATTCTCCATATATCATCTTGATAAAGGCTTCTGATTGATGAATGGTCATTGGACCAGGTGAAACCTTTAAAATGAGCATCCTTATTCCTTTCCTGTGAATACTTCAGTAAATATTCTGGATTTACCCACACCTCTACCTGCTGTGTTTCTCTGCGCCTGGGTCCGAGATTGTACTAGTTATTGTCACAGTAGACCTGAGCCAAAAAATGGACCCAGCCGAGATTTCTCCGTCATCCGAGGGACACTCCAAGCTCCACCACTTGCGGTCGGCTCTCACTCACCATGGAGCTGTGATTGGTCGCCATGAGGCGCGGCTGAAGACATTGTCGGAGGATTTAGGAACTCTTGTGTTCACTCTGCAGACCGGACAGACGGGAGCAACGTTTGCTGCACCTGTGGTGCTTCCTAACCCTCCACTTTCTACCAGTTCATCGTCTTCCTCCCCTCGGGAGCCTCATCTCCCGGCACCGGAGCGCTATGAGGGGCATCCTGGGAGGTGTCGTGGGTTCCTGCTCCAATGTCCGCTGGTCTTCGAGCTCCAGGCATCAACGTTTCCCACCGAGCGTTCCAGAGTGGCATATAACATCGCCTTGCTCTCAGGATGGGCTCTGGCCCGATTACGTCCTGATTACGCCATTGATTTTCGGACGCTTGCTGCTGAGAGCAGTTGGAATACAGAGGCACTTCACTCAGTCTTTCTCAATGGACAGCAAGGTTTCACAGATGAACTGGCTTCCCGGGACAACCCTGACACTCTGGAGGAGCTTATCGTTCTGGCCATCCGAATTGACAACCGGCTTCGGGAACGTCGTCATGAGAGGACGGAGGGATTCCGAGTTGGTTCCAGTGTTTCTAGCTCTGCTAAGGGAGGCAATTATTCATTTGTGACATTGCCGTATGCTGGGCCTGCTGGTCCGGTATCCCGTCATAGTTCTCAATTCGGCTCTGGTTCCCCATCATATCCTTCAGAGGTGCCGGGGCAATTGGAACGCACGAGACATTCCGTTCTGGAGAGAAGGCGCAGGATTAACGATCAACGTTGCCTTTACTGTGGACAGTTTGGACATTTCCGGGCACCCTGTCCCGAGCTGACGGGAGAACGGGAGGACCCGTCAGTAAACGGGAGAATACTGGGGAGTCAGATACAGTCTCCAGCTGCCGACACGACATGCACCTTCCTTCCGGCCAATCTGCGGTGGGACAATGCTTTCATAGACTCTGGGGCTACCGGCTATTTTCTGGAATCCACATTAGCTCGCCAACAGACTATGCTGGACACTCCCTTGTCGGTCACTGCACTGGATGGTCAACCACTAGCGTCTGGGAAGGTGAAGCAACTCACCATGCCTATTCAGCTATGAGTTCTGGATAACCATGTGGAGCTTATCCAGTTTCATCTGGTGAACTCTCCTGAGCTTCCCCTGGTTCTTGGACATCTGTGGCTTTCCACCCATAATCCTCAGATTGACTGGCCTTTGGGAGAGTTCTGAGATGGAATCCTTCATGCCAGTTCACCTGCCAGCAACTCTCTCCAGACCTTTCTGGTCCTTCTCGTCTGGAGACTTCCGACTCTCCTGTTCCTCCAGCTGGGAGTGACAAGCCTGATCTTTCCCGCGTACCTCGGGATTACTGGGATTTGGGTCAGGGCTTCAGCAAACAAAGGGCCAGCAAACAACCTCACAGGCCCTACGATTGTGCCATCAACCTCCTGCGTCCAGGCCAGATGGTCTGGCTGTCTACTAGGGACTTGCCTCTACGCATGGAATCTAGGAAGTTGGCACCCCGGTACGTTGGGCAATTCAAGATTCTACAGCGCATCAATCAGTGGCCTACCGTCTTCATCTTCCCCGGTCCATGAGGGTTCATCCCAACTTCCACATCTCCAGACTCAAGCCTGTGGTGTTCAGTCCTCTGGTTCCGGCCACTTGGCCTCCACCTCCGCCTCGCATGATAGTGGGACAGCCAGCCTACACGGTGCGACGCATAAGCATACTCTTTAGCCGTCAGATCCGGCGGGGGACTCAGTATCTCGTGGACTGGGAGGATTACAGCCCTGAGGAACGGTCCTGGGTTCCGGCCCGGGACATTTTGGACCCCAGACCCATTCGGGATTTCCGTCGACGTTCAGCTACCCCTGGTGGAACGTCGGGAGCCGTTCCTTGAGGGGTGGGGGTCCTGTTACAGGTTAGAGGTCATCATGGAGTGTTATCGAGGGCATCCTTATGTTTCTAGTGTCCAGGTGAGCCTGATTGAGATTATTGGGTTCACCTGGTTTAGGACTATATAGGTTTCTCTATGGAACTGGGCCGGTTGCTCAGGTCTCTTGTCTTGTACGCATGTACACTTGCTTTGTTGTTTTACCTGTGAATACTTCATAAAACATTCTGGATTTACCATCACCTCTGTCTGCTGTGTTTCTCTGCGCCTGGGTCCGAGTTCGTACTAGTTATTGTCACATCTTTAATGTATAACAAGGACAATAGATACCATTGTATACTCGTATAGTGACATTTCCAAGGGGATGAAATGTATAAAGTCTGTATTTCGCCTAACCTCATTGTAAATGATTGTATGTATGGCATTTTTGCAGACGTTACTGCAACACCTTGTCACCTTAATCACAGATAAATTCCTGCCCAACTATGGATTACTGATGTTATGGGCATCGCTTGCCAATGCAATTCCAGTGAGTAATTTTTTACAAATCTTATTACTGATAAGCAGGGGCATCGTTTTTTATGAATTAGATTGACGATCGCTCCTCTTCACCTTAATCTTTTTCATCTGCCAGATACCCTAGTTAATTGGCATTTAAATTGGTTTGATTGGAGATATCATAATTATATTTGATATAACATGTCTTTTGTTTAGATTACCTTCTGGGCTGTAGCCTTCATCTTGTCCAATCCCACAGTTTATCAGACAGCCATGGAGCAGATCAATGCAGCACTCAAAGACCAAGGTGTGAGCTACACTATGCCATCGCTCCTCTGTTTTATAGCCTCCCACTGACACATGCCCCATTAGCTTCTCTAACCTGCTGTACAGTATGTGAGGTCCTGATGATCTGGGGTAGATTGGGATATGGTGGTGGATGGAGTATTTTACCTTGGTAATGAATGCCAGCAGCATACCACCCTGCATACCACTGCTGGCTTGCTTCTGAAGCTAAGCAGGGTTGGTCCTGGTCATTTCCTGGATGGGAGACTAGATGCTGCTGGAAGTGGTGTTGGAGGGCCAGTAGGAGGCACTCTTTCCTCTGGTCTAAAAAAATATCCCAATGCCCCAGGGCAGTGATTGGGGACACTGCCCTGTGTAGGGTGCCGTCTTTCGGATGGGACGTTAAACGCGTGTCCTGACTCTCTGCGGTCATTAAAGATACCATGGCATTTATCGTAAGAGTAGGGGTGTTAACCCCGGTGTCCTGGCTAAATTCCCAATCTGGCCCTCAAACCTACACCTAATAATCCCCAGTTTACAATTGGCTCATTCATCCCCTTTAACTATTCCCCAGGTCGTTGCTGCAAATGAGAACGTGTTCTCAGTCAATTTACCTGGTAAAATAACGGATAAATAAATAAAAAATAAATGAATGTATTTGACAGTGTGTTTTTGCTGAGTAAACTTCTGGCTGCTTCTAAGAATTCAATGATGTTGTTTTTGGCCCTGGTGTTACCATGACTGGAGATCTTAACACATACAATGGAAGATGAAGCAGTACAGTAATTGTACCACATTGTCTCTCCATCTCATTTCGCTTCAGTCTATGCCCCTAAACCTCCAGCAGGTGTCAGCAGTAGCGCAACACTCACCTGGCACACTTTTGAAGGCAGAAGTCCTGTTTCTAGGGAGTTATAATGATTATGCTCAGTGGTTTCAGTTATCTGAGAAAACTATATACATGATATAGTAATTAAGTGTATGTTCAATAATCGGCCCCTTTGAGACTTTCAATTATAATTACATATGCATATCTCCTAATGAAATCCCACAGAATCCTAATGGGTCTGATATCTAATCATACCAGCTCAGTGATGCATACTGAAACGACACCGCTTCTTCTCATAAGCTCAGTGGTAGACGGTTGTATCTTGTCAGTAGGTGTGTGTAGGTTTGTGTGTATATCTCACAACGTGTGTGTTTGTTCTATCGTGTGTGTGTGTCCATGACAGACACCAGGAAGACCAAGGTGACCGCTGAAGAGCTGCAACAGATGCCCTATGTGAAGTGGTGCATCCTGGAAGCCATCCGGCTTCGGGCCCCTGGAGCCATCACACGCAGGGTGGTCCGACCCCTCATGATACAGGTGGGCCTCCTGACCGCCGATAGACTCTGAAATAAGCTTTTTCAAGCCTCTACACCCCCTCAAAGTCAACCCTTAATTTCCATAAATTGTTCAGTATATGTAAAGTGGCGTGCATATGTGTGTGTATTCCTCTCTTCCAGAACTACATCATTCCACCAGGGGACTTGTTAATGGTGTCTCCTTACTGGGCCCATCGGAACCCACATTACTTCCCTGAACCAGAAGAGTTCAAACCGGTAAGTACTAGGCTAGCCCTACCATATTTACCTTAAATGATATGGGATATTAACTTAATGATGAAGGGGATGCTCTCAAGTCAGTATTTCAACTTGGTGGGGCACAGTAAATACCTGGAAAGGTAGTGAGTTGGATATTTTAGGGCACACACAAACCCACCTTAACACAAGAGTTGTTGCTGTAGCATGTCTTTTGCATTTTTCATGCCTGTTTGTGTGTGTGTGTGTGTGTGTGTGTGTGTGTGTGTGTGTGTGTGTGTGTGTGTGTGTGTGTGTGTGTGTGCGTGCGTGCGTGTGTGTGTCAGCCCAGCGGGAGCGTGTGTCAGCTCAGGCTTCCGACAGACTTCTAATGTAAATGAATGACACTCGCTGGTGGTGCGGGGGGACATGACATTTATCACCGCAATGAACCTCCTCTGTTGGTTAGTGTCCCCCTACCTGCAGACAGAAGAAATGCACTTGTATCTTCCCGAGGAGTGCATTCCCAGGTCCCACTGACTGTCTCCCTCATTCCTCTCTCTTAAAAACAGACTAAATAAAACAGACTAAATATTTGAAGCCCCACATGCCTACGCTGCTGCAGTATAAATGGGCTTTGAGAGCATTGGTAGATAATGCTATTTCTCCTCCTGCTTCAACAATGCGGATAAGGGTGCTTGAAAACCAGGGCACGTATTTAGCCGCTTGACATTTTCCGGAAAGGAGAGCTTTATTTCTGTTTCTGTGACATGGAAGAGTAGGTCAAAGGTCTGGGCTGTGAGGTAAACTGCAGCAGTGGTCAGAGACTGCAGGCCATTTAGTGAGTCAATGCCTTGTATCATCTTCAGTGAGGTTGGTATGTTTTGCTATGAAAGGGGTTGAGTGAATAATCTATAGTAGCCACTTGGGTCTATAGAATAGTCTATGGTTTGTGGACCATAATGCTATGTAATAACCCTTAGTAACAGCCTTTCTATGTCACGTTGTATAAATGATTGGAGACAGGTGCAGGAATACGTAATAGGGGGGTTTAATACTCCACCCAAAATATACAACATGCCAGGAAAAGGCACGGGGACGAAGCCCAAAATAAACAGGTGTACAAAAACACAGGGACCGCCGAACACACCCCCCCACGACACGCTACTCCAACCGCGGGATGACACCGGCCTCGAGGACGACCACAGGGACGCGGTGCGGGTCGGTCGGTCAGGGCCAGTTGCGGCGGCGTTGGTCTGACCATTCCCGCTGTCTGCATTTAGGGTTGGTTATTCTGTCACGTTGTATAAATGATTGGAGACAGGTGCAGGAATTCGTGATAGAGGGTTTTAATACTCCACCCAAAAATACAACATGCCATGAAAAGGCACGGGGATGAAGCCCAAAACAAACACATATACAAAAACACAGGGATGTAACCCAAACAAAAGAGCGAGGTAAAACCTCTAATAAATACACGGGATGAGACCCGCAATACACTACACGGGATGAGACCCGCAATACACTACACGGGATGAGACCCGCAATACACTACACGGGGCGAGACCCGCAATACACTACACGGGATGAGACCCGCAATACACTACACGGGATGAGACCCGCAATACACTACACAGGATGAGACGCGCAATACACTACACAGGGCGAGACCCGCAATACACTACACGGGATGAGACCCGCAATACACTACACGGGATGAGACCCGCAATACACTACACGGGATGAGACCCGCAATACACTACACGGGGCGAGACCCGCAATACACTACACGGGATGAGACCCGCAATACACTACACGGGATGAGACCCGCAATACACTACACAGGATGAGACGCGCAATACACTACACAGGGCGAGACCCGCAATACACTACACGGGATGAGACCCGCAATACACTACACGGGATGAGACCCGCAATACACTACACGGGGTGAGACCCGCAATACACTACACGGGGCGAGACCCGCAATACACTACACGGGATGAGACCCGCAATACACTACACGGGGTGAGACCCGCAATACACTACACGGGATGAGACCCGCAATACACTACACGGGGCGAGACCTGTAATAACAATGCACAACAATACACGGGTCGAGACCCGTAATAACGACACACAATACACCCAGCACGAAAGCCGAAACAACAAAGCACAGGTACTCACAAGACCAACGGACATGGGAACAATAACTGACCAGCGAATGGTGAACAGAGGGCACATATATACAATTACTAATCAGGGGAATTGGAATCAGGTGTGCGTAATGACAGTTCAGTGAACGCCTAGAGGCCGGTGATGTAGACCTCCGGAACTGGTGCACGGAATGAGCAGCAGTACCGGGGGAATCCGTGACATTCTATGTTCTTATGACACACTGTGAAATTGGTGGACAGTTGCACTTTGGAACACGACCTCCAATCTATAAGTACAGCAGATAATCATTCAGATGGTTTGAAATGACGAAATCCATTCACTGCTCTCAATGTGAAATGAAAACGTTCAAAGCAATCCAAACTTCCCTGTTCATGTGGTTTAAAATAGTACAGGTCTGCTTGAAGCCCTTTTCTAGGATATAAATAAAGCTGAAGTTTTTTCTGAAATAAAATCTCTTCCCTCTTCCCACAGGAACGATGGGATAAGGCAGATTTAGTAAAGAATGTCTTCTTGGAAGGGTTTGTGGCATTTGGAGGAGGCCGAAACCAGTGCCCAGGAAGGTTAGAAAAACAGACATGTTTTTTTCTTCAGAACACACACTAGAGTTTTCCCCCCTATCTGGGATACCTACTGCAGCCCTCATCCTCCACATACAACACCCATTCTGCCAGTCACATTCTGTTAAAGGGCCCCAAAGCGCACACATCCCTGGGTCACTCCTCTTTTCAGTTCCCTGCAGTTAGCGACTGGAACGTGCTGCAAAACACTCAAACTGGACCGTTTTATCTCCATCTCTTCATTCAAAGACTCGATCATGGACACTCTTACTGACGCTGCTTTGCGTGATGTACTGTTGTATCTACCTTCTTGCCCTTTGTGCTGTTTGTGCCCAATAATGTTTGTACCAAGTTTTGTGCTGCTACTATGTTGTGCTGCTGCCATGTTGTGTTGCTACCATGTTGTTTTCATGTTGTGCTGCTACCATGTTGTTCTGTTACCATGTTGTGTTGCTACCATGTTGTTGTCATGTTGTGCTGCTACCATGTTGTGCTGTTACCATGTTGTGTTGTTGTCATGTTGTGCTGCTGCCATGTTGTGTTGCTACCATGTTGTTTTCATGTTGTGCTGCTACCATGTTGTTCTGTTACCATGTTGTGTTGCTACCATGTTGTTGTCATGTTGTGCTGCTACCATGTTGTGTTGTTACCATGTTGTTGTCATGTTGTGCTGCTACCATGTTGTGTTGTTGTCATGTTGTGCTGCTACCATGTTGTGCTGCTGCCATGTTTTGCCACCATGTTGTTGTCATTGTTGTGTTACTACCATGCTGTGTTTTCATGTGTTGCTGCCATGTTATGTTGTTGTCTTAGGGCTCTCTTTATGTAGTGTGTCTCTTGCCGTGATGTGTGTTTTGTCCTATATTTTTATTTTAAATCCCAGTCCCCCGTCGCCACAGGAGGCTTTTTGCCTTTTAGTAGGCTGTCATTGTAAATACGAATTTGTTCTTAACTAACTTGCCTAGTTAAATCAAGGTTAAATGTAAAAAGTAAATAAATAGTAGCTACCATCCTGCTAGTATCCATTTTCTTGTAAATCCAGCTAAGTATAATTGAATCTGTCAAAGACAATGAATAAGGCATTGTAGAGGTATCGTATTGGATATGGCTTCCATGTATGATTTTGGGGGAGTTTTATATTTTTTTGTTGACTATTCTAGCCCTATTTTGCACCAGTAAAATAAGCATCGATAGCTATTTGTGACTATCAATATCCCACAGACCACAGGCATATTATGTGGGTACTACAATATTATTGCTGGTGTGTCTTACCCTGTCCTCCAGCCTCCTGCTGTGTCTGTCACTGTCTCTGGGGAGGTGGCTAGCTTGGGGCTCTGGGTTTGTATAGTTTGTATGGCTGTGCTGCGCTTTTGCCCCTGAATGTCAACCCTTGGGTCCTCTGGGGCCCTGACTGGGACATCAGCGGTGGCCCAGAGCGGCCGGGATGCGGCCAGGGGGCTGGTGTGACGTAAGCAGGGAAAAGATCAGGGCATGTTCCCAGCTGCACAGCAGGATCAAAGACACAGGCGTACTGTCGAGTGGGACAGACCTGTGACCCCTTTCTCTAGGACACAGACATAGTCATAACCTATGCATATTCAGACATGCTGAAAGAAATGGCAATGAAATGGAAATGACTTATCTGCCGTCCTTGAATATGTGCCTCTGTATTAACTCAAACAGAGAAAGTATGCTTTGTCAGTTGCACTGAGCAGACAGGCTACAAAGTAAGCCTTTGCGTTGGCCCACTAGCGCTCACTCACCACTGAGTCTTATTGTCATGCTAGAGCTAGCATCCTGCATCTCAGTGGTTAATTCACACAGGCGGCCGCTGAAATGATGACAGCCAGGGTACAGTGGTGGGAGGGGAGAGGCACAGAAATAACTATGGGGAGCATGCCGCTTATGACACTCCCATATTTCATTCTTCCCATCCACCAATCCAGTCTAGTTTGATTCTGATGATTTTAGGAGATTGGTCTTGTGTCTGCGTCACTGACACAATACCCCGGTATGACTCACAGCAGTCACAGGGTGCAACTGAAGCAGTCTTCCAGGTTAGGATCACTGATAAAGACCAGCACACAGCTTTTTCTTAAGTCCTCACTACTGCTATTCTCTTTACTTCTGTCCTTTTCCCTAAAGCCCTGTTTCTTTCTCTCTCTCTCTCTCTCTCTCGCTCTCTCTCTCGCTCTCTCTCTCTCTCGCCGTAGCACTGTGCCTGTTTCAGCAGTGAATGTAGGAGAGGTAAAATGACACATTGGAATCAAACAAAAGCACCAGTTCCTACACCTTTCATTTCCTCTCTTCTTGTTGTGACAGCTCTGGCTTAGCCGGGAATGGCACCTCCATTGTGTCTGATAACCTGCTGTAATGCTAACAGAGATAGTGCCTCAAAGGAGAGAGTCTCTCAGTAAGAGAGACAGATGAAAAGGATGACTGGATCCTATCACATTACCTTGAGTGTCTGTTACGTTCTCTGTGCCTGAGCTTACTGTTGTGTGTGTGTTAGGTTAGTTTGATATCACCAGTTGTTTGTTTTAAGTTAACATGTTAACATGTTAATCATGTGTTTTTAATTGTATCAACAGGTGGTATGCCCTAATGGAACTCCACATGTTTGCTGCCTTGATTCTCTTCAAGTATGATGTCACTCTTATGGACCCGTTGCCTAAACCTGTAAGTTTGGAAACTCATTTTATGGGACTTTGAAAACATACATTAATTTAAATACTAATATTGAAGTCTCTAAAGTTAAATACTGTAGTGTACTGTAAGGGAAATGCTTATGTTTGTGCTTTTCTTCTAACTAATTTCAGTTCTATTCATGTGCTGTTCTATAAACCAATTTCTGTGTTCATGCAAGTGGTTGACTGAACAAATCCTCACATCAATTTGGCAGTGAGAACGAACAAAAGATATCTCAGTTTCAAGGTCTCAGCTTAGAGAGAAGAAGCCTCTTGAGGTGTTAGTCGGTCACATGCTATGAAACAGTATTGGTCGGTCACATGAATGAGACAAAACGGTAATGATGAATTAATGACGCTAAATCATGCAAATATAACTTGTCTGTGTATAAGACAACTGCTGGGTCTGCCCAGGCAGAGCTCCTGATTGACATGTGTACTATGGTCCATTGAGTCGGTTGGAACCTCTCCAGCGCGCTGACAAATAAACAATGATTCATTTAATATTGACTTTGAATGTCCCTGTGTAAGAATTTCCATGGCAGTATCACTACCAATTACTTCATATCTATAATTTTCTACTCTCCCCAGAGCAATCTCCATCTGGTAGGGACCCAGCAGCCTGAGACTCCCTGCACAGTGCAGTACAGACACCGATAGAGTTGACCTGCCCTGCCCAGGAATGCCACACAAGGGCACTGTGCTCTACAATCCTGCCCAAACACCTGCCAAATAGTTTTTTATCAATGGAGCTAACTTAAAAGTTATATTTTAAAGAACTTATTTAGAACTGATATAATGATACTACATCTGAAAATGCAGGAGATGGTGGAACCGTCTTCAAATTATTTGGTCTTTCCCTTTTATTATTTTCACCCCACCAAGAGTGTTTCTAACCTTACGTTCCCTTCCTGCCCAGTTCAACACCTGATTATGGATTTGTACAGACATTGATCAGTATTTTGTGATGTAATAGAATATAATCCGATAGATTCTGACCCATACAGAAAATATTCACTGCACGTGGCATCAGTATGAGACCTGTATTGTATTTATGACCTGTATTGTATTTATGCACTGTTATTACTATGTACTTATATACGGCATCATACCTCACTTCATGAATACAGTCTGAGGTTGCTTTGCTTCAATATAGGCCTACTAGATCTGGGTTGTCTTAATAAAGGGCTAAATAAAAAATAAAGCAGTGATATTTTTACACCATATAATGTAGCCTTAAGTTTGTCCCTTAATTCTACTGGTATAGACCATCTCAAGGCCAGCCTGCTCTTAGATGCCCAAAACAAATACCAACTATTCTGAAGTGTGAAATCCGCGTGCATGCATATTGATGCATTTGTAGCCTAGTACAAAGGAATGTTGATCGATCGGCCCCTGAGATTGTCAGTGATGGCCATTAGTGTACAGTGGTCTATTTGAATAGGTATGGATCGTCCGGTCACAGGTTTAGACTTGTTTACAAGAGGAAATATGTCTGCCTATTGAAATGGTCTTATTGATGTGAGAGAACAGTGCTGAAGATAAGAGGTTGATTAAGGTTAGAAAGTTAGGCTACTGGACACACTTGAATGTTTTATGTGACCGACCATAATGTTTATTTTTATTTTTTATGAATCAATTATTGATAGCCTGTGTTCATTCATGCACTCATTAAATGCACTGACAGTCGTTAGTTATGCATTTCAAAATGTTGATGAATCATTACCAATAGGCCTAGAATAGCATAGGCCAACAACTTAATGCATGGCAACTGTTTCACCTGTCAGTGTTCAATGAATAAAAATGCTCAAAGGGCTAAAATATTCCCAGACAACTGACGTTTCTAAATGATACCGATCATCAAGTTAGGCTACCTGCTGAAAGCGCAGCAACATCCATCCCGAAGGCTCGCCAAAGCTCTGACGTCGTCTCCACCTTTGTTAAATTGACACTCCGCTCTCTGGTAGACTATTGGTCAAAGAATGCCCCCTGTGGACATAGCTGTATTTCATAACTGGGTAACACACATCATTTGGATGCCGGAGGACAGTCATTGGTGAGTCAAACTGTCTGCAAAAACGTCAGGAGATTATCGGCGCGCAGCTGGAATGCAAGGTTGATTCACAAAGAAGAGTGAGGAGGTAGAGAGACAACGCCGAAGACACCACAGTCGGACCGAATCACACCGCACAGGTAGAGAGAGACGCGATGGCGACTCGGGCTTTCGCGTATCGCGTTTCTATGTGGAACATTGACAGTAGCCTAATTCAAACAAGTGTGTCGCTTGCGTTGCATTGAAGTTGTTGGGTGTGTATGGTCGTGTCAGCGGGTGGGAAAGTGCTCTAACTTGCAAGCGAATGACTTTCACCGAGTCTTGAATAGAGGTTACAATGGGATTTTGTTTAGCGGTGATGAGGGAATTGTCCTGTCCCCCCAAAATAGGCAGATTTTAGGCCAACGTAAGCTATATGATTGTCTTTAAATGTCTTTAGTTTAGCCATCCATTTATGTTGCCTGTCAATTTAGAGGTTATGTAGCCTAACTCCTTTTCCCCAATGTAACCCCTATGATGTTTTAGTGACATTGACCGTTTCTGAGACCGAAATACCAGCTGTCAACGCAACGCGTCTCGTTGAGCATCACGACAGCCACTCTTGACTTTACAAGCAGTTTAAAAAAACTCGAAATAATTGTCTGTTCATCTTGAATTATTGTTCATCATCCTACTGGAAAGGTAGCCTACATGTAGCCAATATATGTATAGCATATTGATAGATTGCATAAGACCTGAGGTAGGCTATCGGGTGTGTTTCCACTGTTCTTCCCCATGAGAAAGTTGTTCCCCGACAGCCAAAGAGCGGTCCCTCCAGGCATTCTCCCTCTGACACCAACAGGTTGCTATTGGTTAAACCTCTGCAGATATGACTCATTGAAAGTCTGAATGAATATGCCTGCCTCATATTGCTGCTTCCTTGTGGGGATACATATTATTGATCTAGCTGTTGCATAGACTGTCAGTAACCAACTGAGAATTATTCTCGACTACACGAAGTTGAGAATTATCGGCTAGTCGGTAACTAAATGGTTACATTCAGTAAGCAATATTGCATGCCACTTTTTATAAACTGGGTGGTTCGAGCCATGAATGCTATTTGGCTGACAGCCATGGTATATCAGACCAAATACTACGGATATGACGAAACATTTATTTTTACTGGTCTAGTTATGTTGGTAACCAGGTTATACTAGCAATAAGGCACCTCGGGGGTTTGTATTATATGGCCAATATACCACGGCTAATGGCTGTGACCAGGCACTCCGTGATGCGTCGTGCGTAAAACAGCCCTTCGCTGTGGTATATTGGCCATATACCACACCCCCTCGGGTCTTATTGCTTAATTATAGCATTGTAACAATTGTAGCCTACATGTTTTTCCTTTGTACCTTGATATGATTGATGGTATGTTAGTAACTTCTTTCATCAGATGATTTTATGAACAAAAGGTTATCATTATCAAGCCATATGGTGCCATCTGCATCACCACCACTACCATCTCTCTCTCTCTCTCTCGCTCTCTCTCTCTCTCTCTCTCTCTCTCTCTCTCAATCCCCCTTTCACGCTCTCTCTCAATCCCTCTTTCACTCTCTCTCTGTCTGTGGGATAGAGCAGATAAGCATGTTTCACCCATTAGATCAGTGAAATGGAACAATTGACAATTGGAATGTTCCACAATGGGCCAATAAATATAGCCTAATGATTTTAGTCATTGACCTTGTGGTTTGTCTAATGTTCCTTGCCTCTTAGTTAAGCATAGTTAGTTTGTAGAACAGTCATTTGATGGTCCATTGATTCCATTCATAATGAGAGATCATTTGCATTAAGCCTTGTTTATCATTCTGATTATTTGGAAAGTACAGTGCTTAATTAATGTATTCAATCTAATCAGTCATCTTTCATCTGAGATGATGAGTAAACAAGCATACAAGTGACTAATGGGAGTGGCATGGAGAGTCAGTCAGACAGTCAGACAGACAGTCAGACAGACAGAGACAGACAGACAGACAGACAGACAGACAGACAGACAGACAGACAGACAGTCAGACAGACAGACAGACAGACAGACAGACAGTCAGACAGACAGACAGACAGACAGACAGACAGACAGACAGACAGACAGTCAGTCAGACTGCTGCACCTCAAAGGCTGTTGACTCACAGTTCTGAATGCATCATTCTATTCTCTGGACCTGTTCAACTCTGACTGTCAAACCCAAACTCATATCCTCTTCAGCAGAGACATACATGGCTGTGTGTGTGTGT